>NC_133057.1:3440000-3743088 GCF_048771995.1 Taeniopygia guttata
TCAATATAATAAGCAGTCCTGCTAAGGCAGACAGCAAGGTGGTTAGCCAAGGTGAAACATTAAACCAATTTTCATACCATGTCCTACCCGCCTCCCGATCCTTTCTACGTTGATTTAACCTTTTCCGGAGTTCAGACATAGTGTCCTGAACTACTCCCGTATGGTCAGCAAAAGAGCAACATTCTTCATTTATTGCTACGCACAACCCCCCTCTTTTAGGAATAATAAATCTAACCCTCTTCTATTTTGCAGCACTACTTCCAATAAAGACTTTACTGAAGTGGCTAAATTTTGGATAGATTGTTCTATTTTTGCTAAATCTTCATCTACAGCCGTCTGTAAATTTTGTAATTCCTGACTTTTTACTAGGGAGGCTATGCCTGTACCTGCTCCGACTCCACCCGCTATTAGCAGTGTAGCTAAGGTTACCACTGTAATTGGTTCTCCTTTTTGTATATTCAGGTCTCCTTCAAAGTGGCGTAACACTTCCTCAGAAGTGTGATAGATTAGACGAGGAACAATTATCACCTGTACGCAGAACTGAGATTGATCAAACACGTTTAGGGATAGGCAAGGCGTTACTCCGATGTCTGAACAAACCCATTTAGCTCCTGGTGTCGGTATAGCCCATTTGTCTTTTCTATTCTTGTGTTTATTTATAGTTTTTGTAGTGATTATTGTCGTTTGGTTGCACAAAGGCTGATAATTTTTGGGCACTGTACCGATACATTTTCCTTGACCTGTTACTAATTGAATAGTAATTCCCTGCATATGGTTTTTCTGGTCATTCCATGGGCATTCTCGTGGGTTTGAACCCCTAGACCATTGAATCTTATCTGATTTTCCAATCGCCTCAAAATATGGTGGTCTAACATTATAACATAACCAGCATTCCTTAGTTAAATTTGGTTTGCTTTCATTAAGGGCACGATAAGAGGCTTGCATTAAATCCCATAAGGGGTCTTTGGATTTCAGCACACCTGAATCCCTACCAGTCACCACGTCATTAGCTGTTCTATTTGTTATCGATAAGGGGTTTGGACAAGTGGTTGTAACACTTGCGGGGACTATCTTTTTCGTAGGGGAAATGGGTGAATTCAATACTTTATTCGGCCCAACAGGGAGTGAATCATGTGGTATTTTAACTTTTCTTATGAGAAAATGCCCTCCCCCGTCTTTAGGAATTCCTCCATAGACACGTATTCCCCATGTTAGTACTACTAACCACTTGTCTCCTAAGGGCTGTATTACTTGAAATTTGATGCGGGTACAGACTTCCTTGTCTCGTGAAGCTACATAATCCACGTCACGCAGACCTGTAAGATCTACACCTGTTTGCTCAGGTACACATCCATTAGGAGTCCAGGTTGCTTTTATATATTTATCAGGAGCCTTTACTGACCAGCCCGAGGCTATTGTTTCACATCCCCAATAGCCACAATAATAATGTCCGGGATAATTACAGTAAGACGGTCCAGAAGCCGGGCATATATAAAATGGAGGTCCTTTTCCACAATGTATCGGTACTAAATCACAAAGTTTTACTATGAATTCAGGTGGACCTGTGTTGCTAAAAGTGGCTATTGTTCTCGTTCCTTCCCAAGATATTAGTTCCCACTTGAATGGTTCATGTGGGTTTCCCCCTTCTGCCAGGGTTATTATCAATATCAAGACTAACGGTATACCAGGAAAAAGGGTGTCTGTCAATTTTACCAATTTATGTAAATTTTTACTAATCCTGGGGAAGCTCTGTTGTTCCTGCTTTTGCATCCCATTGTTCTGATTTTTTTCTCCACAGTCTGTTCCTCTTCTGCCTCGCCCGTCGACTCGGTTGCTTCGAGTCACGGGGTGCAACATCTTCTCGGCAGCAAGGGAATTCTTCAGGAGAACAGCTGTTTCGGGATTTCTGCCTGTTTACATAGGCTTCCCACTTTGCAGCTTGAACTAATGGGTCAAAGCAAGACACAGTTAGTACTTCCCTTCTACACTTTATAACCAAGATTTCAGCCACAAAGAGGACAGGTTCATTGGAATGGTAATAATAATATTGAGGGTATCCACATTCACAGCGTGTCCACCATTTATCCCGGCATACCTTATGCCTAAAACAAGCAAATGGATAACAACTGTAGTTTAAATCATTACAACTAATTCGTATAACTAGAGTACATACATTATTTACATCAGCATATCTTTCATATTCATTATTGTGTGGCTACATATGCTTAACAATTTCCTTCAGCACACGTTGTATGCTTCCATATATAATAGATAAAAAAGGAAATAATTATAGCAAATATAAATAGCAATACACACTTTATACCAAAAGGTAATGCAGCAAAAAAATCAAATAAAGTCTTTATCATTGCGTTATCTTTTCAGGGTTATCTTGGTGTCACCTGGAGTACTGATTACTTTCCAGTGGGGTCTCGTCACTGGGCCTTTAATGCGGCTGGCATGAGTCCATCCACGCTCAGCAGTCCGGACAGCTGTTTCTGTTGTCAACAAAACGAGATAAGGTCCCTCCCAATTGGGTTTTAGGGTTTCTTCCTTCCACACTTTAATCAATATCCAATCCCCAGGTTTAACTTTGTGTATTTTTAAGTCCAACGGGGGTCGTTGCACAATCAGTCCATGTTTCCAAAGCTGGTTACGATGTTCTGCTAATTGTGAAACATATTCATTAATCACACGGTCTCTAATTAAAACATTTGTTTGTGGGCTTTCAATTCTGTAGGACATTCCATACACCATTTCAAACGCTGATATTCCTACATCTGCTAGGGGTCTGGTTCTGAGAATTAATAGTGCCATAGGTAGGCATTTAATCCATGATAATTTGGTTTCTATCATTAGTTTAGTCAAAATAGTTTTAATTTCTCCATTCATCCTTTCAACTTTTCCTGAACTTTGTGGATGCCATGGTGTATGGTATTCCCACTTGATACCCAAGCTTTCTTTCAGATCTCTAACAATTTTTGACACAAAATGTGTTCCTCTGTCCGAGTCGATTACTTCAGGTACTCCATATCGAGGTATAATATGTTCAAGTAACACTTTAGTGACTTGGTTAGCGGTTGCCCTGGAGGTAGGAAAAGCCTCAACATAATGTGTTAAGTGATCCACCATTACTAATAGATATTTGTAACGCCCTACCCTAGGTAGTTCAGTAAAATCTACTTGTATATGTGAGAAAGGTCTGTATGCTGGGGAACGTCCCCCAAGAGGTCTCTGTTTTATGTTTTTTCGATTAACCTTTTGACAGGTCTCGCAGGCTGCCGTGACTGTCTTTGCTATATTATATACGCCTATACAGGCATACTGTCGATTGAAATGATCAACTAATGCCTGAGTTCCCCAGTGTGTTTTGCTGTGTATTTTTGAAAATATTTCAATTGCTATGCCCTTCGGCAAGACTTCTCTCCCATCTGGCAATATGTATTTCCCATCCTGTTCTTTAGCTCCCATTTGTTCTAGTTTTTCTTTTTCTGCAGACTCAAAACTCAAATTTTTACTAACAGGTACTTGTTGCATAGTCAGAATTATATTATAATTGCCTGCCACTCGTTTTGCTTCTGTATCAGCTGCATTATTTCCCCTAACTTGATAACTTGTACCTCGCTGGTGTCCCTTTATATGTACAACTGCTATTTTATTTGGCATTTTCAATGCCCCCAGAACTCGCCGAATTAATTCCTGGTGTACCAGCTCTTTTCCCTGTGAGCTAATGAATCCTCTTTCCTCCCATATTTTCCCAAAAGTGTGTACTACTCCAAACGCATAACGTGAGTCTGTATATATAGTTCCATCCTTTCCCTTCAGTGACACTAATGCTTTCCACAATGCATACAGCTCGCAAGCTTGTGCTGACCAGCTGGCACTCAGGGGGCCTGATTCTCTTATCTTAAATTCTCCTTTTTCCCACTTAACGATGGCATATCCAGACAATCGTTTACCTTCCACTATTCGTGATGACCCATCTATAAATAATACTTCTCCACATTGTAGTTCTTCTTCTTCTAAGTCTGACCTAATGCGTGTTTGTTGTTCAATTGTTTGAAAACAATTGTGCAATAGTTCATTACCTTCTCCTGGGTACAAAAATTCAGCGGGGTTAACTGCTCCAATAGTTTTTAAAGATAGTTTAGGGGATTCTATAAGTATTCCCTCATACTTTAGTAATCGGCTATCTGTAAGCCATTTTTCTGCCTTTTGTTGCAGCACTCCCCTGATGTTATGAGGCACATATAAGACAACTTCTCCATTAAAAGTAATGCAATTTGTTTCCTCAAGTAACAGAGCAGCGGCAACAATGATTTGTAAACAGCTCGGCCAACCCCTGCTCACAGGGTCTAACAGCTTTGATAGGTATGCCACCAGTTTCCTTTGTCCGGCCCATTCCTGAGTTAACACTCCGAATGCCGTTCCTTCGTGTATGTTAACAAATAATGGAAGGGCCTTTTTAAATCTGGGAGGCTTAAAACTGGTGCTTGACTTAGCTCCCTTTTGAGGCTGGCAAACTGCTCTTGATCCTGAGGAGTCCACTTGGGTATTTTTCCTTTAGGCAATTTTTCATATAAGAATTTAACTTTAAAGCTGTAGTTCTCTATCCATTGCCTACAATACCCAAATAGTCCTAATGCCTGCCGAATTTGCCTCTTAGTGGCAGGCATAGGTAATTCCAGAATTCCTTTAATGCGCTCTGGATCTAATATTTTCTGGCCGTTAAACAGATAATGTCCCAGATATTTCACTTTTTCCTCCACAAATTGTAACTTTTCTTGTGATACCCGTAGTCCCTTTTGTGCAAGAAAGTTTAGGAGTCGAATGGTTTCTTTCTTTACATTCTCCTTATTATTCCCCGCTATGAGCAGATCATCTACATATTGTAACAGCACATTCCCCGTTTGTACCTGATATTCTGTTAAGAGTTCTTCTAGGGCCTGTCCAAACAGATTTGGGGATTCAGTGAACCCTTGGGGGAGCACGGTCCATCTTAATTGCGGTCTCCGGCCCGTCTCTATGTCTTCCCATTCAAAAGCAAAATAATTACGGCATTCTTCTGCCAGTGGACAGGCCCAAAAAGCATCCTTTAAATCAATCACACTATACCAGGAATTATGTGGTCCTAGTTTGCTTAGCAATGTATATGGATTTGCTACTACAGGGAACTGAGTGATAGTTCTTTTGTTTATTTCCCTTAGATCATGTACGAGCCGATATTTCCCATTAGGTTTTTTTACAGGCAAAATGGGGGTGTTAAAAGGTGACATACAAGGCTCTAAGATTCCTTGTGCCAACAATCGATCAATTTCTGGCTTCAATCCTCTCCGTCCTTCTAAGGATATGGGATATTGCCTTACCCTCACAGGTACGTGGGGTTCGGAAATTTGGATTTTAATCGGCGGCATTTCCAGTCTACCAATTGTGTCCGGAGAGTACCAAACATTGGGGTTAATTTGTTTTTGATCATCCACAGTCAAAGGATAAGCAGATACTGCCAATTCTTGATTTTTTACTTTAATTTCTAATTGCAGTTCAACAATTAAATCTCGTCCTAACAGATTAAATTCTGCTTCAGGGACGAGCAAGAGTTCACCCATTCCAAATTTATTTTCAGTTTCGAATATCACATTTTTGATTTTTCTCACCTTAAAGGGTTCCCCTTTCGCCCCAATTACTTGTACCTTTTCAGGGGAAACTTTATATCCCTCAGGTATTTGCTTAATAGTTGATTTCTCAGCCCCAGTGTCTACCAAAAAGGTGAACTCTTGCTTCTGGGGACCTATTTTTAATTTTATCAAGGGCTCACGGTGGCTCCGGTCCCCTAAAATATAGAGCCCCTGACTTTCCTATTCTGTTTTCAAATTTTCCTCGTCCCTGATCCTTTCTCTGCAATTCTTCTTTATATGTCCCTTCTTTCCACAGTAAAAACAAGATCTCTGTTCCTTTTCTATTACTACCTTTCCTTGTTTCATCCTAGCAGATCTGTGTTCACCAGTTCGCCCTTTGCGATCCTCTCTGACCGCTGCTACCATCATTCTTACTTGTCGCTTGCTGCTCTCTTCTTCCCGCCTTACATAGACTTTCTGAGCTTCCCTCACTAATTCATCCAACCCTCTATTCTGCCAGTTTTCTAACTTTTCAATCTTCTTTCTGATATCTTCCCATGATTTTGCCACAAACTGAGTTTTGAGGAGCGCTTGTCCTAAAGGATCGTTTGGGTTTACCCCAGAGTACAGCTGAAGGGCTTTCCTCAGTCGTTCCAGCCATTCAGTAGGGCTCTCATCTTTCTTTTGCATTTCATTAAATGCTTTATTGATATTCTGCCCACGGGGTACTGCTTCCCTAATTCCCTGAATTACTATAGTTCTCAGGTCCTGCATATGAGTTCTATGCGCCAGGTCCTGATTATTCCAATTAGGTCTTTGGAGTGGCCATTTAATATCTGCTTGAGGTCCCTGGGCATGCTGAGCATCCCACAGTCTCATTCCTGCTCGTCTAATCATATCTCTTTCCTCGGTAGTAAATAATTGACCAAGGATAGATTGCATCTCATCCCAAGTATAAAGGTTTGGTCCCAAAAATTGATCTAATCTTTCTGCTACTCCGAATGGGTCCTCAATTAAGTTTCCCATCTCGGTTCTTTTAAAATCTCATAAGTCGGCAGAATTTAAGGGTACAGAAATATATCCAACCACAGGTTGAGGTCCTCCCATAGGTACTTCCCTTAGGGGGTACATCTGAGCTGCCCCTCTTTGACTTCTAGTTACACGTCTAGGAGGGGGTGGGGATCCTTGTTCTGATTCTGGTGGGGGAGTGGGCGCTCTGGGAATCTCTGGAGGGGCTGCGGGAACAGGAGGAGGAATGTAAGGAGGGAGGGTTAGAAGGGTTTCGTCTAACTCTTCCTTCTTTTTCTGGGGCTTAGTTTTTGTTTCTTTTAATGAATAAAGTCTAGCCCCCGGCCTTTCTAGCCACACTTCCGCATACAGACTCTCCTCTGGGTTAAAAGATTTTTTATTATTAACCCAGAGGTTTAATTGCTGTCTTACCCAATCTTCTTCTGCCCCATAGACTGGCCAAATGACATTCTTAGAAATCTTCTTCCCTCCCCATATCTTAGTACAATATTCTATCATTTTTTGCTTATCTTTCCCTAGGGTTCCAGGGAAATACTTCCAATTATCTAAGATATATGCCAGAGGGGTATTCTTAGGTACAGAGGGTACCCCACCCATGGGAGCCGAAGGCTTGCTGCCCTTCGCCCCCATCTTCTGGAATATCCACAAACACACACTCACTCGCTCCTCTTGTTCCTGGCCCACTCCCTCGCAGGAGATGGAAAACGCAGTACTTAAGAGTCCACACTTGCTTGGTTCAGTATATCGATCCTCTCATTTGTTATATTCCAGGAAACCCAATCCCGCCCGAACGGCAAACCCGCGAACAATTTCGCCACGAACAGTTTCGCTCTGCGAATAATTTCGCAATATACTTACGCGTCCTGCGTCTTCGTCCGGACTCCCGTGCACAGAATTTTTATGGGATTTTACCGGTTTTTTCCTTTGTTCATTATCCTAGATTTTAGGTTCGTCGGTAAGGTTGAGGAAAGCTGTTGATCACGGGGCCGCGGAAATATCACGGGGCGCCTTTCCCCGGAGGATCAAAAGCCCACCCTTCCTTATCCGAGTCACCGCACCTAAAATTGTTATAAATTTGCGCCACAACGGAACATAATCCAATTAAGAATTTTATTAATTTACAGCAAGTAGGATATGGACAAAGGTAACAGCGCTGGGGAGCAAACCCAAAAACTTCCAAAAACCCGAAGCTCTGGCTGCTCCGCCGATTCGCTCAAAACTGTCTCCTTTTATTCCTATTTCTTCTTTTGTCTCCCTGGAATTTGCAAGCCAATTCCCGCCGTTATCTTGTGTTTGTTTAAGCAGTCCCCTAGTGTGAATGGTTGTCGTGATCTTTATCTTCAGTCTCTGGTTGAAGTGCTTGTTATCTTATCTTGTATCAGCTGTGTCCGTTTGCTGTTTGCATACCTCCGTGGTCTAACCTTATCTCAATAGACAATACCTCAGTCTGTATTTTTCTCACAGTTGTCTAACCTTTACATATATCTTAATAAACAATATCCCAATCTGTAGTTTCTCACAATTGTCTAACCTTTACATATATCTTAATAAACAATATCCCAATCTGTAGTTTCTCACAATTGTCTAACCTTTACATATATCTTAATAAACAATATCTCAATCTGTAGTTTCTCACATCCTCCATAGCAGAGTGTCGGACCTCTGGATCCTTAAAACAATTTTATTGTGCTGGAACAGTGGCAGTTTGAGCTGGTGCCTCTGGGGGACCCTGAACAAAGAACCTCTTGGCTTTTATACCCTCCCAGCTGAAGTGTGATAGTCTGGGGCCTTCCTGCTGTGTCCGAGTGGCCGGTCACTGGCTGGCACCACAGGTCCCCAGGTCCTCTGCTGAGCCATCCCTCTCCTACCGTCAAGTTCAGTCCGTCACATTTGGCTTTTCTCTCTGATCCACCACCAGGACCACAAGAGCTCATCATCCTGAGGATGTAAAAATGCCTGTTCTTGCTGGAACATTGCTGTTGCGTGACACCCTGCAGGCAGAGCGGGCAGCTGTAGGGATGTTGACTTGTTTCCCTGGTGCCAGCCGTGCAGCATGCATCAGAGCTCCTGGGTGTTGGTGCTCGCTGGGACACGGCCCGGCACCACGGGGAGTTAGAAAGCATCTTCAAGGAATCCCCACAGGTTATACCACGTGATTTAGCCTGGGATTTTAAGTTGTTTCTCAACTTGAAGAGAGCCTAAACAAGTCTGTAAAAAGCCTAAACAAGTCTCCTATGAATTCTCTCCCTGGCAAGTTCAGTTCCACCCCCTAATGGCCCTCAGCATTCTCAAGGCAGCGGCAGGATCCGGGTGCTGACCCAGAGCCCCGTTGGGCAGGGAGAGCGCGGCGCAGAGCGAGCCCTTGCCGACCGGGATGGCCACAGGCCCAGGAGAGCCGGGGGGGCAGTGCCAGAGCCCTGCTCAGGGCCCCCCTGGCTCCTCTGGCATCGGTTCCATCCCCACGGGCGCTGAGCGGTGCCGGTCCCGCCGCTCTGCCTGCGGGGCTGTCTGTGCCAGGCCCTGATGGAGGCAGGGCCAGTGCCCTCCATGCCTCAGAGGGAACCTAAAATATCCCTGTGTGTGTCACAAGGGACCCTAGCCCCTCATGCACCTTATGGGGTCTCCAAGCCCCTGCGTGCCTTATGGGGAAATGTCTTGGTAAAAAATATCCACAGCCCTCCCTGCCAGCCCTATCCCCTTCCTTTCCCTCAGTTTATTGCTGACCATGACATTGCATGGAATGGGAGATCCCTTGGGTCAGTCCAGCCCAGCTGTCCCCTCCCTGTGCCCTCAGGAACACTTGCCTATCCCCACCCATTGCCTGGGGGAATTGCAGACATGCCCTGGGCATGGCAGGGGCAGGGCAGGGCTGGCAATGGCAGGGCAGGGCCCGGGGGGCAGCGAGATGGGAGTGTGCAGCCTGCAGGGACACAGCAGCAGCTGTGGGACAGCGCAGGACAAGCTGTGCTGGACATGGCCAAGGGCCCTGGCAAGGCTGGCAGTGGCCAGGAGAAGCCAGGCCTTGGTGCCCTGGGGCACAGCAGCGTCTTGCCACCAAGGGCTGTGAGGAGGAGACACCTTGTCCTGAGGCACTGGGGCCTCCTGGCACAGCCCCAGCCAGGCTGGGCACTGTCATCCCTTGTCCTGCCCTCAGCATCCCTCCCTATGCCAGTGCTCCCGGCAGAGCCCTGAGCAGGCGGGGAGGGACAGGATCTGCCTTCCCTGGGGCTGGGGCTCAGGCCTTGGCCTTTCTGCTGCCTCCAGCCAGCCCAGGCTCTGCTCAGCAGCTGAGCTGCCTACACAGAGCCTCTGCCTCCCTGCACTCCTGGCCTCAGGGAGCTAGGGAGCTGCTGGGAAGAGGCCCTGGGGAGCCTTGGTCAGGAATGGCCCTGGGCCCACCCTCATGCTCCCAGGGACTGCAGGTTCTTCAAAGGACTTCGGCTTTTGCTTTTGCCTTGGAGTCCTGAGAGGTTTGTGCAATCATGGCCTCCAATTATCTGCTGGAATTAGTCTCTGTTGTCAGGAACAACACTCAGTGGGGCTTATTAATGCTTCAAGGTACTGCAGTTCTTTTAAGGTACTTGGTGTTTCCCTTTTGATACAGACTCTGTGAGAGGTTTGTGCAATCATGGCCCCAATTATCTGCTTTAATGAGTCCCTTGAGAGCTTTGTACTGACACTCAGTGGGGCTCATTAATGCTTTGAGATACTCAACTTTTCTAAGGTACATTAGAATTTCCTTTTCAAAGTGAGCGGGTTTTGTACCATTTTGAGTCTCTGAGAAGTTTTTGTGCCATCCTGGCCTCCACTTCTCCCCTCCAAGGAGTCCATGAGGAGCCTGCATTGGGCTGGACCTCAGTAGGACCCATTTATGTTTTGAGACATTTTGGGGTTTTCTTCTGACTTGGACTCCTGGAATGGTTTGTGCTATCTCCTCGCAGGCCCTGAGATTCCAGGGCTCAGCTCCAAATGCACCATGGGGCTCATTGGGATCAAGCAAGTCCTGACAAACCACGGCTCTGCCTTGATTTCCTTCCTGTCTGGGGCAGTTCATGAGGAAGTTTGTGTAGTTGTCTTGGTTCACCAATTTGAGATTTCTCCATCAATGCATTAATTAGTGTGTGGGTTCAGTGTTGGCTAATTACCAGTGCACTCACTAGCATACACTTACTCATTTCTTGCTGTGAGATAGGATTAAGAGAACGGCAAAGTAGGCTCAAAACTTTAAAAGGTTTTGAAGAAAAGTTTATTAACAGTAACTAAAAGAAAGAGTAATGAGGATCAGAACTGTCAGAACACTTTTCCTCGCCATACAACCTGACAATGTAAAGAAGCAAAATCTAAAATTTTCAGTCAGTTTACCACCTCTAGAATAGTCTTTCTTCACTTCACTTAGGTAGAAAAGTTCCTCATGTTAATGTTATGGAGACTTCTTCACAAGAAAACAGTTCTCTCATGGCTTTTCATTTCCACGAATAGCAGCTGCCTGGTAAAATCTGCAATTGTACAGTCTCTCCCATTTTTTCACAGCCTTTCCCACAGCTGTGTTTATGGGCCATGTCAGCCTATGGGGTATTAAAGATGAGCTGTTTAAGAGCAAAGGTTCTCTTCATCTATTTCTGAAATAATTTTCATCTCTGGGAACTGAGGTCTTCTCTCCCTGAGGGTACAGGGTCTTACCACTCTGTTCTTTTTCTCTGTTCAAACTTCTCATGGGATCACAGCTACTTCAACATTTCCTTACTTTAGCATGGAGGCCTTTGCTGAAACAAGTTGTTACAGATAAAAATGATCAAGCCAAATTTCATAATTAATAAAAATAGATGTTTATCTCACAACTGAGACTAGGTCTGAGATAAAAAACAGTGCCGAGTCCGGGATCAGCACTGGGTGACACACAGGTCCGACTTTTAAAGCATAAGGTCTCCTATGTTCACGCCGACCATCCTGTTAGATTGCTTTTTATACAGTTTACTCTGCCCGGGGCAGAGTTCCATTTTCTTCCTTTCAGAATTTCACATATTTATGTGGAGTCTTTTTCTCTGCCGTGAACTGAACAAAACCATGTCCGGGGAGTGATGTACATCCATGATTGAGTTCCCTGGAATCCGCATTGAGATGTATCACTTGATGACTCTGGCTATCTGAATCTTAGATATTTATCACATATTCATCATCCAGGTGTTCCCTGGATCACCTTGAGGAATGACCCATCTCTGGGCTGGCTACCTGTGGGGAATTGTAATTTCTCCTGTAACCCCCCGCCTCCCCCCCACCCCCCACCTTTCCCGTCCCTGTCCCTGTCCCCGGGGTCTCCTGCTTTCCTGGGGTGTTTTCCCCGCCTCTGTCCTATCCTTATTGGCGCCGCCTCCGTTTCCCCTCCCCTGGGGGAAGTAATAGAATCAGAACCCCTGAATGCCACATAGTCAGCACAAACTTGTGAACTGTATGCAGTATTTAAGAGCTTTACAGAAATTAAAGGGGAAAAGGGGAACGATCTTCACAGATTCAAAATATGCATTTGGAGTGGTACACACTTTTGGAAAAATTTGGGAAGAAAGAGGGCTACTTAACACTCGGGGGTGAGGGCTAGTGCATGAAAAAATAATCAGGCAAATTTTAAAGGCCATTAGAGGGCCAGAAGCAATTGCCATAGTCCACGTGAAAGGCATAAACAGGAATGCAGTTTAGGGCCCAAGGAAATAACTTAGCAGACAAAGAAGCTAAAAGCGCGGCTTTACTGGAGGTAAGTACCCCGGGAATCGAAGAAGGGAAGGTCTGGAAATATCCCCCACATCCTTCCCCAAAAGAAACTGAGGGGGATGAAAAAATAGGAAGCCGGCTAGAAGGAGGTAAGTGGAAATTGCTCAATGGGAGGGGGCTATTGTCTAAAGATTATACCAGAAAAACCCTAAGGAGACTACATCAACAGACACACTGGAGAGCTCAGGCCGTGACAGAGCAATTCCCGAGATTCTTTGAGTGTAAGGGGATTTATGAATTTGTGAAACAAGAGGTGTAATGGTGTATGATTTGTCAAAAAGTTAACCAGGCAAGTCGAGAGAATGAATTAAACACTAAAAGCTCAATTGGTTAAATTGATTTTGGAAACAAAATGTCCTAGTTAAAATGCCTCCCCTTGGTCCTGTTACATATTTGGACCCTGTCTCATTCTGAGACTGGGCTGTCACCCTTTAAAATGCTATATGGGATGCCCTACGAACACGGCATGCTGGTGGGGCACCCGAGGATAGAAGATGGACAGATCCAGCCGTACCACATGTCCATGAACAAGAATCTGCAGGAATTGTGAAAGCAGAGAATAATAACACAAAGTACCCCCTTTGGTTTCTCCATACATAAAGTGCAACCCAGGGACAAGGTGCTCATCCAAACTTGGAGAGAGGCTCCTTTGTCACCTCATTAGGAAGGCTCTTGTTCTATTTTGTTTTGTTTTGTCCTCTTAACTACAGATACAGCAATACAAACCCAAAGGGTTTGTGTGATAGATGCCAGGAGGAAGAACAGTGCCTGACTAGCAGTGTTTTAGGGCTCACCACTAGTCTGGGTATACTTGAAGTTGATTCTTTAGTGTGGTTTCACCTATTCCAAAATGGGGTGAAGGGAAAACTAAGGTCAAAAGCTCAGATCATTACTGTTGAGTGCCGAAGATTAAACAAAGTACCCTGCAGCGCAGACTCAGTTAAACTATCAAGGTGGGGCATCTTTAAACGGAGGGATGCAGCTCGGGCCAGGTACAACACCACAGACAACTACTCCTGCTGCTGAGAAGGTGGTTTACCCTGCCGCTGGTTGCAACCCAGTTGGGTGAAGGCAGAGGCAGAGGAGTTTTCATAGTGGGGGTCCTGATGATCCTGAGCCTAGCAATGTGCCTCAAAATTAGTACACATTCAGGTTGCTTACCCAGCACGGATGTACGAGGCCCCGGTGGCGAGGACGTACCATGCGTACAGAATGCCCGGAGGGGACAAGGGGAATTGGGGGCTCCAACATTCCCGACCCCCAGGAACTGCAGCCAGGACAAGATAAGAGGACATAGTCCCATCAATGGCACTCAACGGGGGAAGTGTAAGAAAATAAAGTGTGATCTAAAAAGGGCGACCCCTAAGAAGAGGCAGTCAGAGCACAAAATATGCAAGAGGAATGCCGAACGAATACCTGTCCCTGTCTGTGATAAATGTAATCGCACAGTATGGGTTGGGGGGGAAATGGAGTCAGTATTTGTAGCTTATTTTCAGGCTAAACCACTGTGTTATGATAATAATCAATTGGGAATGTGTGTGATGGGTGGAAAGACATATTGGGTTGGAGGGAATTCGAAATATAAGAATAAATTGTACCTCGAAAATGAACCGGTTATCCTTGACCTTTTAGAGGATCAGGATGACAGGGTCTGTCTGCAACATGATAGGACATTCTGCTTCTCAAGAAATAAAGAGGGGGTGGACCCGGAGAATAAAATAAAGCAGGTGGCACAAGAACTAAAGAGACCATCAGAGGCTTGGCAACTGAAATCAAAAGGGTAGACACGTTCCAGTGCAAAAGTGGAACTCCATCCTCCAAGCATCCTGATGGGACCATATGTTTGATAACACTTGGGGGGAAAAGGTTGTATTTTTTGCATTGTGCTCAATAGCCGGAATCTTCTTCCTGCCCTTCATGGTACCCTGCTTTATCAGATTAATACACTCAGTGGTACAAGTGATGCAGGTAGCAGCCATGCCCACGGACCCAGAGTGTGCAACTGGAAAAATAAATCAGGTATCTAAAATAATGAAACTAGGTGAAGAAAACCCACACAGCAGAGCAGCAGAGGCCTTGGCCAAGTTCGAGGGGCAAGTAAAAGAAGAAGGGAATACTTACAGGCTTTACCAAGAAATTCCAAAAGAAGAATGGGGTGAGGGAACTAAGAGGGAACTGAGGGTTCTTTCTTTTTAGGTAAGATTAAAAGTAATTGCACCAAACTAAGGGAAGAAATCATTAAATATAGAGTTTTTAGGCATGAATTGATGGGTTAATGTAGAAGGGTGGGGATTGTTATATGTAATAAAGATAAATCATGCCAGTAGAATGATATGTATGTAATATTTTATATTATTAAGAAAATGTACCTGTCAGCACTGGGGGGGTTTGTCTGACATATGTGGAAACTGGTCCCCGATAAAACCTCAAGATGGGGAATGGGTGAGCAACAAGGCAAAACAAGGAAGTAGTGTTAGGAAGGGTAAAAGTAGGACACACAGGGCTCAGAAAGCAATGCAAAGTCCAATGCAAGCCTTGTGTTGCCTTGCTCACCCATGCACAGCAAGGAGGAGATGGCAGGGCAAGGACAAGAAACAAAGGGATAGGAAGTTCAAGGTTGTGGATGGGTGAGGAAGGCAATGCAAGGCAGTGGAGTTGAAGGAAGGACAAGGGAAAGGCAAAAAGGGGTTGCTAAGACAAGGCAGGGAGAGTAGAAAAGGCAAGGCAAGTCAAAGGAAGGGAAGGCAAGGCAAAGCAAGGCTAGGGAAGAAAGGGGTAGGGAGGTGAATGTGGGGGATGGGTAAGCAAGGCAATGAAAGGGAATGGTGGTAGGAAGGAAAAGGAAAAGATACACAGGGGGCAGTGAAGCAGTGTCAGGTTAGAGTAGGCAAGTTTAGTAGGACTAAGCAGGGGAAGACAAGACAATGGAAGGGCAGGGAAGATAAATTTAGCTATGTCAAGGTGGGGATAGGCATGCAAGGCATTCCTGTTGCCTTGCCTTGCCCATTTTACACCTTCCTTGCTTTATTTTGCCATTCACATCCTTCTCGTCCCTTGCCTTGCCTTGCCTTGTCTTCTGCAGCTATGTATTGCCTTACTGATCTCTCATGTCTTTCCCTTGTCTTTCCTATGACTCCATTGCCTTGCATTGCCTTGCTCACCCATCCCCTACCTTGACTTTTCTTCTGCTATTTTCCCTGGCTTTGCCTTCTGTTGCCTCCTTCTCCTGAGTTTCACTTCCTTGCCTACTCCTGCCTTGCCTTGTCTTGCCTTTCTTACCCTACCCCAAATATTTTTGCCATGCCTGACCATCCCTACTCTTGCTTTACTGAAGCCTCTGTGTCCTTCCATTGCCCATCTTACAATTCCCTTATCTTGCATTGCACTGCTCACTCATACCCTACCTTCACTTTCCTACTCCTTTTTCCCCTGCCATTGCATTACTCCTCCTTATTCTCTTTCCCTTGCCTACCTCTCACTTGCCTTGCCTTATAGGCCCAGCCCTTTTCTTGCATGGCACTGCTACCCCTCCCTTGCCTTGCATTACCTTGCAGACCCTTTGCCTCACTGTTGTCATCTGCTTACTTCTTTCTTCTCCTCCATTGCCTTGCCAGTCCCACCCCTCCTCTAACTTGGCTTGCCTTTCCTATTCCAACCCTGAATTGCTGTGCCAACCTCTCTCTGTGTTCCCTTGCACTTCCTACCACTCCATTGTCGCAGTCTTCTCTCGCTCTGATCCCTAGTTTGGCTTGGCTGGGGGAACCGGCAAAACAAATGAGGAATGGGTACCATGGTCTTGCCCAAAAAATAAAGACTTTAATAACAAAATAACAAATGTGGAAAACTGCATAGTCTGGGGGCAAGATCCAAAGACCCAGGGGCATGGTGAACGGAACAAGGCAGAGGGGTCTTCTGAGGGCAAGGGTCCAATCACAAACTTGGAACATGACCTTACACACAACAGGTTCCAAACCAACTGAGAACAAGAACCAGAAACCTGACCAAATGTTGGATAGTTCTATTAACATATTGACTCCCATGGCCCCACTCGTCTCACCATGACCTGACTAGGTGTCCTGTTCCCCGTGGTCTCATACTGAGGCCAAACCACCACTCATTCCAGCCAGGTGTGTTTCCACATCTTCCCCTCTCTTTAGAAAATTTTTCTGTAAAGATTTATGGACAGCTCTTAATAGACAACTTACAAAATAGGGTAACAATAGAAACACAAGAACAACAGCTCCAAAAATCAGTAAACCCGTCTGACCAAAGATAAAGCCCAACCAGATAAGTTCCATTTTTTGAATAGTCATTTGAGCCAGTCTTCATCATCTTCTATTTGCAGTTTCTTGACTCCCTCTCTGAGAATTTGGATGCTTTTGTGTATGGACTCACTTGCTGTGATCTGAAAGATTCATGCCGCACATACCAGGAAATTTCCCTGTTCCGGTGCAGCCCAAGTCCAGAAATTTGCTGGCACACAAATCCAAAACCAGGCATAGACATGTTGCCTACACCAACCCAATCTTGTATTTGCTGACACCGCCAGTGCCCAGATCCAGAATTTTTTTGATTCCTGAACAGCATAATTCCAGCAACATGCTGGCAGTGAAAGTTAAAATTAGGCATTTTCCCAGTGCCAGCACTTTCCCTGCCCAGATCTGGCATGCACTGGCACTGCCAGTGCCCAGATCTGGCAATTTCCCAGTGTCAGCACAACCCAAATGCAGCAATTTTCTGGCAAAGAAAGCCAAAACCTGGTAGCTTCCCGGTGCTGGCATTAGCACTGCCCAGATCTGGTCTGTTGGGGTTGGTTTAAAAGAAGAAGGAGACCTTGATGTAAAGCCTTGGGAAAACCCTCTCTGGTTAGGGTGAGCAGGAGCTCCCACCCATAATCCTCTTGTTCAGTTATGCAGATAGTTACTAGAAAGTTCTGACTTCTCTTTGCCACCATTGCTTACTTTTTACTGCAAAAATTGTCATATTCTGAATCGTTCCTTCCTCTTGGATCCTGCCCTCAGATCCCGCCTATACCCCTCCCCATATATAAATGCATCAATATCCCTGCTAGACACTGGACCCAGGCTTTCTTCTCATTCGCTCTCTGTACTCTGCACGCCGTCCTGTTTGTTGTGTTCGCCTTCGTTGAACTTCTGTTTCCAGACAACCAGATCAAAGCAGTCCTTCTTTGTAAAGTCACCAGAGCCAGTTCTCGGGGAAACCACTGGTCATCCGTCTGCGTGCGGACCAGAAGGTTTCACTGGTGTTTGCTGGCACCACCAGTGCCCAGATCTGAAAACTTCTTAGCGCCAGCACATCCCAAGTCCACTGATTTGCTGGCACAGAAAGCCAAAAGCCAATAATTTCCAGTTCCAACACCACCCAGGTGTGGTGTTTGCTGGCACCACCACTGCCCAGATTTGGAAATTTCTCGGTGTCTTCACAGCCCAGGTTTAGCAATTTGGTTTTTAGCTAGCTGAGGCAGAGAAGGCTCAGCTTGGACTGTGGCTTTCCTTTTTCTTGGAACTGTTTAAACCTGCTCTGGACTGAAAACCCAGAAAAACACTGGCAGCTCACACCTGTGGCCCACCGAGATCTGGGACCCTGCATTCCAGGGCCAGAGGGACTGAGAAGAGACCGAGTGAGCCAACTACAACCCACAAAAAGGACTTTCTGAATATCCATCTCTTCAGAACTGTGAGGGGTTTTATTTCATATTAGTCATGCTTGTGAATACTTTACTTGTTAAATACACTGGTTTTTTTTCACTTTTCTCCAGGGAAGTCTTCTCCTGAAATAGTAGGGGGAGGGGTTGCTTGAACTTCATTTGCAGACGGACTCCTTTTGGAGGTTTCCTCACAACATTTGCCCTAAACCAGGACAAACAGTCACAATTGTGCCACTTCACCAGTGGCACAACTCCCCCACCCCCCAGGAAAAGAAAGGACATGTAAAGTTCTCCAAACATTTGGCCTGCTTTGCTGCAAAAGTCGTGCTGCACACACAGTGCAGTGTAGAAAGCCAAGAGAAGCTGCAGTAGGTGGCAAATCTTGGGACAGAAGCTCGACCTTGTTCTCCATGAGAGTTTCTCGACAAGAGCAGACAGGGGAAGATTCCTGGAAAAGTGGAACAGCTTTGCAGAAGTGAAATGAAAATGAAAGAAACTATCTAAGATGTTTTCCTCTTTATTTCTATGCTCCCCTTTTCCATGTTGCACGACTTCTCCATGCCATGAATTCCAAATGCATCTCACCTCTAAGATGGGTCACTTAGCAAGTTATAAACACTCTAAAACACCAGGAGCTACACGCAGTTTTCCTTCCCCTGTTTCTACTGGAAAGCAACGCTGGAGACGTAAGTGCAGTGCTTGGGTCAGGTATGAATCCTACACCAAGGGAATGTGCCCCAATAGTCTTTGAACCTCAGCAAGGACAATGCACAGCAGCGACACAGCGCAGGGGATTCCTCTGCCAGTGTGCAGGAGTCAGGACTCTGGATCTGGGCTCAACACTGCAAAGTTCCCGTGTTTGGACAGATGAAGGAGCTGTCCCCGGGGCGCGCGGGGCTCGGCCGTGGGGCGAGCGGGGAACGGACACGCGGACAAACGGCCTCGGTGCTTCAGTTGCAGAGGCAGCAGCGGCGGCGGCGGCAGCGGCGGCGGCAGCAGCAGCGGCAGCAGCGGCAGCAAAAGCAGTTTCTCTCTTCTTTCTCTTTCTCTTCTTTCTCTTCTTTCTCTCCCGCTGTCCTCTCGGTGTCCCTTACCCGCTGTCCCTCCCCTCTCCCCGCCTCCTTCTCCCCCATGCCGGGCCGGGCCATGCCCCCGGCCCGCCCCCGGCCCCGGGCGGGGCTGCCCCGTCCCCAACCCCGCCCGCCCCGCCGCGGTCTCGCCTCCGCCCGGCTCTGGCTGTGCTGGCGGTGGCGCTGCTGGGCGGGCATCAGTGCCTGGGGCTGGGCCCTTTGGCTCCGCCTGGCCCGAGCCCGGCCCCGGCCCCGGCGCAGGCTCCGGCCCCGGCCCTGGCCCCGGCCCCGGCTCCTCCCGGGCCCCGCGGAGGACACACGCGGCACGGCCGCTGCCGCCTCCGCCGCGGCTTCCCCGGCCCGAGCTCCGCCGCTGCTCAGCAGCGCGGCCGCCGGCCCCGAGCCTCCCGTGTCCCGTTCCCGAGACCGAAGGCCTGGGGATGGCCGGCCCGAGGCGGTTGAGCGGCGCTCGGGGGCCGCTCCTGGCCCCGGGCCGAGCGCTGACAGCCGCGTCCCACCCGCAGGGAAGGCGCAGGAGGCGCTGCAGCAGCGCTACCGAGTGGGTTCGCTGCTGGGGCGCGGCGGCTTCGGCAGCGTCTTCGCAGCCACGCGGCTCTCGGACGGTGCCCCGGTGAGTGGCGGGGCCG
The DNA here is from genome assembly GCF_048771995.1 of Taeniopygia guttata. Lineage (NCBI taxonomy): Eukaryota > Metazoa > Chordata > Aves > Passeriformes > Estrildidae > Taeniopygia > Taeniopygia guttata. The sequence continues at coordinate 3,459,790 of NC_133057.1, forward strand.
GCGGCGGGCGCAGGAGGAGGAGGAGGAGGAGGATGGAGGAGGAAGAGAAGGAGGAGGCGGAAGGAGGAGAAGGAAGCAGGAGGATGGGGCTCGGCAGGGCGGGCGGCGAGCTGAGCCCGGTGGTGCGTTTGGCTTGCAGGTGGCCATCAAAAGGGTGCCATGGAACCGCATCCGGCACTGGGACGAGCTGGTGAGTGAGCGGGGCCAGCGGGAACAGCCGGGCCGTGCCGGGCGGGGATGAGGCGAGGCCCGGCATGGGGGAAGCCACCAGGACCCCTCGATGGGGAGCGGGTGTGGGGCCAGCGCAGGGCACAGAGCATCCCGGGCTGGCTGAGGGGTTCCCCAGCCCTGGCACGACATCAGTCCCACTGGTGGCACCATGGTCCTCCCACAGCCCGACGGCACCAGCGCACCCCTGGAGATCGTCCTGCTGGACAAGGTGTCCACTGGCTTCCCTGGCGTGGTCCAGCTGCTGGAGTGGCTTGAGCTCCCCAACAACATCGTGATGGTGCTGGAGCGGCCGGAGCGGTCTCAGGACCTCCTGCATTTCATTCGGGCACGGAGGTTCCTTTCTGAAGAGGTGGCACGGCAGCTGTTCCGCCAGGTGCTGGAGGCCGTGCGGCACTGCACCAGCCGAGGGGTCCTGCACCGCGACATCAAACCAGAGAACATCCTGGTTGACCTGGCCACTGGCCAGGCAAAGTTGATCGACTTTGGCTGTGGCACCTACCTGCAAGACACAGCCTACACTCACTTTGCAGGTGAGCCTGGGCAGGGGTGTGCTCCCGGTCCCACCATCTCATGGCCCAGCATCTCACAGGCCAAGCTGGGTGTGGCAGCGAGGATCCTCCCTTTTGCTGCCAGTCAGGGTACTGAGTCTTCAGCTGAGTTGCTTTTGAGCAGGGCTGGGTGGGGAGGCATCTTCCAGCCCCGCTGGCAGCCTTTGCCCACCACTCTGCCTGGGGCTGGGGTTAGAGCAGCAGCAGCCAGCCTGACAAAAGCACCCGTGCATGGGGGTAGCAGAGGAGGGGTCCAGGACCAGTGCACCAGCCAGTTTGGTGTGCAGGCGAGAGGAAGGGCTTGGGCTGCTCCACTCACCTTGTTTGTCTTGGCTTCATAATATTTTTGGGGCACTGCAGGCAGGGAGGATAAGGACATGTTTTTTTCCCCCAGCCCTGAGTGGGTTTTTGCTTTGCATGTCATGGTCAGGCCTTGCCGGGGCTTCTGCTGCCCTCTTCCATCACCAGTGGCTTCTTGTCCAGCCCTGAGTTTGTAGACAAGTCCCAGGTGCTGGCGAGAGTGCAGCAGTTGCCCCGTGTGCCACTGGGGCAGCCCCTACACGCCCAGGGATGCTGGGGCCAGGCTCTGGAAGTAGCAGCATCCCCCTGATGAACTCCATCTGTATTCCACAGGAACACTGTCATACAGCCCCCCGGAATGGACCCACTTGGGCTGGTACTACGGAGAGGCAGCAACAATCTGGTCCCTGGGCATCCTGCTGCACCAGATGGTCTGCGGGCAGCACCCTTTCAGGAGGGGCCGGAAGATCAGCTGGGACCATCAGCTCTCGCTGCCACAGCGGCTCTCTCCAGGTGGATCCTCATCTCTGGCCACGGGGGAATACCAGTGCTGGGAGACAGCAGCAGCTCGTGAGCATCTCGCTCTGGCAGCCGCTGAGGAGGTGGCACATGTCCTGCTCTCCTCCACAACAGGGAATTGATGGGAAAGTTTAGGCACAGCTCTGAGCACAAAAGCAGCATGGCCTGGGCATGGGAAGAGTGGGGCAAAGCAGACAGGAGCCTTCTCTAGCTGACCGCTGGTTTCTGGTTTCGCTGCCCAGAGTGCCAAGATCTTATCAGGTGGTGTTTATCCATGCACTTCTTGGACAGACCTTCATTAGAAGACCTGTTCTGTGAACCTTGGATACAGGATATTCACCTGCCATAGAAGAAGGGAGAGAGCCACATGCACACTTTGCTCCAGGGCCCTGGTAAGTTACAGGTCCACACATGCCCTGGCAATCAGAAGCAAGGAAACCCAGACTTTTTTCCCTGCCTGTATCAATGCACTGGGGTCTTTGGGTGGGAACACACAGCCCTTGTGCTGCAGCTGAGCTGCTCTGCCCAGCACTGGTGGCTGCCATCCGAGCTGGTTTTGCGTGTCCTGCTTCCCTGACAGCTGGGGCCCTGGGCAGAACCCTGACAGCCTGGTCTGACTCCCAGGGAAGGAGAAGGAGCCCCTGGAGAAGCTGTACCAGCTGGGGCTGCTGCTGCTGGAGACAGTGAGGATGACATCAAGGATGACAAACTCTTCCTCAAGTTGGCCACTGGCAGCTGAAGATGATGGACTTCTGGCACTGTCTTCAAAGCCTGGCTCCACAGCAAATTCGCAGATGAGTCCACAGCCGGGGAAATGCTCCCAGATTTGGGCATTGCACAGCCTGGCTGGGAACAAAAGGTTCCCCCTGTGCTGGGGCAGATGCAACTTCAGTCGCAGCCCAGCTGCTTTTTGGCAGGGCTGGGGGCATGGGCTTGGGTGGATACAAGATGGGGGTTGGCTCCTGGCCCTGCCAACAGCCCCCAGCACCCAGCATGGCCTGGGCTGGGGCTGGGGCTGGGGCTGGGGCAGCCAGCCTGACACAAACAAACCTCCATGGTGGGAGCAGAGGTGGGATTCCAGAACCTGTGCAGGGGCTGCTTTGCTTTGCAGGCAAGGAAGGGCTTGGGCTGCTCCACTGCCCTTGTTTGCTTTGGGATCACTGTTATTTTGGGGGGCAGTGTAGGAGGGAAGAGAGAAAGTGTGGGCTTCTCTCCCCTTTGGGTGGGATTTTCCCTAGCATGTAGGGGTTGGGCCTTCCTCAGGCCCTTGACAGAGATAAAGAGTTTTTTTCTTGTTTCCCTTTCTCTCTAATCTCTTTTCAACAGTTTGTTGTTTGTTTTTCTAGAGGAAGCGTTCTATGTAAGGTCCAGTCGGGATTGGGAAGTGCCTGGGAGCAGCTGCAGCGTGGATGGGCCGTGCCCTTGGAGAAGGCTGAGGACATCGTTTGGGACCAGCTTTTCTCCCAGCGGAGGATGGCGTGAGGTGAGTCCCCGTCTGCTTGGCATGGTGGGATCAGAGCTTTTGGGAGACAGCAACAAGCACAAGGAGTCTCTTGCTCTGGGCAGCTGCTGAGGGCTGGATGTGCTGTGGCTGGCTGCAGGCTGGGAATGTCCTGCCCTCCTGCTCTGCTCCCAAAGGCAGCAGTGATGGGCAGCTCTGGGCACAGCTCTGGGCACAGCCAGCATGGCCTGGGCTCTGTGGGCAGCTGGGACAAGGGGACAGCAGCCTTCAGCTGACGGGCAGTTTCTGGTTTCTCTCCTTGCAGCCGGGCTCTGCGGGTGCTGAGGCTGCTCTTGGCTCTGCCAGGGCTCTGCTGGCCTCTGCCCTGGGCACAGCTGGGCTGGCTCTGCCCTCACATTGCTCTGACAGCTTTGCATCAGACAAGCCTATTCCGAGCACAGTGCCTGAGCTTTCTGCTTTGGCAGGTGAGTGAGACTCCCCTGCAGGCCAGGAGATTGCAGCTGGGGACACACATCCAATTGGCAAGGACCCAAACTCTTCACTGTCCCAGCTGAACCCCTGAATCTCCGCAGGAACGCCTGGATCTCCACTATTCATTCTTCATTTCTTTTTGGCTGGAATTGTGCAGTTGCACTTTCTTCCTCCTCTAGACGTGCCACGAGTGGCCAAAGCTGGCAAGTGAGCCGTGTTCCTGAGGCAGTGCAGTCTGGAGCTGATGGATGGAGAATTGCCCTTCCCACTTCCAAACCAGAGCAAAAAGCCGTAAGTGGGATTTTTCATCTGTAAGAAACCCCTGACAATTTCAGAGGGAATGTGCAGCTCATTCACAGAGTGAGAAGGAAGGTCATCTTCTAAAAGATTTGGGGTTTGACAGAGTTTAGATTCCCAGTCCTGCCTGGAGCTCGAAGGGCCCCAATCAATTTCCTATTGCTTTGACCACAATTTAAAATAACAATGTTGGAAACAAACCCCAAAAACTGTAAAAAAGGCTGTTGAGGTCAGTAAGATGGATCCATGCCATCAGCACATTTACAATGTAAATAACTGAGTTCTCTTTTTAAAAAGATCATTTACCTCTTAATGCAAAGTTACAGAAGTTGTTTCACTAGCACTTGGATTTTACTTGTATCTTTTACAATTCATCTAATTGTTTGTTGTTTTTTTTTTCTTTACCTTTTTTTTTTCTTTAAATAGAGGTCCTGGCCCTCTTCCAGCCAAAGGGGAAAGGGCCCCACCAAGCCTTGTTACCCACAGACAACATGATAAAGCTGAACAATAAAGGACCTTGGAGCATTATACTGTAATTAAAAAGGTGCCAGCTCCATGGACAACAGAATTATTGTTCCTAACTTGAATGAGATTGAGCAAAAAGAATGAAGAACGGTGTCACTAAAGTACTACTGACGTTTGCCAAAACACCTCCAGAGTTTCACCAAGGGATCAGTCATCAAAATGTTTTGGAAATTTAAAGACCAGGGTAGCCAAAGCACACAGTGTCACTAATTGCTGGGTATGTTCTCAGCTGAAGTTGGGAGGAATGGGGTTCCCTTGGAGGGCCCACCCTGTGGGGTGGCCAGAACTCTGTCAATGGGCTCTGCCTCGTAACGGAGTCAATGAAGGGACAGTTACAGAAACCTGTGCTGTGGGACACGGGAATACAACGATCAGTGTGACAGGATTCACTCAGATTTCCCGTCAGGAGAAACCAAACCCTGTTATAGTTATAGAGGCTACAGTGTCAGAAGATTTCTGTGCTTTACCATCACTCCCAATGTCAATAGAACTTGGGGTGCTGCAGCTGATCAGTGTCAGTGTCTCACCACTCCCAGCTGCAGGGCCCCCATTTAGGGTCTTTCAGCAACGACCACACTGAAGAGTTAGGACCCAGAGAACATTTTCCACCCAAAGAGTGCCTTGGGTTTCAGAAAGTAAAAGATTCTGGTTCACCCTGTGCCCCATGTGCGCTGCCCCGTCCCGTGGAGTTGACATGAATGAGCTGACGGGATTATTAGAAAAGGTAGTAAATGGTACTGTTAAAATGTCCAATAGGACATTGGATTATTAGAAGAGGTAGCAAATGATACTGTTAAAATGTCCAATAGCACATTGGATTATTAGAAGAGGTAGCAAATGATACTGTTAAAATGTCCAATAGCACATCCTATGAGCTCCAACAAACAAAAATGGGGACTCCAGAGAACCGCATGGCCTTGGATTATCTGCTTGCTGGCCAAGGAGGAACCTGGGCTATCAGGAGACGGGGATGTTGCACTGCTAGCAGTGATGGGTTTGAAGGCCAACAGTCAGGAATCACCTTGACAGAAAGAGCAGTAGAAGAGTGGCAGAAAGAAGAAAATTCTTCTTGGTGGGATTGGCTTCGTGGCTGCCAAATTAGAGGCTGCTGTGAAATGCATTCGTGGCAGTGCCTGTCATCATTGCAGTGTGTGCACTTGGTGAGTTGCTGTGACACTTTGTGCTGGGAAGTGGAGTATTGGGACCTTTCTTAAAAGAGACAGTCTCAAGAAAAGAGAGGCATTTGATAAATAACAGAGAATAGAAACTATTAAGGCATGTTTTAAAAGGAACGTGAATAGCTCTGAGTAATGAACTTAAACTGCACTTAATTGTAGAACAAGAGGAGATGCCTTTATGCCTAATACCTAAATCTAAGCTGTGTTACTGAAAGAATTATTACAAAGGTTGTAGTTGATTGTAGGTCTCAGGACCGATTAAAGTACCAAGGCCTGAACAGGTTGTGATCAAGGCCTGAACAGGCCCTGAGGCAAAGCTCACCTCTAGATGAACCTCCCAAGCAAATGTTGTATTTGTATCCACTCACTAACGAAGCATGATTAACAACATGATCAATGTATGTGTTCCTTGATAAAACATGGATTTATCTTTCTGTATTTAGAAACAGACAAGGCCCCACCTGGCCTTGTTTGGGAGTGAAGGATCAAAGTCAACTCCCTTGGTTCCTCCTTCAGGCCTGGCCAGGCTTTGGGAGAAAGCAGTCAGGAGAATGAAAGCAGATGTTCTCGCAGTGGCAGTGATGCCAGCTTGTTTGTTTAACAGTGTAAAAGCTGGGTCCTCTCACAGCTTTGGGCTTGGAGCCTCATTGCTTGCAAAGGTGGAGGCACCTGCAGGAATTCCCAGTGTCTGGGAGTGGCTCTCCAGTCCTTGGCTTCCCCCAGCTGATGTGTGGCTGTGGATGATGGTAAAGCCTGGGGCTAACTGGTGATGGATCTTTCCTTAATCACTCCAGGCAATCTCTGGTAGCAATGACTGGATGCATTGCTGAGCTTCTTTTGTAATGCTTTGCTAATGATGATGTGCTTTGCTGAGCTTATCCTTTTGTAATTCTTTGCAGCTGTGCATGATATAAATGACACAATTCCTTCAGTTGGTGTCTGTCTTTGGTGCTGACCCTGCCCACTGGTGAAACAGGGCCCCCTCCAGCCTAAGTGTTACCTAGGAAGAGAAAAGCCATCACTCCAAATGTCCCCCCTTCCTCCTTGTTCCCCCCCCCTTTATACCCTGAGCATGATGCCCTATGGTCTGGGGTATCCCCAGGGTCAGTGGGGGTCACCTGTCCTGGCTGTGTCCCCTCCCAAGCTGCCCCGCAGCCCCAGCCCCTCTCCAGCGTGGCCAGAGGAGGGGCAGGCCAGGCTTTGGCTCAGTGGGAGCTCAGCAAGAACAAAAGCATCTCTGTGTGCCCAGCCCTGTGCTCAGCACCCGGCCCAGCAGCAGCGTCTCAGTGCCAGGGTCTGTGCCATCAGTCCCTGCCAGGGGTTTCCATGGCACCTGCCAGGCCAGGTGACCCAGGTGTGGTGTCCCAGTGAGGGCTGCCATGCAAACAGTGCCCAGCACTGCCCCTTTCTGTCTGCCTGACCTGGCCTTGGCCCTGGCCCTGCTGTTTGCTGCAGGTTCCGCGGCGCCTGACCGGCCCGCGCGGCACAGGGCAGGCGGCCACGGCACAGACCCACAGCAAGGGCTCCCCTCTGGCTCTGGGCAGTGACACCAGCCCTGAGCAATGGGCTGGCGCACTGGGGTCAGTGCGGTGTCCATGGCAGCAGTCCCTTGCAATGCCCAGTGCAGGTTGGGATGATGATCCACCCTCACAGCCGGCCCAGGGCAGGTGTGCGGTGCCCTTCCCCACAGCCTGTCTGCACAGAAGCACTTCCAGGGCTCTCTGCATTTCCCTTCCTTCACTCTTGAGTCACTCACACACCTCCCAACGACCCACTGGGAGCTTTGAGCTGCAAGGAGTGCAAAGCTGGTCTGTCCTTCAGGAGTTGCTCTAATTATGCCCTGAGCCAACTCTGGATTTGTGTTCATTGCAGATCTTCCTGTGTGTCTACATCATTCCTTGCAGGGCTCTGCCTTGGGGAAGGGGAACCTCATTGGAGGTACCTAGGGCTTGGCACACACTTGAGGAGTGTGTCTGTTTTAAATGGGGAAGCTTAGGAGTTTTAGATTGCTTCAAAAAATAAAAGAAGAAAACCCCTCTTTGCCTGAGCGCAGACAGTTCTCTAAGCTCAGCAGGTCCCAGGTGACTGAGCAGAGACAGGACGGGCTTGGGCTATGTGGGGCAAGGTTGTCCACACTGCATCAGACCTCCAGGCAAAGCTTCTCTCACTAGGCCAGACATCCTCAGGAGAGTCCCTGGGCCAATATCAGTTGCTGAATGCTGCAGTCACCTCTGCTCTAAATAGAACAGTCATAAAATATACTCTTCAAAGAGGAGTGTGGATTTATTGGAAGCTCTTGCAAATAGTTTTCCATCACTATTGTAGGAAACCTTCCTAACGGACTGCACTAGAGCAGAGGGAAATCAGGGCAGAGCCATGGTTTGTCAGGACTTGCTTGATCCCAATGAGCCCCGTGGTGCATTTAGAGCTGAGCCCTGGAAGCTCAGGGCCTGAGAGGAGATTGCGCCAACCTAACCAGGAGTCAAAATCCGAGGAAAAACCCAAAGTGTCTCAAAGCATGAATGGGTCCCCTGAGGTCCATCCACACAGACCCCTCATGGACTTGCTGGAGGAGAGAATTGGAGGCCAGGATGGCACAAACCTCTCAGAGACTCAGTGTGGGAAGGAAAAAGGGAATTACTTTAAAAGAACTGCTGTACCTTGAAGCATTATGAGCCCCACTGAGTGTTGTTACTGACAAAGATCTCCAGGGACTAATTGCAGCAGATAATTGCAGGCCATGGTTGCACAAACCTCTCAGGACCCCAAGGCAAAAGCCCAAGTCCTTTGAAGAACCTGCCGTCCCTGGGAGCATGAAGGAGGGCCCAGGGCCATTCCTGACCAAGGCTCCCCAGGGCCTCTTCCCAGCAGCTCCCTGAGGCCAGGAGTGCAGGGAGGCAGAGGCTCTGTGTAGGCAGCTCAGCTGCTGAGCAGAGCCTGGGCTGGCTGGAGACAGCAGAAAGGCCAAGGCCTGAGCCCCAGCCCCAGGGAAGGCAGATCCTGTCCCTCCCCGCCTGCTCAGGGCTCTGCCGGGAGCACTGGCATAGGGAGGGATGCTGAGGGCAGGACAAGGGATGACAGTGCCCAGCCTGGCTGGGGCTGTGCCAGGAGGCCCCAGTGCCTCAGGACAAGGTGTCTCCTCCTCACAGCCCTTGGTGGCAAGACGCTGCTGTGCCCCAGGGCACCAAGGCTTGGCTTCTCCTGGCCACTGCCAGCCTTGCCAGGGCCCTTGGCCATGTCCAGCACAGCTTGTCCTGCGCTGTCCCACAGCTGCTGCTGTGTCCCTGCAGGCTGCACACTCCCATCTCGCTGCCCCCCGGGCCCTGCCCTGCCATTGCCAGCCCTGCCCTGCCCCTGCCATGCCCAGGGCATGTCTGCAATTCCCCCAGGCAATGGGTGGGGATGGGCAAGTGTTCCTGAGGGCACAGGGAGGGGACAGCTGGACTGGACTGACCCAAGGGATCTCCCATTCCATGCAATGTCATGGTCAGCAAAAAACTGAGGGAAAGGAAGGGCATAGGGCTGGCAGGGAGGGCTGTGGATGTTTTCTACCAAGACATTTCTCATACAAAACACAAAGAACATGTTCTTTATCCCTTCCTGCCAGGAGGTGGCTGGACATTGTCTGCTGATGGGAATCAGCAATAGAGGATTGATCTCATTTGTTGTTTCTTTGCTTCCACCTGTGGCCTTTGCCTTTTGAGGCCCTTGCTGAGGAGGGTGTAGAAGCCCAGAAGATCAGGACCTGGTCTGCATATCCCAAACATCAAAAACTGGATGGCTGTGGGACCAACCAAGGATTGGTAAGAACAGCCAAGACTTCTTGGCAATAACACATTTTGAGGAAGAACAGGCTGTGTCTGCAGAAGGGGCCATGCAGATAAAGGCAGAACTTTTCCAGGACAAACATCCTTGCTCTGGCTCCTGGGCATAAGCACGACATGGCCCAAGTGCAGGAATGAGAAGTGGGCATGGACTGTTGGGCGATCAAGACCACCAAAGACCCCCAAAGCCTCTGAGCCATTTAGAGAAAGGTTCAGCAGAAAAAACAGCACATGATAAGTCATTTGCACAGAAAGTGAGACACTTATCGCCAGGGCAGGAAAAAGTGATCAGTGAAGAAGTCCTCCCACCAAGCCCAGGCACATTTGTGCCCCAGCACCCTGGACATCCCATTGGCTGGATCAATGCTGAAACCAGGACTGAGGATCTCCTCTCTCTCTTGTTTTCTCTCTGCTCCTCTGATTCACATCTGTCTCTCCTCTCTTTCACCTTTCCTCTTGTGCCTTTGTACAAAACCTACTGACATGCCCTTTTATAGCTCAGGGACTGACATCCCAATTTCTATGCTAAATGCATAATGAATTAATAAAACTTTATAGGCCTTTGTGGACTCTCTGAGCTTTTTAATTTCTTTCAGCCACAAGCATCTACAAAACTTGGGTGTTTCCTTTGCCTTAAGTTTGGGAGAGAACAGAGAGAGAGGGAGAAAGAGGCTTGCTGGGCCCTGATGGCCGCACACATTTAACCCGCCAGTGTCGTTTTGCTCAGCTTTTCTCTAGCAGGCAGCATTAACCAGATGCAGCTGCGCAAGGGTTTCCAGAAATTTGGCATCATCCACAAAGGACTTGGAAGTGCATTTTGTCCCATGGCACAGGGAATATATGAATATTCCATTGTAGTCAAGGGCTGGTCACTGCGGGATGTTACCCGGGCGTGGCTGCCAAGAGGACTCTGTTCCATGAACGACATTTGACCCTCATTGTTCAGCTAAATTCCCACTCACCCCATGTTCCATTCCTTCAGCCCATCTTTCTCCAATCTGGCTCTGAGGAGACCCAGCAGACCATGTCACAGACCCTGCTAAGGTCTGGGCAAACAACATCCCCTTCTTTTCCCTGCCACGTGGGTTCTGCAGTCCCTGTCCTGTGCTGCCAGTGCCTGGAATGGCTGCAGGAGGATTTGCCACATCCCCTTCCCTGCTGAGCCTGACCAGTCTGTGACTGTCCCCATTCCCTCCCTGCCCTGTTTGCAGACTGGTTCTATGTGTGCCCTTCCCAAGTGCCCGGGACCCTCTGGGATGGCTCTGGCCTTTCCAGGGGCTTTGAGAGAGGTCTCACCCTGACACTGCCCAGCCTTCTCAACATCCCTGACACCAAAGGCCTCTGCCACATCCCTCAGTTCCAGGTCAGTGCCCAGGGCACAGCACGGCCCTGTCCAGGTCCTCAGGGTGGTTCAGAAGGGAGGCAGCTGTGACTTCTCCCTGCAGACCCACCACTCTCATGTCCCTCTGGGCAGTCCGTGGCTGTCCTGAGCATTTCCCCTGGAGCCTCCCTGTCCTGGATATTTCTCTCCATGCAGCCCTCAGCACATTGCAGCAAAGAATTCAGGTGGTTTCCCAGGGGATGTTCCTCTCCAAGCTGTGAGAAGTGACATTCACTTTTAAGGATTTTAAAGGTTTACTAAAAACTTTAACAAAATACAACTAAGGACTGAATAAGGAAAAAGGACGGTGCAATGCTGGGAGTTTGCAACCCCGCAGCCATGAGCTCATCTATAAATTGGCTGCTCCGCTTTTTGAACCCCTGGGGGTTGCCTCAGGCAGCCCTGGCCCCTCCCAAGGTCTGTCAGTGGACTCTTCTTTGCCGTTCATCCCTGGAGGTTTCTTTCTTGCCACTTGATTGGAGGTGAGGTGTTGTCATGCTGCACTTCCTAGTAGCAAGCTTGCCCTTTTCTCAAATGTTTTATGAAAAGGCACAGGTACACACCCTCCTTCCTCAGGCCTGGACTACTAAAGCCCTCTCTTGGCAACTGCATGGGCTGGGGAAGATGGACTATGGGGAGAACAGAGGACATCTAAACAACAAATCACAATAACACAACTATAAGTCAATATACTTTCCTTAACATACATATAATATTTATCTCTGAATTGAGAGAGCCAACCATTGCAATAGGCATTTATAACAGAGTGAAGTGGCCTCAAGGCACTGTTTGTGTAAATGTATGTAAACTCATTTTCCTCTACTCGATTCCAAAGCTCAAGTGACTGAAATTAGTTCTACTTTCTGGGCTGAAACATCAGCGGTGAGTGCCCCCAATTCGATTACATCGGGTTGCGGAGTCACTGCGTATCCAGATATTTGGACAGGAAGGTTAGGGGCTTGGTGCTCTGACAGACCAGCTGCTCCTGCTGCCTGCTCTGCCTTTGGCATCTGCTCTGCTGAGGGTATGGCAGCTGCAGCAGGATTTCCTGTGGGAAGAGGTGCCACTGCTGACATAGCCCTCGGACTCCAGGGGCCTGTGGCTGTGCCCTCCAGCACAGGGGTGTCACCCACAGCGGGGCACGAGGGGAAGGTGAAGGGCATTAGAAGGGAGAGAAACCAGCATCTAGGGACTATGTGAGGGAAATAACAATTTATTTCCTTTTCCTTGGATAAAGAATTGCAAGAGCCCTGCTAGAGCTGCTGGGGGATTGGCCTCTTGCTGAGGCCCCTCCTCTTTTTGGGACACCATGTGCCCCCCGGGCAAGGGGCCCCTGTTCCAGCCAGGAGCAGAGGTGCTGTGCCTTCTGCCCTGGGCAGAGAGGCCTGCTACTGTCACCACCTCTTGCCACAGGTCCTCCTGATACTGGTCCTGCCCTACAGGGATGGGCACAGGTGGGGAGTGGCAGTGAAACCCAGGGCAGGGGCTTTAACATTGACTGCTCTCAATGAGTTGTCGAGAAAATACAGTTTTACTTTTTCTGCCAACCAAGGCTGTCAGTGTTTTTGTGTTTGTATTCATGAGAAGGGTTAAGGTTAGGCTAGAGTGTGGGTTTAGGGTTAGGTTAGGGTGTGGGTTTAGGCTTAGGGTTAGGTTAGAGTGTGGGTTTGTGGTTTAATGGAGAGCAAAGTGGTCTCTGAATTCAATTGATTTAATTTTTTTCTTTCATGATGTTTTGTCTGTGAAAAGTCTGAAAATCAAGGACATCTTTTTGGAATCTGCTATCTTTGCCCTTGATACTAGCTGAGTGATCCTTCAAAACTAAGTGAAAGCATGAACTCTTTTGGCCATTTTTTAGAGGGAGAAAAAAACAAACCCAAACCTGTTTTCTGAATCCTCGGAAAATCTGACTTATCCAAAAAGACATTATTAGGAATGTATCGATTTTCTGTTCATCATTCATTCAGACACCTGTGAAACTAGATCAGTAATGCTCTCGTTAATGATTTAACACAGCTGATTGCCATTAAATCACTTGAAATTATGGCCTCAACTTTCAATGATATTTTGAAAATGAGACTTTCCATTTCAGGGAGGAACAGAATGCATTTGCACAGTTCCATTATGGGTGGATTTTTTTTCAACATACAGATTCTCCCATTTCCCCTTCTTTAGCCTTAAGCATTAAAGTCAATCATCTGCTTTGGAAATGCAACTCACATGTAACTCTTTCTACTATTTTGCTTACCTTATTTTTAAAGGCTGAAAATATTCAGTTGTAATTTGCTTTATAGAATTCTTTGTCACTGTGGGACTGGAAAAAGATCACAGAAATTTCTCCCATCATAGATCTTAAAATATTTTAAAATGTTATTATAAAGATTATTTATCAATATTTAATTTTTGCTTTCTGTGTAACTTTATTAAATCTGTACTTTAAAACAAGCATTACCTAGCAGGCTTTCAGTTCAATTACAGCAATCCCTCCCATCAGAGGGGGGGCCAGAAGAAGAACTGAGGGATTAATCCAAACTCACCTCCCCCCCAACAGGGGCTGGCCCGCTGCAGGATGGTGCAGGGCCATTGGGGGAGGGGACGGGCTGGCAATGAAACGTGGGTGGAAGAGAAGGGTTACGACGGGAAAATGGGGTCCCTGTAGCGTGGCCAGTGCCATCTTGGGAGGGGGTGCTGGGTGCACTGCATCTCGCCCGGGGAGGCACGGCCAATGCCACCCCTAAGGGAGGATAACAGTGTCCGGCAGGGCGCTTGGAGCGGCTCAGCTGCTGCCATCCCCAAGGGAGAAGGTTTGGGGAATCTGCGGGGAAAAAGGAAGGGGGGGCTTCACAGAAGCCGAGAGGGAAATCTACAGGAGAGGGGCCCAACGCGGCTGGAAGCCGACAAAATGCGTGGATGTGAAGGGCCTCTCTTAGCATGTTAACAATTCTCCCATAGCTGACGTGTCACCGTTTACAATTCTGTCCCATTGGTGTCCTTTCGACCCCCCCCTGCCCCCATAGCCTAGAATAGGGAGGAGAGGGTAGAAAAGGCAGTTTTCCGAGAAAGAGAAGGAGCTTTCCAGTATGAGTTACCCCAAAAAAGACCAAGCGAGTTTGCGTCCTCATCGGAAAAGAAAAAGATTCCTGGCTGCCGGGGACATGCAAGCCTACAGCCCCCGTCTGGGTGTGGACAGTGGTTAAAACTCAAAAGAAAAAAAAAGGTAGCCCAGCCACCCGCCAGGAATCCAACCCTGCTCAGACCCACTTACCCTCCAGGCTCGGGCGGTGAAATCTCTATCTCTCTCCTCGGTGATGGAAAATCACGCTGAACTGAGGACGTTTTCTTTTGCGGTTTGGCTCTTCTAGAAGCCTGGGTGTTCCTGCTAACCAGGGCTCATCCCTGAAACCCTGGTTTCAGCCACTGTCAGCCTCTAGTAGTCTCTATGCATGTGTGGTCGCCTGATGCACCGTTCTCGGGGCTCAGGCTCAACCGCAAGCCACTGCCAAACCTCCCTCTTCTGTCTTTGGGTCAGCCTGCCCCTGCAAACCCCTGAAGCCTGGCACCCCTGCGGCGCGGCTCTGCTGCTGGCGGGGGCAGAGAGCGCAGCGGCACAGACAGAAGAGTGTCCTGGAGCTTCAGTTTTGTTTTCCGCCCGGCGAATCAGCTCCGCTTAGTGTGGGGCAGAGCTCTCAGGATGGCAGCCTTCCTCTCTCCCTCTTTCACAAGACGAAGGAAAGAACCTTCCTCTGCTACCATTTGTTGCCTTGCAAAGCCAGACTGGGTGGGTGCCGGCCAACGCGCGAGAGGAGCGGGGGGAGTCGGCCGCCGCTTTCCCCTGGGCTCTGCAGGCTCAGTCTCAGCGCGGGGACAGACAGATGGCAGACACGGGACTTGGGTGCATACACGTGTTTATTGTGGGTGCGTGCTTCCCGAGACAACCGAGGCACCGGCAGGCTATCTGATATATAACTCAAACTGGGGGAGGGGGTGGAAACGGAACCGTGCCCAATGAGGATAAGGCGGGGGTGGGGAAACCTCCCCAACAAAGCAGGAGACCCCGGGGACGGGGCGGGGATGGGAAAGGCGGGGGGGGGTGGAGGGAGCAGACCGCGTGGCAAGGGGGAGAGGGAAGGCAGGGTCGCAGCACAAAAGGGCACCGCATGGTGGTGGGGGCTGGGAGGAGAAGGAATGGAGGGGGAAAGAAAAAAAATTACAACTCCCACACTGGTGTGTTCCTCAAATGAGGATATACTTACCCACGTGCTTGACCTAACGACCAGTGCGTTGATTGCTGCAGGGTTCGAGCTCCAGGCAAAGATTCAACAGATGCCGCCCTGGAAGTACCTGGGTCTTGAAGGAGGAAATAGGACCATTGTGCCTCAGAAATTTGCTTTCAAAAATAGTGTCCGTACCTTGGCAGATGTTCAACAACTGTGCGGGTCCTTAAACTGGGTAGGACTGTGGCTGGGTATTACCACCAAAGACCTAGCCCCCTTTTTCAATTTGTTGGAAGGGGGAGAGGGGCCTAGTTCCATCCAGACCCTTACCCAGGAGGCAAGCGCTCTTCTAGAGAAAGTTCAGGAACAGATAACTGCCAGGCAGGCCCACCGCTACCAACCGGGCCTGCCCTTTAGGTTTATCATATTAGGGAAACTGCCACACCTGTTGCCTTTATAAAGGGCAACGGGCGACCTGGTTCAGGTGAGGCAGCACGGCGGTCTGGCCTCTCCAGGCCGCTCGGGCTATCGATAAAGACGCTGGCACCAATGTGGTGGACGATCGAAAGCCTTTATTATCTCATCTCGTGGGTTTAAATAGTCTTGGGGGTCTTTGCTATGTCAGAGAGGGGGTTGGGGGTCTCAGGGGTTAGTCGGGAGTGGAAATTTACCGGGGCAGGTGTGGCTACACGCTTCTGGGGCTTCTGGGGTTAATAGCTAACATGGGGAAGGGAGAAGGGGAGGGGTCTATCTTTCCGTGACATCCCGTGGTCTTCCGCTTCGCCTGTCCCTATCTACTACATCTCCCCCCTCCTTATCACATACAAAATGAGGTAGTCGTAGATATAGGCACTGGGGTGAGGTACAAACTTGCAACTTGTTAAGGAAAGGGTGGTTTGGTAAATCTGGGTAATTTTTTCAAGGCAGGTGTTGAAGGCTTTAGCTACTGACCGTGTTTGCAGTTTTCGGTTTACAGCATTTGTTGGTGGCCTATGAACAGAATGTTTGCCCTTTCCAGACGGGCCTGAACAAACGAGACTAGTTTGTTCAGCAGGCATGGTCCTATGGTAATAGCTAAAAGCAGTATTGCCAGTGGACCTACCAGGGCGGAAATTAAAGTGGTGAGCCAAGGTGATTGATTGAACCAGGATTCAAACCAGCTCTGCTGGGTCTCCCTGTCTCTCTTTCTCTGAGCCAGTCTGTCTCGGAGTTCTGCCATGGAGTCTTTAACGACTCCCGTATGATCTGCATAAAAGCAGCATTCCTCTTTCAAGGCTGCACACAGTCCTCCCTGCAGCATGAACAAAAGGTCCAGACCTCGCCTATTTTGTAAAACTACTTCTGAAAGCGAAGAGACTGATTTCTCTAGGTAGGAGATGGATTTCTCGATCCTCTGCAGGTCCTCGTCGATGGTTATTTGCAGCTGAGAGAGTCCGTGCTGCTGGGTTGCGATGGCTGAGACACCTGTGGCTGTGCCAGCTGCTCCCAGGCCGAGCAGCATCGCGATAGTTATACCTGTGATGATTTCCCTTTTGTGGAGTCTGTTAGGTTCTTCGAGAAGATGGTATATCTCTTCGTCTGAGTGGTACAAGACCCTGGGGACAATCAGAACTTGAACACAGAAATCGGTAGAGTCATTGAATTTGGCAAGGAACACACAAGGACTCACTCCGGACCTTTGGCAAACCCACATGCCAGACGCAGATGGGATCACCCACTTGTTAGTTTTTCTGTTGGGTTTGACAACTTTGGTGCAGAAGTTGCCTTTCTGCTTTGCTAAGGTTGCATTTCCAAAACATCTGCCCTGTCCTGTGATTTGACTCAGGGTGATTCATCTGCGGGGAGTGTCCCATCTGCACTGGTGGGGGGCGCTGGCTGTGGAGTAACTGAAGGGGGTGTCTAAGGCAATGCCTTCATAAAAAGGGGGTTTGACATCGTAGCAAAGCCAACAGGAGTTAGTTAGGTTTGGTTTGGTTTCGTTTAGGGTTAGGAAGGTAGCTTCTAGCATACGAAAGATTGGGTTTGGGTCTGACTCAGCCGTGCGGCCTGTCTGGGGGGTATCTGCAAGGCGGATCAGGGTGTCAGTGGCTTTTGGGGTCAGGGTTTTGGGGTGGGTTGTGTTTTTCACTCTCAGCACATTCTTGATAATTTTGTTGGGTCCCACTGGTCGAGGTGCTGGCGGCTGGAGCCTGATAATTCTCACATTCACCCACCTCCTCGGTCCTCTGAGGACCACTGTCCATGTTCTACCCGTGGCCCAGCTAGGGTGATCTGGCTGTAGGACAGTCATGTTATAACTTACGCATCCCCGTTGTCTAGGCTGTGCATTGTGGTCTCCACAGCCTAAGGGTGCCCAGGTGAACTGTAAGAATTTGTCGGGCTCCTGCGGTTGCCACCCGTCTCCCCATGGTCTGGCATCTGTAACAATGGTTTCGCAGCCCCAATATCCACAATGTCCCCACCCTGGGTAGTCGCAGTACCTTTTCCCTGGGTTGGACGCTGGGCACCAGTAAGATATGTACATGAGTATGATGTGTGGGCTTGAGGGCCGTAGTTTCGGTTGCCCTGGAAACAGATCGGCTATGTGGAATACGAAGGATGGGGTGTTTGCGGTGGTGACCTCTTTGAACACCTTGTCACTTGAAAGATGTTGCATGACCCATCTGAACGGCTGGTGAGGGTAGTGGCCTGGGTCGGCTTGCCCCCCGGCCACAAGCCCCACCAGCAGGATTGCACAGAGACACTGTGCAAGTCTGGGTCTCACCGCCGTGGGACGCTCAGGTTCTGTCTGGTGGCTTGGTGGTCCGTTATCTCTCTCTGGAGCAGGGGTGTGTGTGTCGCGGGGACGGTCCACGAGCGTGTCCTGCGAACAAAAACTCACAGTTTTCCATTAGTTTCATTCTGAAGGTCAGGTTTGATCGACCTGAGTGGACACCACCTGATCTTGTCCTCTTTTTTAACTGCCGCGTACCCTCGTCCCGTAAGCACCAGTCTCCAGCCCCGTTCCCACTTGCCTAGCTCGTTTTTGACCATGACCTGTGGGCCCTCCTCTAGTGTCTGGGTGGCCCAGTGCTTTCGAATGGGACTGTTTGCTTCATCTCCCCTAGGGAATTGGTTCAGTGCTAGTAGCGCGGTTGCTAGCATGCGTGTCTGGTCTCCTGAGGGGATGGAATTGGCAAAGCCCTCTGCCTTTGCCAATACTTCTAACTTGGCTTTTAGGGTCTGATTTGCTCGCTCAACAATGGCCTGTCCGGTGCTGTTATACAGGATTCCCTGCGCCAAGGTGATACCCCACACCGAGGCGAATTCCCGCACTGATTTGGAGATAAAATTGGAAGCATTGTCAGTTTTAATTTGCTTGGGGATACCAAGCCATGCCATAACTGTCAGCCAGTGCTGGATCGTGGCCTTGGAGTTGGGTTTGAGGTGCTGTGTCGCTATGATCACTCCGCTGTAGGTGTCCACTGTCACTGCAAGCCATGCTCGGGGCTTTAGCAGTTCGCAGAGGGTGAAGTCTGACTGCCAGATTTCTGATGCCTTGAGGCCCCTCGGGTTGACTCCACCGGTCCATAGTGGTGACTTCCGGCAGTGAGGGCAGGTGGCCACTACGTGTCTTGCGTCTGCTGTCGAGATCCCGCATCTCTTCGCCAGTGCTTTGGCCCCTATGTGGAGTGACTCGTGCAGCTGACGAGCTTCCTGCAGCGTCCACACTCCCTTCGCTGCGGCATCTGCTTTGTCATTTCCAGTCTGGAAGAAGCCCTTGACTGGGTTATGGCTGTTGATGTGAATGACGGACACGGTGCCCTGGCGTGAGGAGAGTGCCTCTTCAAGCATGGAGGCCGTTGTGGATGTTGACACACCTGGTCTTGACATGGCTAGGCAGAGCTTTGCCACAAATATAGAGTCTGTCACGATGTTGAGGTGTTCGTCCTGGAAAAGTCCGCACGCCAAGACCACTGCTGCTGCTTCCAGCTGTTGCACTTACAGTGTGGGGTCGCATGTTTTGACGCAATGCCATGTTTCTCCTGCCTGCCACACTGCTGCTGCGGTAGAAGTCGTGGAGGAGGCGTCTGTAAAGACCGTTGGCCCTGGTTGCGGTCGGTCCATGACCTTCGGTGGCACATCTATGTCGACAATGCTCTGTAGCTGGGTCCAAGGTGGTTTGGTGGCGTAGGAAATTTCTCCCCCGAAGCCAGTGAGAGCGAGGGCCAGGTGCTCCGATATCGCAGTTGACTCCGTGGTTGGTCGCTTGCGGAAGGGGAGGTGGATCCTTGCCGGCTCGGTTCCCAGGTGTCTCAGGGCGAGTCTCCTGCCTTTCATGATGAGGTTAGCAACGCATTCAACTCCTGAAGAGAATGCGTGAGTTGGTCTTCCGAGGACCACCCATTGGATCGGCTGGGATTTTTCGGAAGGTCCTTGGACAAGTGCTCCCACTCCTCCCTTCTGCGTGAAGTGGACGTATAAGTCCAGTGGTACGCTCGGGTTCCACCTGGAACCAGGCTAGTGGACATCTGGCGTTCGATGAAGTCGAGGGATTTCGTTGCTTGCGGCGTCAGCTCCTTGGGGTCCCAGGGGTGTTTTCCTTTCAGGAGGTCATACAGGGGGTCCATGACCTCTGGGGGAACTAGGACGATGTTGCGGAGCCACTGCAGAGATCCCACGAGTCGCTGCATGTCGTGGAGGGTCTTGATGTCTCGGCGGACCTTTATCCTGGGTGGGGTCACGTAGGAGTTTGTGATCCCCACTCCCAGGAAGGTCACGCACGGTCCTCTCTTGATCTTCGTGTTCACGATCTCGAAACCGTTGGCCTGGAGGGTTTCCGTGATTGTGGACACTAGGTGATCCACTTGGCCTGCCGATGGTGCGGCGACGAGGATGTCGTCCATGTACTGAATGATGGTCGCAGCAGGGTGGGAGTGTCGGACTGGCATCAGTGCCCTGTCCACGGTGATCTGGCATATGGTCGGGCTGTCCACAAGGCCTTGAGGTAGCACCTTCCATTGGAAGCGGAGGTTAGGTCGCTCGCCGTTCGGGAACACGACGGAGAAGGCGAACCGTTCTTTGTCCTCGGCATGCAGGGGTATTGAAAAGAAACAGTCTTTGATGTCCAGCACTGCGCATGGCTGCCCTTTGGGGATGGCTGAGTTCGCGGGCAGTAGTGTCTGAACTGGACCCATGGGCTGAACTGTCTTGTTCACTTCCCTCAGGTCGTGGATGAGGCGGTAGCCTTCTCCTGATCTCTTGGGGATTACAAACACAGGGGTGTTCCACGGGCTGGTGGAGGGTTCAATGTGGCCCTTTTGTAGCTCGCAGTCGACCAGTTCCAGCAAGGCTGTCATTCGAGGCTTTGACAGGGGCCACTGCTCAACCCATACGGGGTCTGGTGATTTCCAAGTCAGTTTGATTGGCAGCAGTGGGTGTACAGCAGTGGCCCTCATCATAAATTTGTAATCCTGACTCCTAACATAGCAAGGATGTCTCTTCCTACCAGGGGTGGGGAGTTTTGCAAGATGTAGGGGTGGACTGTTACCGTCCGTTCTGGTCCTTTCTTTGTATGGAGCGTTATAGCTACCAATTGGGTGCTTTTCCAAGCTCGGGACAACCCTCCCACCCCGTTCACTGGAGGGACCTCCTTGTACTGCCAGTGCCGGGGCCATAGAGCTTGGGGTAGGATTGTGCAGTCTGCTCCTGTGTCTGCCCAGAACTGAAGCCCTATTACGTGGGGGTCCCGACTGCCACAGAGGCGGCACGTACCCCAAACCTTCGGGGGTTCCTTCCCTATTTTCAGAGCCAGGGCCACCCAGGGGTCCCCACCTGGGCCGCCCCCTGTTGACCCTGTGGCACAGGCGCTGCTTGCGGTGGCGGTGGGTACGAAGGCGCCGCAGGCTGCGTAGTGAGACTCATTGGCAAGGGTATGAAGTTGGCTGCTTCCTGTGGGAGAATGGGGTACGAGGGCTCCCCGCCCCATTGGGGGTTGGCATGGATGGGCCGCCTCATATTCGCAGCGGGAGGAGGCTGGGTGCGGCCCGCAGGCCCCCTCCCCTTTCCGTTTCCCTGGAGCCGGGACCTGCATTCCCTAGCAAGATGCCCCTTCCTCCCGCAACCCCAGCAGGATCCCCGCGGGCGTGTTTGGGGTGGAGGCGCTGCGGCAGGCCGCCGTGCCGGCTGTGGGCAGCTCACCGCGATGTGACCTGCCTCACCGCACTTGAAACACGCCATGGCATTGGTCAGGGTGTGAACAGCTGCCTGAATGGGCGTCAGGTGTTCCTCCCTCACTACGTGTCTGATCATGTCAGCCAGGCTAGCTCCGGCTGGCAGGGAGCGTAAAATATCCTTGGTAATGGATTTGCATTGCTGGCGCAGGCAGTCGGCTACCACGGGGTCCTTTGCCTCTGCCGGCAGGGTGGAGGAGTCTATCGCTGCCTGCAGGCAATCTACGAACTGCGTGAAGCTTTCGCTCTCTGCCTGCCTCACGGTGGACCACGGTGCCGGCTTAGCCACGACTCGGGAGGCTGCGCGGATAGCCTCTCTGGCAGCCCGAGTGGTTGCCCTGACCTCCTCAGCCTGCATCTGCGCAGCTTGTTGCTGCGGCGTGATCATATCATCATGTTTTCCTATCAGTCTGGATAAGCTCGATCTGTGTAGGGGCTGCCTCGCGCCAGACGCTTGGGCTAACTGCTTCCTACAATTATCCTCCCATTCCTGTCTGAAGACAATCATTCCCGCACCATCAAGTATCATGCGCCCTATCCGTTCGATATCAAAGGGAAGCAAGTCATCGTTGCTAAAAAGACCATCGATTAATGTGGTGACTATAGCCGAGTTGATCCCTTTTTCTGCGATGGCTTTGACAATTGACTGTATGTCCTTTGGGTTTATCGGGGTATATACCCTTTGTTGGTTCCCTTCCAGACCGGCAAGCCTCACCGGGAAGGCTTGTATGGCGGCCGCTGGGGACCCTTCAGCACAGGCTATCTTTATTTTCCCCCAGTCAGTAAACTGGGCTGGTTCGTATTGTAGTTGTTTTTCGTCGCGGCTTAGAACTTTACTCGGTTTTGTTTCAAACTGTGCTGGTTCCGTTTCGTCCGTTTCGGATTCATAGCCAGCCTCCGTCAGCTCCTCTGAGCTGGCGGAGCTGTCGCTGGTCTCCGAACCGGAAGTCGAGTGCCAGTGCACTGCCGGGGCTCCGCGCCGTTTTGTCCGGCCCCGAGCTCGCTCCTCCCCCCGAGGGTGGGGCCGCTCCCGCCCCCCCGGCTCGCCGCACCTCCCGCGGGGGGTGGTTTCTCCCTTATATGGTGGCGGCGCCCGGCGCGGCCACTGGTTGGCTCCGCGCTCCATGCCGCTCTCCGCCTCTTTCTCCCGCGCATGCGCGCCCCTGAAATCGCGCGGTTCCCAAGTTTTCGCGCCGAGATAACCCAGGCCCTGCCCCCCTCCACGGCACCCAGCGCCATTTTCAAGGCGGCAGCATGGCCACG
Organism: Taeniopygia guttata; assembly: GCF_048771995.1. Taxonomy (NCBI): domain Eukaryota; kingdom Metazoa; phylum Chordata; class Aves; order Passeriformes; family Estrildidae; genus Taeniopygia; species Taeniopygia guttata. The sequence continues at coordinate 3,482,215 of NC_133057.1, forward strand.
CGGCCGTGTTCTCTCGAGCCGCGGTTTCTGCGTCTCGGGCTTCTTTCGCCAGCCCTTGCCAGAAGCGCTCCACGCGCCGCTGCGTCTCCGACAGCGGATCGCGGGCTGGTGGCGGCAGCGGGACAGAGGAAGCTGCGGTCTCTCGGGGGGTTTGAGAGGTGGGGGTTTTTTGGGGGTTTTCCGCGGCGGGGGTGTCTCGGGGGGCTTCTGCAGCGGGGGTCGGGCTCTGATCTGGGGGAGGGGGTGTCGCGTGAGCCCCCACGGGTCCCCGCCGCCGGGCGGATCGCTCTCAGGGGCAGTCTGCGCTCCCGCTCCCACACCGAGTTTGGGAGTAACTAATAAACACGTACGCGCCGCGCTCCATGTCTCCTGCTCTTCTATTGCTTTGCGTAAGGCTTTCTCTACCTTGCCCCATGCCTTAAGGTTTTTGCCACTGCCTGAGGATTTTGTGTCCTCGGCTAGCGCGGCAGTGCATTTTTCCCATATTTCCGGATGTAACACATCCACAGGGCGCTCAATTGCCCCAAGCTCAAGCAACCTCGCTATGGCAAGATAAAAATCCTTGAGCTTACAACCAATACCCCACTGCGTATGAATGGCACTTACGATCCTGGCGATTGCGTCCTCGATGCTCGCGGATCCCTGGGACGTCTCCCTGCGCCTAGATACGGTTTGACCGCTCCGGCCGCTGCTCCCGTCCAGGTGTATCCCGACTGCCGGGGGAAATTTTCCTTTTTTTTTCTTCTTTTCTCCCGGGTTTCAGCACCAGTATGTTGCCTTTATAAAGGGCAACCAGTGACCTGGTTCAGGTGGCAGCACGGCAGCCTGGTCTCGCCCAGGCCACTCGGGCTAATCAACACACGCGGATACCAATGTGGCAGATGGTCGAAAAGCCTTTATTATCTCATCCCGTGGGTTTAAATAGTCTTGGGGTTCTTTGCTACGTCAGAGGGGGGTTGGGGGGTCTCAGGGGTTAGTCGGTAGTGGAAAACTACTGGGGCAAGTGTGGTTACATGCTTCTGGGGTTAATAGACAACGTGGGGAAGGGAGAAGGGGAGGGGTCTATCTTTCCGTGACATCCCGTGATCTTCCGCTTCGCCTGTCCCTTACCTACCACAGTGGGCCGTCCAATGGAGTGAAATCTGGCCAGCGTAGCTGTCCAATGCAAACTGCAGTGTTTCATTCACCTGAAGCAGGTGCTCTGACATTGCTTTTGTCATTTGGCCCGTATTCAATTGTACGGTTATATGAATGATGTAAAAATCGCATCCTGCTAACTCCCGGATCCGCATGCGTGCTTTGCGGATAAGTTCGGCCACCAGTTCTTGTGGCTTTGTCATTCTTTTGGACCAGTGATGGCTGAGGAAAACCCATTCTATGATCAGGAGAGGGTCCCTTTTGCCCTGGTTCATTCCCTTGATATTTTGGTCCCATTGAAAGACCACCCTAGGGTCTTTCAATGTCTTTAGGTGTGACAGTTTCCCTAATATGATAAACCTAAAGGTCTTTAGGTGTGACAGTTTCCCTAATATGATAAACCTAAAGGGCAGGCCCGCTTGGTAGCAGTGGGCCTGCCTGGCAGTTATCTGTTCCTGAACTTTCTCTAGAAGAGCGCTTGCCTCCTGGGTAAGGGTCTGGGTGGAACTAGGCCCCTCTCCCCCTTCCAAAAAATTGAAAAAGGGGGCTAGGTCTTTGGTGGTAATACACAGCCACAGTCCTACCCAGTTTAAGGACCCGCACAGTTGTTGAACATCCGCCAAGGTACGGACACTATTTTTGAAAGCAAATTTCTGAGGCACAATGGTCTTCTTTCCTCCTTCAAGACCCACGTACTTCCAGGGTGGCATCTGTTGAATCTTTGCCTGGAGCTCAAACCCTGCAGCAATCAACGCACTGGTCGTTAGGTCAAGCACGTGGGTAAGTATATCCTCATTTGAGGCACACACCAGTGTGGGAGTTGTAATTTTTTTTCTTCCCCCCTCCATTCCTTCTCCTCCCAGCCCCCACCACCATGCGGTGCCCTTTTGTGCTGCGACCCTGCCTTCTCCCTCCCCCTTGCCACGCGGTCTGCTCCCTCCACCCCCCCCAACCGCCTTTCCCATCCCCGCCCCGTCCCCGGGGTCTCCTGCTTTCTTGGGGAGGTTTCCCCACCCCCGCCTTATCCTCATTGGGCACGGTTCCGTTTCCACCCTGTCCCCCAGTTTGGGGGATATATCAGATACCCTGCCGGTGCCCCGGTTGTCTCGGGAAGCACGCACCCACAATACACACGTGTATGCACCCGAGTCCCGTGTCTGCCATCCGTCTGTCCCCGCGCTGAGACTGAGCCTACAGAGCCCAGGGGAAAGCGGCGGCCGACTTCCCCTGCTCCTCTCGCGCGTTGGCTGGCACCCACCCAGTCTGGCTTTGCAAGGCAACAAATGGTAGCAGAGGAAGGTTCTTTCCTTCATTTTGTGAAAGAGGGAGAGAGGAAGGCTGCCATCCTGAGAGCTCTGCCCCACACTAAGCGGAGCTGATTCGCCGGGCGGAAAACAAAACTGAAGCTCCAGGACACTCTTCTGTCTGAGCCGCTGCGCTCTCTGCCCCCGCCAGCAGCAGAGCCGCGCCGCAGGGGTGCCAGGCTTCAGGGGTTTGCAGGGGCAGGCTTACCTAAAGACAGAAGAGGGAGGTTTGGCAGTGGCTCGCGGTTGAGCCTGAGCCCCGAGAACGGTGCATCAGGCGACCACACATGCATAGAGACTACTAGAGGCTGACAGTGGCTGAAACCAGGGTTTCAGGTATGAGGCCTGGTTAACAGGAACACCCAAGCTTCTAGAAGAGCCAAGCCGCAAAAGAAAACATCCTCAGTTCAGCGTGATTTTCCATCACCAAGGAGAGAGATAGAGATTTCACCGCCCGAGCCCGGAGGGTAAGTGGGTCTGAGCAGGGTTGGATTCCTGGCGGGTGGCTGGGCTACCTTTTTTTTTCTTTTGAGTTTTAACCACTGTCCACGCCCAGACAGGGGCTGTAGGCTTGCATGTCCCCGGCAGCCAGGAATCTTTTTCTTTTCCGATGAGGATGCAAACTCGTTTGGTCTTTTTTGGGGTAACTCATACTGGAAAGCTCCTTCTCTTTCTCAGAAAGCTGCCTTTTCTACCCTCTCCTCCCTATTCTAGGCAATGGGGGCAGGGGGGGTCGAAAGGACACCAATGGGACAGAATTGTAAACGGTGACACATCAGCTATGGGAGAATTGTTAACATGCTAAGAGAGGCCCTTCACATCCACGCATTTCGTCGGCTTCCAGACGCGTTCGGCCCCTCTCCTGTAGATTTCCCTCTTGGCTTCTGCGAAGCCCCCCCTTCCTTTTTCCCCACAGATTCCCCAAACCTTCTCCCTTGGGGATGGCAGCGGCTGAGCCGCCCCAAGTGCCCTGCCGGACACTGTTATCCTCCCTTAGGGGTGGCATTGGCCGTGCCTCCCCGGGTGAGATGCAGTGCACCCAGCACCCCCTCCCAAGATGGCACTGGCCACGCTACAGGAACCCCATTTTCCTGCCATAACCCTTCTCTTCCGCCCACGTTTCATTGCCAGCCCGTCCCCTCCCCCAATGGCTCTGCACCATCCTGCAGCAGGCCAGTCCCTATTGGGGGGAAGGTGAGTTTGGATTAATCCCTCAGTCCTTCTTCTGGCCCCCCCTCTGATGGGAGGGATTGCCGGAGGGGCCCCTCCGTTAGAGGACCTCCCTTTGTAAGAGAGCTTTCCCCTTTGCTGGGGGGGGTGGGGAGGCCCTTCAAAGGGAGTGGAGCTGAAGACCCGGACCAGGGCTCCACTGTTTTCTTTTCCGTGAAACGGTGGTGCCCAGGTTCACTCCTTTGTCCCATCTCCTAAATGTACCTTGCCCAAAGTTCCCTTATTATTTTAATACAAGTTTTTCCCATTGCTTGTAATAATTTGGAAATAACTTCTTGGATTGAGTTATATCTTATAGAAGGAAAGATCACCCTCTCTAATTACTTCCCACAATGATATGCCAACTTTGCAATCAAATAATCAAATTGGAGAAACCACATCGCTGTTCGCTGCCTGCTTCTGCTCTCTAGAACTTGAAAACAACAAGCATCACATCATGAATACTGCTTTCATCCTCGATACAGAATGTCTTTATGATAATTTTGAACCCTTTATCTTAAATGGAAATGTGGAAAAGATTTTTGCCCCATTCATTGTAACTATGATCGGTGTATCACTTTCTGATGTCTCTCAATTTATGTTTTCTCAGTAATTTCTAATGCTGCCAAATCGTTTTTATGTCAGAACTCCCTTACCTTTATATAAATTCAAAAGGTTGAGTTGCGAGATTTGTAATTTTCTTTTCTTCCCCCACCCCTTCCCCCTCCCCCCTCCCCTCGACCCTGCGTTCCCTTATCACTCCCCCTCCCCCCCACGGTCCTTTGTCCCATTCCGGCGTTCCCTTGTCCTTCCCCCTCAGCACATGGTCTGGTCCCTGCCCCCCCGCCTTTCCCCATGCCACGCGGTCTGTCCCTGTACCCCCCCCCCCACCTTTCCCATCGCCGCTCCTGCCTCCCCGGGGTCTCCGGGATTTCCCTGCCCCTGTCCCCTGCCTCCCGTCCCATCGGCCACAGCTCAGGTTCCCCCCCCGCCCCCGGCACGGGGTATAACCGACCCGTGGTCGATGTCCCGGTGGCCTCGGGAACACGCTTCTACAATAAGGATGTGTTTTCACCCGAGCCCCGTGTCGCTATTTCGTCTGTTCCCGTGCTAGAACTGAGCCTCACAGAGCCAAAGGGGAAAAGCGGCTGCCGCCTCTCCCCTCCTCCCGCCGTGCTCCCACAGGCACCCGCCCAGAGCCGGTCTCGCACAGCAACAATTTTCAATGACATCTTGTGTTTGTTTTCAAGACCATGTCTATATCTACCCATGTCTGATCTCCTGGCTGCTCCACTCACAAGGACAGTTTGGGGAAAGAAAGGGAGGAAGCAATTTGTCCAACACCAGAGCCCACATCTGTGTCCCTTTTTGGGAATGACTGGATGGTGTTGATTATGGATCCCCAGTTATGACCTATTGGAAAAGCCTGTGTATGAATCATTAAAGGAATCCATGGAGGTGTGTCGGAATCTGTGGGTATTGGTGATTCCGAGATTGTAGAAAGTCTCTGTCTTTCTGCCCCGTTGCCAAAGAAGAAGCCATAATTCGTCTGTGCTGTTTTCAAGGTTGTTTATTTTTTCTTATCTATAACAAGTTCTGCTGCCCTGCCGCAGGTCTGTCCTGCAGGGCAGTGTGCGGGCCTCTGCCCCTCAGTGGGATGGTACAAACATTATATACCAGAAACTACGTGTACTATATTTACAATAATGTGCCAATATCTATCATCTACGTTGAATAGTGTGTCCCCAGCCTAAACCAATAGAAAAATGCTAACATCACTAAGAACATGGAGGTAAGGAAGAAGAAGGAGGAAGAACAGGATCAGGCCCACTTTCCTCCATCTTAGAACTCCTGACCCCCATGTACAAGGTAAAACCCCCCTGTACAGGTACTAAAACCCCCTTGTACAATACTAAAAAATTTTTCCCCTCTAATTTGTGACTACTTTTACTATACCATCTAACTCTCTGTGACCGCTTGTTCCACCTTCAAAGTTGGTAATTCATTCCATGGTTCAAACTCAAGATCACAGCTGTTCTCAGCTGCTTGCCAGGGTCTAAAATGCTTTTGACCAAGGCCTGGAACCTCTGAAAGTGTCTGAGGGACATTTTGAGTTCCGACAGAGGTGTTACACTGGACTCCAGAATGTCCAGCAGCCTTTCTATATATTTTAAAGGTTATTGGTGACAACCCCTGCTCTGGACTAACCACATTTGACCGACCCCTTTGCACTGTTCATACGTGAGTGCCTTTGCCTTGCACAGTAACTCCATCTTTAGCTCAAAGAATGGGAATGAAGGAAGTAACCCTGTGGTATTTTGAGCCTATTTCTCAAAAAACAACCAAACAATGTACAACAGGGATGGCCAATGCACCTCAGAGCAGGAGTCACCATGGTCCTGATTGATAGGACATACTTGAAAATAAATGGGGGAAAAAGTGACAGTTGATGTGCCACACATGGTTATGTCTCGTGTAGAACAAAAAGAAGGTCACTGGTTATCCCTCAGCAGAATCTGAAAGTAACAGGTGATACTCCTGGAACAAAAGACCTTGAGACACAGGCCCCTCAAAAACTTTCTTTGTCCCTGCTGCACATGTGCCTATAGTGACATGTGGGTCCCCTTCCTGCCAGTTCAGAATGTGCAGAACTGTACCTAAGTGCTACTTCTGTTCAAAGTTTTCTGGAGGCAAAAAGGGAGCTGGGACAGGGGCAGGACGGGGAATGTCCATAAGTAATAGGTTGTCCTGAAGTCCCTTTTGCCAGGCAGATGCCATGGGGGGCTCTCACCCAGAGGAAGAGCCAGGACCTGCAGGGCAGATCCTGTGTCCTGGATCCAGCCAGGACAGGGGTAATTTTTGCAGCAGCCAGGAGGAGCATGGCCAGGACCTTGGGGTAACTGGATATCACCTGCCACGTGGCAGGGGGAAATGGAAGGGGTTTGTTCTTCCTCTGCCGGTGTGCTGTAAATCGTTGGGTGTGCCAAGTTCTGGATGGTGAACAGTCATGTGTGATTTGTTCACCTCTTGTACACTCTCCTTTTAGTGTTGTTATTACCATTTGTGGTTTTTTTTTCACTGCTGTTTCTAGTAAATTGTTCTTAGCTCAACCTGTGATCTTTACCTACTTGTGCTCTTCTCTCCTCCTGCCACAGGAAAAGTGGTGGGGAAGTCAGTGAGTGGCACATGGTCTGAGCTGAATCAGTGTGAGCACAAAACTGGGGAATACCATTCCTACACTGCAACAATGTGGAAAAATCATTTTCCTAAGTTACTTTCCTTGTCTAGTCCTACAGGAAAATTAGCCTGCTGAAAAGCAACTGCTGTAATTGAACTGAAAGCCTGCTAGGTAATGCTTGTTTTAAAGTACAGATTTAATAAAGTTACACAGAAAGCAAAAATTAAATATTGATAAATAGTCTTTATAATAACATTTTAAAATATTTTAAAATCTATGATGGGAGAAATTTCTGTGATCTTTTTCCAGTCCCACAGTGACAAAGAATTCTATAAAGCAAATTACAACTGAATATTTTCAGCCTTTAAAAATAAGGTAAGCAAAATAGTAGAAAGAGTTACATGGGAGTTGCATTTCCAAAGCAGATTGACTTTAATGCTTAAGGCTAAAGAAGGGGAAATGAGAGAATCTGTGTGTTGAAAAAAAAACCACCCATAATGGAACTGTGCAAATGCATTCTGTTCCTCCCTGAAATGGAAAGTCTCATTTTCAAAATATCATTGAAAGTTGAGGCCATAATTTCAAGTGATTTAATGGCAATCAGCTGTGTTAAATCATTAAAGAGAGCATTACTGATCTGGTTTCACAGGTGTCTGAATGAATGATGAACAGAAAATCGATACATTCCTAATAATGTTTTTTTTGATAAGTCAGATTTTCCAGAGGATTCAGAAAACAGGTTTGGGTTTGTTTTTTTCTCCCTCTAAAAAATGGCCAAAAGAGTTCATGCTTTCACTTAGTTTTGAAGGATCACTCAGCTAGTATCAAGGGCAAAGATAGCAGATTCCAAAAAGATGTCCTTGATTTTCAGACTTTTCACAGACAAAATATCATGAAAGAAAAAATTTAAATCAATTGAATTCAGACACCACTTTGCTCTCCATTAAACCACAAACCCACACTCTAACCTAACCCTAAACCCACACTCTAGCCTAACCCTAACCTTTCTCATTAATACAAATACAAAAACACTGACAGCCTTGGTTGGCAGAAAAAGTAAAACTGTATTTTCTCGACAACTCATTGAGAGCAGTCAATGTTAAAGCCCCTGCCCTGGGTTTCACTGCCACTCCCCACCTGTGCCCATCCCTGCAGGGCAGGACCAGTATCAGGAGGACCTGTGGCAAGAGGTGGTGACAGTAGCAGGCCTCTCTGCCCAGGGCAGAAGGCACAGCACCTCTGCTCCTGGCTGGAACAGGGGCCCCTTGCCCGGGGGGGACATGGTGTCCCAAAAAGAGGAGGGGCCTCAGCAAGAGGCCAATCCCCCAGCAGCTCTAGCAGGGCTCTTGCAATTCTTTATCCAAGGAAAAGGAAATAAATTGTTATTTCCCTCACATAGTCCCTAGATGCTGGTTTCTCTCCCTTCTAATGCCCTTCACCGTCCCCTCGTGCCCCGCTGTGGGTGACACCCCTGTGCTGGAGGGCACAGCCACGGGCCCCTGGAGTCCGAGGGCTATGTCAGCAGTGGCACCTCTTCCCACAGGAAATCCTGCTGCAGCTGCCATACCCTCAGCAGAGCAGATGCCAAAGGCAGAGCAGGCAGCAGGAGCAGCTGGTCTGTCAGAGCACCAAGCCCCTGAACTTCCTGTCCGAATATCTGGATACGCAGTGACTCCACAAGCCAATATAAAGGAACTGGGGGCACTCTCCTCTGATGTTTCAGCCCAGAAAGTAGAACTAATTTCAGTCACTTGAGCTTTGGAACTGAGTAGAGGAAAAGGAGTTTACATTTGAACTTATTCAGAATATGCCTTTGGAGTGGTACATGCACATGGGACTTCTGGAAAGAAAGAGACCTTTTGACATATCAAAGCTCCGATCAAAAATGGAGAACAAATCTTGGGTTTACTTGAAAGTATCCAGAAACCAGAGGAAGTTGCCATCAGGCATTGCAGAGCACACCAAGTGGATAAGACCAAACTGGAATTGGGGAAACATTTAGCCAACGAGAGTGCAGAAGAAGACATGTTAGAAAACATGTTAGAAAACAAAGTTTTCCTTTGCTGCAAAATGAAATATAGGTATTAAGAAACTAGTTCCCCATACGGAAGTTTGTCTCAAGAAAAAGGGGGACTTGATAAGGACCATAGAACAGAGTGTTAGCGTTTAGGAACACACATAATCACTGGATATGATTATAAGCAGGTGCTTTTATTGAGAGCTCTGGGAATCAGGGGTACAGACCCAAATATGACTCCGACATGACTTTTGAGCTGAACGTATTTTGTATTCTATTGTTATATAACTTACATATTAATTATTAAACTTATATTGTTCTATTGTATACATTGACTTTATTCAAGCATGAGTTTCTCGTGATCTTTCTGAGGCCCCTGACCACACTTTCTCATGATTATTCTTACAAATAAACAGTAATTATATTTAATTACTAAACAATCATCACATCTAACAAGTATATCATTTATCATGTACTAGCTACACAGGTGCAGTTCTAGCAAGGTACAAGGCCTATATGTACCTAGGGTATTTTTTTTTCAGGGCTTACTAAGCTTAATTTTCCTTTTAACCCTAAATCCCCATGATTTAAAAACCTTTTACTATCACAACCATCATCAGCACCTGGGGGTGGCACAATTCCAGTGGCACAAACAGTGCCTTGAGGCCACTTCCCTCTGTTATAAATGCCTATTGCAATGGTTGGCTCTCTCAATTCAGAGATAAATATTATATGTATGTTAAGGAAAGTATATTGACTTATAGTTGTGTTATTGTGATTTGTTGTTTAGATGTCCTCTGTTCTCCCCATAGTCCATCTTCCCCAACCCATGCAGTTGCCAAGAGAGGGCCTTAGTAGTCCAGGCCTGAGGAAGGAGGGTGTGTACCTGTGCCTTTGCATAAAACATTTGAGAAAAGGGCAAGCCTGCTACTAGGAAGTGCAGCATGACAACACCTCACCTCCAATCAAGTGGCAAGAAAGAAACCTCCACGGATGAACATGAACGGCAAAGAAGAGTCCACTGACAGACCTTGGGAGGGGCCAGGGCTGCCTGAGGCAACCCCCAGGGGTACAAAAAGCGGAGCAGCCAATTTATAGATGAGCTCATGGCTGCGGGGTTGCAAACTCCCAGCATTGCACCGTCCTTTTTCCTTATTCAGTCCTTAGTTGTATTTTGTTAAAGTTTTTAGTAAACCTTTAAAATCCTTAAAAGTGAATGTCGCTTCTCACAGCTTGGAGAGTAACATCCCCTGGGAAACCACATGTATTCTTTGCTGCAATGTGCTGAGGGCTGCATGCAGAGAAACATCCAGGGCAGGGAGGCTCCAGGGGAAATGCTCAGGACAGCCACGGACTGCACAGAGGGACATGAGAGTGGTGGGTGTGCAGGGAGAAGTCACAGCTGCCTCCCTTCTGAACCACCCTGAGGACCTGGACAGGGCCGTGCTGTGCCCTGGGCACTGACCTGGAACTGAGGGATGTGGCAGAGGCCTTTGGTGTCAGGGATGTTGAGAAGGCTGGGCAGTGTCTCGGTGAGACCTCTCTCAAAGCCCCTGGAAAGGCCAGAGCCATCCCAGAGGGTCCCGGGCACTTGGGAAGGGCACACATAGAACCAGTCTGCAAACAGGGCAGGGAGGGGATGGGGACAGTCACAGACTGGTCAGGCTCAGCAGGGAAGGGGATGTGGCAAATCCTCCTGCAGCCATTCCAGGCACTGGCAGCACAGGACAGGGACTGCAGAACCCACGTGGCAGGGAAAAGAAGGGGATGTTGTTTGCCCAGACCTTAGCAGGGTCTGTGACATGGTCTGCTGGCTCTCCTCAGAGCCAGATAGGAGAAAGATGGGCTGAAGGAATGGAACATGGGGTGAGTGGGAATTTGGCTGAACAATGAGGGTCAAATGTCGTTCATGGAACAGAGTCCTCTTGGCAGCCACACCCGGGTAACATCCCACAGTGACCAGCCCTTGACTACAATGGAATATTCATATATTCCCTGTGCCATGGGACAAAATGCACTTCCAAGTCCTTTGTGGATGATGCCAAATTTCTGGAAACCCTTGCGCAGCTACATCTGGTTAATGCTGCCTGCTAGAGAAAAGCTGAGCAAAACAACACTGGCGGGTTAAATGTGTGCGGCCATCAGGGGCCAGCAAGCCTCTTTCTCCCTCTCTCTCTGTGATCTCCCAAACTTAAGGCAAAGGAAACACCCAAGTTTTGTAGATGCTTGTGGCTGAAAGAAATTAAAAAGCTCAGAGAGTCCACAAAGGCCTATAAAGTTTTATTAATTCATTATCCATTTAGCATAGAAATCGGGATGTCAGTCCCTGAGCTATAAAAGGGCATGTCAGTAGGTTTTGTATAAAGGCACAAGAGGAAAGGTGAAAGAGAGGAGAGACAGAGACAAGAGAGACAGAGACAGACATGAATCAGAGGAGCAGAGAGAAAACAAGAGAGAGAGAAGAAGAGATCCCCAGTCCTGGTTTCAGCATTGATCCACCCAATGGGATGTCCAGGGTGCTGGGGCACAAATGTGCCTGGGCTTGGTGGGAGGACCTCTTCACCAATCACTTTTTCCTGCCCTGGCGATAAGTGTCTCACTTTCTGTGCAAATGACTTATCATGTGCTGTTTGTTCTGCTGAACCTTTCTCTAAATGGCTCGGAGGCTTCGGGGGTCTTTGGTGGTCTTGATCCCCCCACAGTCCATGCCCACTTCTCATTCCTGCACTTGGGCCATGTCGTGCTTATGCCCAGGAGCCAGAGCAAGGATGTTTGTCCTGGAAAAGTTCTGCCTTTATCTGCATGGCCCCTTCTGCAGACACAGCCTGTTCTTCCTCAAAATGTGTTATTGCCAAGAAGTCTTGGCTGTTCTTACCAATCCTTGGTTGGTCCCACAGCCATCCAGTTTTTGATGTTTGGGACATGCAAACCAGGTCCTGATCTTCTGGGCTTCTTCACCCTCCTCAGCAAGGGCCTCAAAAGGCAAAGGCCACAGGTGGAAGCAAAGAAACAACAAATGAGATCAATCCTCTATTGCTGATTCCCATCAGCAGACAATGTCCAGCCACCTCCTGGCAGGAAGGGATAAAGAACATGTACTTTGTGTTTTGTATGAGAAATGTCTTGGTAGAAAACATCCACAGCCCTCCCTGCCAGCCTTATGCCCTTCTTTCCCTCAGTTTATTGCTGACCATGACATTGCATGGAATGGGAGATCCCTTGGGTCAGTCCAGCCCAGCTGTCCCCTCCCTGTGCCCTCAGGAACACTTGCCCATCCCCACCCATTGCCTGGGGCAATTGCAGACATGCCCTGGGCATGGCAGGGGCAGGGCAGGGCTGGCAATGGCAGGGCAGGGCCCGGGGGGCAGCGAGATGGGAGTGTGCAGCCTGCAGGGACACAGCAGCAGCTGTGGGACAGCGCAGGACAAGCTGTGCTGGACATGGCCAAGGGCCCTGGCAAGGCTGGCAGTGGCCAGGAGAAGCCAAGCCTTGGTGCCCTGGGGCACAGCAGCGTCTTGCCACCAAGGGCTGTGAGGAGGAGACACCTTGTCCTGAGGCACTGGGGCCTCCTGGCACAGCCCCAGCCAGGCTGGGCACTGTCATCCCTTGTCCTGCCCTCAGCATCCCTCCCTATGCCAGTGCTCCCGGCAGAGCCCTGAGCAGGCGGGGAGGGACAGGATCTGCCTTCCCTGGGGCTGGGGCTCAGGCCTTGGCCTTTCTGCTGCCTCCAGCCAGCCCAGGCTCTGCTCAGCAGCTGAGCTGCCTACACAGAGCCTCTGCCTCCCTGCACTCCTGGCCTCAGGGAGCTGCTGGGAAGAGGCCCTGGGGAGCCTTGGTCAGGAATGGCCCTGGGCCCTCCTTCATGCTCCCAGGGACTGCAGGTTCTTCAAAGGACTTGGGCTTTTGCCTTGGAGTCCTGAGAGGTTTGTGCAACCATGGCCTGCAATGATCTGCTGCAATTAGTCCCTGGAGATTCTTTGTCAGTAACAACACTCAGTGGGGCTCATTAATGCTTCAAGGTACTGCAGTTCTTTTAAGGTACTTCCCTTTTTCCTTCCCACACTGAGTCTCTGAGAGGTTTGTGTCATCCTGGCCTCCAATTCTCTCCTCCAACAAGTCCAGGAGGGGTCTGTGTGGATGGACCTCAGGGGACCCATTCATGCTTTGAGACACTTTGGGTTTTTCCTCGGATTTTGACTCCTGGTTAGGTTGGCGCAATCTCCTCTCAGGCCCTGAGCTTCCAGGGCTCAGCTCTAAATGCACCACGGGGCTCATTGGGATCAAGCAAGTCCTGACAAACCATGCCTCTGCCCTGATTTCCCTCTGCTCTAGTGCAGTCCATTAGGAAGGTTTCCTACAATACTGATGGAAAACTATTTGCAAGAGCTTCCAATAAATCCACATTCCTCTTTGAAGAGTATATTTTATGACTGTTCTGTTTAGAGCAGAGGTGACTGCAGCATTCAGCGACTGATATTGGCCCAGGGACTCTCCTGAGGATGTCTGGCCTAGTCAGAGAAGCTGTGCCTGGAGGTCTGAGGCAGTGTGGACAACCTTGCCCCACATAGCCCAAGCCCGTCCTGTCTCTGCTCAGTCACCTGGGACCTGCTGTGCTTGGAGAACTGGCTGCGCTCAGGCAAAGAGGGGTTTTCTTCTTTTATTTTTTGAAGCAATCTAAAACTCCTAAGCTTCCCCATTTAAAACAGACACACTCCTCAAGTGTGTGCCAAGCCCCAGGTACCTCCAATGAGGTTCCCCTTCCCCAAGGCAGAGCCCTACAAGGAATGATGTAGACACACAGGAAGATCTGCAATGAACACAAATGCAGAGTTGGCTCAGGGCATAATTAGAGCAACTCCTGAAGGACAGACCAGCTTTGCACTCCTTGCAGCTCAAAGCTCCCAGTGGGTCCTTGGGAGGTGTGTGAGTGACTCAAGAGTGAAGGAAGGGAAATGCAGAGAGCCCTGGAAGTGCTTCTGTGCAGACAGGCTGTGGGGAAGGGCACCGCACACCTGCCCTGGGCCGGCTGTGAGGGTGGATCATCATCCCAACCTGCACTGGGCATTGCAAGGGACTGCTGCCATGGACACCGCACTGACCCCAGTGCGCCAGCCCATTGCTCAGGGCTGGTGTCACTGCCCAGAGCCAGAGGGGAGCCCTTGCTGTGGGTCTGTGCCGTGGCCGCCTGCCCTGTGCCGCGCGGGCCGGTCAGGCGCCGCGGAACCTGCAGCAAACAGCAGGGCCAGGGCCAAGGCCAGGTCAGGCAGACAGAAAGGGGCAGTGCTGGGCACTGTTTGCATGGCAGCCCTCACTGGGACACCACACCTGGGTCACCTGGCCTGGCAGGTGCCATGGAAACCCCTGGCAGGGACTGATGGCACAGACCCTGGCACTGAGACGCTGCTGCTGGGCCGGGTGCTGAGCACAGGGCTGGGCACACAGAGATGCTTTTGTTCTTGCTGAGCTCCCACTGAGCCAAAGCCTGGCCTGCCCCTCCTCTGGCCACGCTGGAGAGGGGCTGGGGCTGCGGGGGAGCTTGGGAGGGGACACAGCCAGGACAGGTGACTCCCACTGACCCTGGGGATACCCCAGACCATAGGGCATCACACTCAGGGTATAAAGTGGGGGGAACAAGGAGGAAGGGGGGACATTTGGAGTGATGGCTTTTCTCTTCCTAGGTAACACTTAGGCTGGAGGGGGCCCTGTTTCACCAGTGGGCAGGGTCAGCACCAAAGACAGACACCAACTGAAGGAATTGTGTCATTTATATCATGCACAGCTGCAAAGAATTACAAAAGGATAAGCTCAGCAAAGCTCATCATCATTAGCAAAGCATTACAAAAGAAGCTCAGCAATGCATCCAGTCATTGCTACCAGAGATTGCCTGGAGTGATTAAGGAAAGATCCATCACCAGTTAGCCTCAGGCTTTACCATCATCCACAGCCACACATCAGCTGGGGGAAGCCAAGGACTGGAGAGCCACTCCCAGACACTGGGAATTCCTGCAGGTGCCTCCACCTCTGCAAGCAATGAGGCTCCAAGCCCAAAGCTGTGAGAGGACCCAGCTTTTACACTGTTAAACAAACAAGCTGGCATCACTGCCACTGCGAGAACATCTGCTTTCATTCTCCTGACTGCTTTCTCCCAAAGCCTGGCCAGGGCTGAAGGAGGAACCAAGGGAGTTGACTTTCATCCTTCACCCCCAAACAAGGCCAGGTGGGGCCTTGTCTGTTTCTAAATACAGAAATATAAATCCATGTTTTATCAAGGAACACATACATTGATCATGTTGTTAATCATGCTTCGTTAGTGAGTGGATACAAATACAACATTTGCTTGGGAGGTTCATCTAGAGGTGAGCTTTGCCTCAGGGCCTGTTCAGGCCCTGATCACAACCTGTTCAGGCCTTGGTACTTTGATCGGTCCTGAGACCTACAATCAACTACAACCTTTGTAATAATTCTTTCAGTAACACAGCTTAGATTTAGGTATTAGGCATAAAGGCATCTCCTCTTGTTCTACAATTAAGTGCAGTTTAAGTTCATTACTCAGAGCTATTCACGTTCCTTTTAAAACATGCCTTAATAGTTTCTATTCTCTGTTATTTATCAAATGCCTCTCTTTTCTTGAGACTGTCTCTTTTAAGAAAGGTCCCAATACTCCACTTCCCAGCACAAAGTGTCACAGCAACTCACCAAGGGCACACACTGCAATGATGACAGGCACTGCCACGAATGCATTTCACAGCAGCCTCTAATTTGGCAGCCACGAAGCCAATCCCACCAAGAAGAATTTTCTTCTTTCTGCCACTCTTCTACTGCTCTTTCTGTCAAGGTGATTCCTGACTGTTGGCCTTCAAACCCATCACTGCTAGCAGTGCAACATCCCTGTCTCCTGATAGCCCAGGTTCCTCCTTGGCCAGCAAGCAGATAATCCAAGGCCATGCGGTTCTCTGGAGTCCCCATTTGTGTTTGTTGGAGCTCATAGGATGTGCTATTGGACATTTTAACAGTATCATTTGCTACCTCTTCTAATAATCCAATGTGCTATTGGACATTTTAACAGTATCATTTACTACCTCTTCTAATAATCCCGTCAGCTCATTCATGTAAACTCCACGGGACGGGGCAGCGCACATGGGGCACAGGGTGAACCAGAATCTTTTACTTTCTGAAACCCAAGGCACTCTTTGGGTGGAAAATGTTCTCTGGGTCCTAACTCTTCAGTGTGGTCGTTGCTGAAGGACCCTAAATGGGGGCCCTGCAGCTGGGAGTGGTGAGACACTGACACTGACCAGCTGCAGCACCCCAAGTTCTATTGACATTGGGAGTGATGGTAAAGCACAGGAATCTTCTGACACTGTAGCCTCTATAACTATAACAGGGTTTGGTTTCTCCTGACGGGAAATCTGAGTGAATCCTGTCACACGGATCATTGTATTCCCGTGTCCCACAGCACAGGTTTCTGTAACTGTCCCTTCATTGACTCCGTTACGAGGCAGAGCCCATTGACAGAGTTCTGGCCACCCCACAGGGTGGGCCCTCCAAGGGAACCCCATTCCTCCCAACTTCAGCTGAGAACATACCCAGCAATTAGTGACACTGAGTGCTTTGGCTACCTTGGTCTTTAAATTTCCAAAACATTTTCATGACTGATCTCTTGGTGAAACTCTGGAAGTGTTTTGGCAAACGTCAGTAGTACTTTAGTGACACCGTTCTTCATTCTTTTTGCTCAATCTCATTCAAGTTAGGAACAATAATTCTGTTGTCCATGGAGCTGGCACCTTTTTAATTACAGTATAATGCCCCCAAGGTCCTTTAGTGTTCAGCTTTACCATGTTGTCTGTGGGTAACAAGGCTTGGTGGGGCCCTTTCCCCTTTGGCTGGAAGAGGGCCAGGACCTCTATTTAAAGAAAAAAAAAAGGTAAAGAAAAAAAAAAAACCAAACAATTAGATGAATTGTAAAAGATACAAGTAAAATCCAAGTGCTAGTGAAACAACTTCTGTAACTTTGCATTAAGAGGTAAATGATCTTTTTAAAAAGAGAACTCAGTTATTTACATTGTAAATGTGCTGATGGCATGGATCCATCTTACTGACCTCAACAGCCTTTTTTACAGTTTTTGGGGTTTGTTTCCAACATTGTTATTTTAAATTGTGGTCGAAGCAATAGGAAATTGATTGGGGCCCTTCGAGCTCCAGGCAGGACTGGGAATCTCAACTCTGTCAAACCCCAAATCTTTTAAAAGATGACCTTCCTTCTCACTCTGTGAATGAGCTGCACATTCCCTCTGAAATTGTCAGGGGTTTCTTACAGATGAAAAATCCCACTTACGGCTTTTTGCTCTGGTTTGGAAGTGGGAAGGGCAATTCTCCATCCATCAGCTCCAGACTGCACTGCCTCAGGAACACGGCTCACTTGCCAGCTTTGGCCACTCGTGGCACGTCTAGAGGAGGAAGAAAGTGCAACTGCACGATTCCAGCCAAAAAGAAATGAAGAATGAATAGTGGAGATCCAGGCATTCCTGTAGAGATCCAGGGGTTCAGCTGGGACAGTGAAGAGTTTGGGTCCTTGCCAATTGGATGTGTGTCCCCAGCTGCAATCTCCTGGCCTGCAGGGGAGTCTCACTCACCTGCCAAAGCAGAAAGCTCAGGCACTGTGCTCGGAATAGGCTTGTCTGATGCAAAGCTGTCAGAGCAATGTGAGGGCAGAGCCAGCCCAGCTGTGCCCAGGGCAGAGCCCAGCAGAGCCCTGGCAGAGCCCAGAGCAGCCTCAGCACCCGCAGAGCCCGGCTGCAAGGAGAGAAACCAGAAACTGCCCGTCAGCTGAAGGCTGCTGTCCCCTTGTCCCAGCTGCCCACAGAGCCCAGGCCATGCTGGCTGTGCCCAGAGCTGTGCCCAGAGCTGCCCATCACTGCTGCCTTTGGGAGCAGAGCAGGAGGGCAGGACATTCCCAGCCTGCAGCCAGCCACGGCACATCCAGCCCTCAGCAGCTGCCCAGAGCAGGAGCCTCCTTGTGCTTGTTGCTGTCTCCCAAAAACTCTGATCCCACCATGCCAAGCAGACGGGGACTCACCTCACGCCATCCTCCGCTGGGAGAAAAGCTGGTCCCAAACAATGTCCTCAGCCTTCTCCAAGGGCACGGCCCATCCACGCTGCAGCTGCTCCCAGGCACTTCCCAATCCCGACTGGACCTTACATAGAACGCTTCCTCTAGAAAAACAAACAACAAACTGTTGAAAAGAGATTAGAGACAGAGGGAAACAAGAAAAAAACTCTTTATCTCTGTCAAGGGCCTGAGGAAGGCCCAACCCCTACATGCTAGGGAAAATCCCACCCAAAGGGGAGAGAAGCCCACACTTTCTCTCTTCCCTCCTACACTGCCCCCCAAAATAACAGTGATCCCAAAGCAAACAAGGGCAGTGGAGCAGCCCAAGCCCTTCCTTGCCTGCAAAGCAAAGCAGCCCCTGCACAGGTTCTGGAGTCCCACCTCTGCTCCCACCATGGAGGTTTGTTTGTGTCAGGCTGGCTGCCCCAGCCCCAGCCCCAGCCCCAGCCCCAGCCCCAGCCCCAGCCCCAGCCCAGGCCATGCTGGGTGCTGGGGGCTGTTGGCAGGGCCAGGAGCCAACCCCCATCTTGTATCCACCCAAGCCCGTGCCCCCAGCCCTGCCAAAAAGCAGCTGGGCAGCGACTGAAGTTGCATCTGCCCCAGCACAGGGGGAACCTTTTGTTCCCAGCCAGGCTGTGCAATGCCCAAATCTGGGAGCATTTCCCCGGCTGTGGACTCATCTGCGAATTTGCTGTGGAGCCTGGCTTGGAAGACAGTGCCAGAAGTCCATCATCTTCAGCTGCCAGTGGCCAACTTGAGGAAGAGTTTGTCATCCTTGATGTCATCCTCACTGTCTCCAGCAGCAGCAGCCCCAGCTGGTAGAGGTTCTCCAGGGGCTCCTTCTCCTTCCCTGGGGGTCAGACCAGGCTGTCAGGGTTCTGCCCAGGGCCCCAGCTGTCAGGGAAGCAGGACACGCAAAAAGAGCTCGGATGGCAGCCACCAGTGCTGGGCAGAGCAGCTCAGCTGCAGCACAAGGGCTGTGTGTTCCCACCCAAAGATCCCAGTGCATTGATACAGGCAGGGAAAAAAGTCTGGGTTTCCTTGCTTCTGATTGCCAGGGCATGTGTGGACCTGTAACTTACCAGGGCCCTGGAGCAAAGTGTGCATGTGGCTCTCTCCCTTCTTCTATGGCAGGTGAATATCCTGTATCCAAGGTTCACAGAACAGGTCTTCTAATGAAGGTCTGTCCAAGAAGTGCATGGATAAACACCACCTGATAAGATCTTGGCACTCTGGGCAGAGAAACCAGAAACCACCGGTCAGCTAGAGAAGGCTCTTGTCTGCTTTGCCCCACTCTTCCCATGCCCAGGCCATGCTGCTTCTGTGCTCCGAGCTGGGCCTAAACTTTCCCATCAATTCCCTGTTGTGGAGGAGAGCAGGAGAGCAGGACATGTGCCACCTCCTCAGCGGCTGCCAGAGCGAGATGCTCACGAGCTGCTGCTGTCTCCCAGCACTGGTATTCCCCCGTGGCCAGAGATGAGGATCCACCTGGAGAGAGCCGCTGTGGCAGCGAGAGCTGATGGTCCCAGCTGATCTTCCGGCCCCTCCTGAAAGGGTGCTGCCCGCAGACCATCTGGTGCAGCAGGATGCCCAGGGACCAGATCGTTGCTGCCTCTCCGTAGTACCAGCCCAAGTGGGTCCATTCCGGGGGGCTGTATGACAGTGTTCCTGTGGAATACAGATGGAGTTCATCAGGGGGATGCTGCTGCTCCTTCCAGAGCCTGGCCCCAGCATCCCTGGGCATGTAGGGGCTGCCCCAGTGGCACACGGGGCGACTGCTGCACTCTCGCCAGCACCTGGGACTTGTGTACAAACTCAGGGCTGGACAAGAAGCCACTGGTGATGGAAGAGGGCAGCAGAAGCCCCGGCAAGGCCTGACCATGACATGTAAAGCAAAAACCCACTCAGGGCTGGGGGAAAAAAACATGTCCTTATCCTCCCTGCCTGCAGTGCCCCAAAAATATTATGAAGCCAAGACAAACAAGGTGAGTGGAGCAGCCCAAGCCCTTCCTCTCGCCTGCACACCAAACTGGCTGGTGCACTGGTCCTGGACCCCTCCTCTGCTAGCCCCACGCACAAGTGCTTTTGTCAGGCTGGCTGCTGCTGCTCTAACCCCAGCCCCTGGCAGAGTGGTGGGCAAAGGCTGCCAGCGGGGCTGGAAGATGCCTCCCCACCCAGCCCTGCTCAAAAGCAACTCAGCTGAAGACTCAGTACCCTGACTGGCAGCAAAAGGGAGGATCCTCGCTGCCACACCCAGCTTGGCCTGTGAGATGCTGGGCCATGAGGTGGCGGGACCGGGAGCAGACCCCTGCCCAGGCTCACCTGCAAAGTGAGTGTAGGCTGTGTCTTGCAGGTAGGTGCCACAGCCAAAGTCGATCAATTTTGCCTGGCCAGTGGCCAGGTCAACCAGGATGTTCTCTGGTTTGATGTCGCGGTGCAGGACCCCTCGGCTGGTGCAGTGCCGCACGGCCTCCAGCACCTGGCGGAACAGCTGCCGTGCCACCTCTTCAGACAGGAACCTCCGTGCCCGAATGAAATGCAGGAGGTCCTGAGACCGCTCCGGCCGCTCCAGCACCATCACGATGTTGTTGGGGAGCTCAAGCCACTCCAGCAGCTGGACCACACCAGGGTAGCCAGTGGACACCTTGTCCAGCAGGACGATCTCCAGGGGTGCGCTGGTGCCGTCGGGCTGTGGGAGGACCACGGTGCCACCTGTGGGACTGATGTCGTGCCAGGGCTGGGGAACCCCTCAGCCAGCCCGGGATGCTCTGTGCCCTGCGCTGGCCCCACGCCCGCTCCCCATCGAGGGGTCCTGGTGGCTTCCCCCATGCCGGGCCTCGCCTCATCCCCGCCCGGCACGGCCCGGCTGTTCCCGCTGGCCCCGCTCACTCACCAGCTCGTCCCAGTGCCGGATGCGGTTCCGTGGCACCCTTTTGATGGCCACCTGCAAGCCAAACGCACCACCGGGCTCAGCTCGCCGCCCGCCCTGCCGAGCCCCATCCTCCTGCTTCCTTCTCCTCCTTCCGCCTCCTCCTTCTCTTCCTCCTCCATCCTCCTCCTCCGCCTCCCCCGCCTCCTCCTCCTCCTCCTGCGCCCGCCGCCGGCCCCGCCACTCACCGGGGCACCGTCCGAGAGCCGCGTGGCTGCGAAGACGCTGCCGAAGCCGCCGCGCCCCAGCAGCGAACCCACTCGGTACCGCTGCTGCAGCGCCTTCTGCGCCTTCCCTGCGGGCGGGACGCGGCTGTCAGCGCTCGGCCCGGGGCCAGGAGCGGCCCCCGAGCGCCCCTCAACCGCCTCGGGCCGGCCATCCCCAGGCCTTCGGTCTCGGGAACGGGACACGGGAGGCTCGGGGCCGGCGGCCGCGCTGCTGAGCAGCGGCGGAGCTCGGGCCGGGGAAGCCGCGGCGGAGGCGGCAGCGGCCGTGCCGCGTGTGTCCTCCGCGGGGCCCGGGAGGAGCCGGGGCCGGGGCCGGGGCCGGGGCCGGAGCCTGCGCCGGGGCCGGGGCCGGGCTCGGGCCAGGCGGAGCCAAAGGGCCCAGCCCCAGGCACTGATGCCCGCCCAGCAGCGCCACCGCCAGCACAGCCAGAGCCGGGCGGAGGCGAGACCGCGGCGGGGCGGGCGGGGACGGGGACGGGGCAGCCCCGCCCGGGGCCGGGGGCGGGCCGGGGGCATGGCCCGGCCCGGCATGGGGGAGAAGGAGGCGGGGAGAGGGGAGGGACAGCGGGTAAGGGACACCGAGAGGACAGCGGGAGAGAAAGAAGAGAAAGAGAAAGAAGAGAAAAACTGCTTATGCTGCCGCTGCTGCCGCCGCTGCTGCCGCCGCCGCCGCTGCTGCCTCTGCAACTGAAGCACCGAGGCCGTTTGTCCGCGTGTCCGTTCCCCGCTCGCCCCACGGCCGAGCCCCGCGCGCCCCGGGGACAGCTCCTTCGTCTGTCCAAACACGGGAACTTTGCAGTGTTGAGCCCAGATCCAGAGTCCTGACTCCTGCACACTGGCAGAGGAATCCCCTGCGCTGTGTCGCCGCTGTGCATTGTCCTTGCTGAGGTTCAAACACTCTTGGGGCACATTCCCTTGGTGTAGGATTCATACCTGACCCAAGCACTGCACTTACGTCTCCAGCGTTGCTTTCCAGTAGAAACAGGGGAAGGAAAACTGCGTGTAGCTCCTGGTGTTTTAGAGTGTTTATAACTTGCTAAGTGACCCATCTTAGAGGTGAGATGCATTTGGAATTCATGGCATGGAGAAGTCGTGCAACATGGAAAAGGGGAGCATAGAAATAAAGAGGAAAACATCTTAGATAGTTTCTTTCATTTTCATTTCACTTCTGCAAAGCTGTTCCACTTTTCCAGGAATCTTCCCCTGTCTGCTCTTGTCGAGAAACTCTCATGGAGAGCAAGGTCGAGCTTCTGTCCCAAGATTTGCCACCTACTGCAGCTTCTCTTGGCTTTCTACACTGCACTGTGTGTGCAGCACGACTTTTGCAGCAAAGCAGGCCAAATGTTTGGAGAACTTTACACGTCCTTTCTTTTCCTGGGGGGTGGGGGAGTTGTGCCACTGGTGAAGTGGCACAATTGTGACTGTTTGTCCTGGTTTAGGGCAAATTTTGTGAGGAAACCTCCAAAAGGAGTCCGTCTACAAATGAAGTTCAAGCAGCCCCTCCCCCTACTATTTCAGGAGAAGACTTCCCTGGAGAAAAGTGAAAAAAAAGCAGTGTATTTAACAAGTAAAGTATTCACAAGCATGACTAATATGAAATAAAACCCTACACAGTTCTGAAGAGATGGCAATTCAGAAAGTCCTTTTTGTGGGTTGTAGTTGGCTCACTCGGTCTCTTCTCAGTCCCTCTGGCCCTGGAATGCAGGGTCCCAGATCTCGGTGGGCCACAGGTGTGAGCTGCCAGTGTTTTTCTGGGTTTTCAGTCCAGAGCAGGTTTAAACAGTTCCAAGAAAAAGGAAAGCCACTGTCCGAGCTGAGCCTTCTCTGCCTCAGCTAGCTAAAAACCAAATTGCTAGACCTGGGCTGTGAAGACACCGAGAAATTTCCAAATCTGGGCAGTGGTGGTGCCAGCAAACACCACACCTGGGCGGTGTTGGAACTGGAAATTATTGGCTTTTGGCTTTCTGTGCCAGCAAATCACTGGACTTGGGATGTGCTGGCACTAAGAAGTTTTCAGATCTGGGCGCTGGCGGGGCCAGTAAACACCAGATCTGGGCCGTGTTGTTGGCAGCAAGAGAAATCTGCCAGATCTGGGCACTGCTGGCACCAGGAAATTTCCAAACCTGGGTCCTGGCGCAGCAAACACAAGATGTGGGCAGGGCTAGACCTAGTGCCAGGAAGTTGCCAGGTTTTGGATTTCTGTGCCTGCAAATTGCTGCACTTGGGCTGTGCCTGAAGAGGGAAATTTCCAGATCTGGGCACTGGCAGTGCCAGCAAAGACCACATTTCAGGCTCCAGGTGCCAGGAAGGACTGGATCTGGACCCCTTCCTCTTTTCATTCCTTCCTTCCTGGGGTCCTGCTGCCAGCAAACCCCAGACTGGATGGTGCCGGGCAACGGGAATTTGCCAGGTTTTAGCTTTCTTTGCCAGCAAATTGCTGGACATGAGCGGTGATGGAAGAGGGAAATATCCAGATCTGGGCACTGGTGGTGCCAGCAAACACCAGTGAAACCTTCTGGTCCGCACGCAGACGGATGACCAGTGGTTTCCCCGAGAACTGGCTCTGGTGACTTTACAAAGAAAGACTGCTTTGATCTGGTTGTCGGGAAACAGAACTTCAATGAAGGCGAACACAACAAACAGGACGGCGTGCAGAGTACAGAGAGCAAACGAGAAGAAAGCCTGGGTCCAGTGTCTAGCAGGGCTATTGATGCATTTTTATATGGGGAGGGGTAAAGGCGGGATCTGAGGGCAGGATCCAAGAGGAAGGAACGATTCAGAATATGACAATTTTTGCAGTAAAAAGTAAGCAATGGTGGCAAAGAGAAGTCAGAACTTTCTAGTAACTATCTGCATAACTGAACAAGAGGATTATGGGTGGGAGCTCCTGCTCACCCTAACCAGAGAGGGTTTTCCCAAGGCTTTACACCAAGGTCTCCTTCTTCTTTTAAACCAACCCCAACAGACCAGATCTGGGAAGTGCTAATGCCAGCACCGGGAAGCTACCAGGTTTTGGCTTTCTTTGCCAGAAAATTGCTGCATTTGGGTTGTGCTGACACTGGGAAATTGCCAGATCTGGGCACTGGCAGTGCCAGTGCATGCCAGATCTGGGCAGGGAAAGTGCTGGCACTGGGAAATTGCCTAATTTTAACTTTCACTGCCAGCATGTTGCTGGAATGATGCTGTTCAGGAATCCAAAAAATTCTGGATCTGGGCACTGGCGGTGTCAGCAAATACAAGATTGGGTTGGTGTAGGCACCATGTCCATGCCTGGTTTTGGATTTGTGTGCCAGCAAATTTCTGGACTTGGGCTGCACCGGAACAGGGAAATTTCCTGGTATGTGCTGCATGAATCTTTCAGATCACAGCAAGTGAGTCCATACACAAAAGCATCCAAATTCTCAGAGAGGGAGTCAAGAAACTGCAAATAGAAGATGATGAAGACTGGCTCAAATGACTATTCAAAAAATGGAACTTATCTGGTTGGGCTTTGGTCAGACGGGTTTACTGATTTTTGGAGCTGTTGTTGTTGTGTTTCTATTGTTACCCTATTTTGTAAGTTGTCTATTAAGAGCTGTCCATAAATCTTTACAGAAAAATTTTCTAAAGAGAGGGGAAGATGTGGAAACACACCTGGCTGGAATGAGTGGTGGTTTGGCCTCAGTATGAGACCACGAGGAACAGGACACCTAGTCAGGTCATGGTGAGACAAGTGGGGCCATGGGAGTCAATATGTTAATAGAACTATCCAACATTTGGTCAGGTTTCTGGTTCTTGTTCTCAGTTGGTTTGGAACCTGTTGTGTGTAAGGTCATGTTCCAAGTTTGTGATTGGACCCTTGCCCTCAGAAGACCCCTCTGCCTTGTTTCGTTCACCATGCCCCTGGGTCTTTGGATCTTGCCCCCAGACTATGCAGTTTTCCACATTTGTTATTTTGTTATTAAAGTCTTTATTTTTTGGGCAAGACCATGGTAGCCATTCCTCATTTATTTTGCCAGTTCCCCCAGCCAAGCCAAACTAGGGATCAGAGCGAGAGAAGACTGCGACAATGGAGTGGTAGGAAGTGCAAGGGAACACAGAGAGAGGTTGGCACAGCAATTCAAGGTTGGAATAGGAAAGGCAAGCCAAGTTAGAGGAGGGGTGGGACTGGCAAGGCAATGGAGGAGAAGAAAGAAGTAAGCAGATGACGACGGTGAGGCAAAGGGTCTGCAAGGTAATGCAAGGCAAGGGAGGGGTAGCAGTGCCATGCAAGAAAAGGGCTGGGCCTATAAGGCAAGGCAAGTGAGAGGTAGGCAAGGGAAAGAGAATAAGGAAGAGTAATGCAATGGCAGGGGAAAAAGGAGTAGGAAAGTCAAGGTAGGGTATGAGTGAGCAGTGCAATGCAAGATAGGGAATTGTAAGATGGGCAATGGAAGGACACAGAGGCTTCAGTAAAGCAAGAGTAGGGATGGTCAGGCATGGCAAAAATATTTGGGGTAGGGTAAGAAAGGCAAGAGAAGGCAAGGCAGGAGTAGGCAAGGAAGTGAAACTCAGGAGTGTTAAGTAACCCTCTTTCTTTCCAAATTTTTCCAAAAGTGTGTACCACTGCAAATGCATATTTTGAATCTGTGAAGATCGTTCCCCTTTTCCCCTTTAATTTCTGTAAATCTCTTAAATACTGCATACAGTTCACAAGTTTGTGCTGACTATGTGGCATTCAGGGGTTCTGATTCTATTACTTCCCCCAGGGCGGGGGGGGGAAACGGAGGCGGCGCCAATAAGGATAGGACAGAGGCGGGGAAAACACCCCAGGAAAGCAGGAGACCCCGGGGACAGGGACGGGGATGGGAAAGGTGGGGGGTCTGGGGGAGGCGGGGGGTTACAGGAGAAATTACAATTCCCCACAGGTAGCCAGCCCAGAGATGCGTCATTCCTCAAGGTGATCCAGGGAACACCTGGATGATGAATAGGTGATAAATATCTAAGATTCAGATAGCCAGAGTCATCAAGTGATACATCTCAATGCGGATTCCAGGGAACTCAATCATGGATGTACATCACTCCCCGGACATGGTTTTGTTCAGTTCACGGCAGAGAAAAAGACTCCACATAAATATGTGAAATTCTGAAAGGAAGAAAATGGAACTCTGCCCCGGGCAGAGTAAACTGTATAAAAAGCAATCTAACAGGATGGTCGGCGTGAACATAGGAGACCTTATGCTTTAAAAGTCGGACCTGTGTTTCACCCAGTGCTGATCCCGGACTCGGCACTGTTTTTTATCTCAGACCTAATCTCAGTTGTGAGATAAAAATCTATTTTTATTAATTATGAAATTTGGCTTGATCATTTTTACCTGTAACAACTTGTTTCAGCAAAGGCCTCCATGCTAAAGTAAGGAAATGTTGAAGTAGCTGTGATCCCATGAGAAGTTTGAACAGAGAAAAAGAACAGAGTGGTAAGACCCTGTACCCTCAGGGAGAGAAGACCACAGTTCCCAGAGATGAAAATTATTTCAGAAATAGATGAAGAGAACCTTTGCTCTTAAACAGCTCATCTTTAATACCCCATAAGCTGACATGGCCCATAAACACAGCTGTGGGAAAGGCTGTGAAAAAAATGGGAGAGACTGTACAATTGCAGATTTTTCCAGGCAGCTGCTATTCGTGGAAATGAAAAGCCATGAGAGAACTGTTTTCTTGTGGAGAAGTCTCCATAACATTAACATGAGGAACTTTTCTCCCTAAGTGAAGTGAAGAAAGACTATTCTAGAGGTGGTAAACTGACTGAAAATTTTAGATGTTGCTTCTTTACATTGTCAGGTTGTATGGAGAGGAAAAGTGTTCTGACAGTTCTGATCCTCATTACTCTTTCTTTTAGTTACTGTTAATAAACTTTTCTTCAAAACATTTTAAAGTTTTGAGCCTACTTTGCCGTTCTCCTAATCCTATCTCACAGCAACAAATGAGTAAGTGTATGCTAGTGAGTGCACTGGTAATTAGCCAACACTGAACCCACACACTAATTAATGCATTGACGGAGAAATCTCAAATTGGTGAACCAAGACAACTACACAAACTTCCTCATGAACTGCCCCAGACAGGAAGGAAATCAAGGCAGAGCCGTGGTTTGTCAGGACTTGCTTGATCCCAATGAGCCCCATGGTGCATTTGGAGCTGAGCCCTGGAATCTCAGGGCCTGCGAGGAGATAGCACAAACCATTCCAGGAGTCCAAGTCAGAAGAAAACCCCAAAATGTCTCAAAACATAAATGGGTCCTACTGAGGTCCAGCCCAATGCAGGCTCCTCATGGACTCCTTGGAGGGGAGAAGTGGAGGCCAGGATGGCACAAAAACCTCTCAGAGACTCAAAATGGCACAAAACCCGCTCATTTTGGAAAGGAAATTCTAATGTACCTTAGAAAAGTTGAGTATCTCAAAGCATTAATGAGCCCCACTGAGTGTCAGTACAAAGCTCTCAAGGGACTCATTAAAGCAGATAATTGGGGCCATGATTGCACAAACCTCTCACAGTCTGTATCAAAAGGGAAACACCAAGTACCTTAAAAGAACTGCAGTACCTTGAAGCATTAATGAGCCCCACTGAGTGTTATTCCTGACAACAGAGACTAATTCCAGCAGATAATTGCAGGCCATGATTGCACAAACCTCTCAGGACTCCAAGGCAAAAGCCCAAGTCCTTTGAAGAACCTGCCGTCCCTGGGAGCATGAAGGAGGGCCCAGGGCCATTCCTGACCAAGGCTCCCCAGGGCCTCTTCCCAGCAGCTCCCTGAGGCCAGGAGTGCAGGGAGGCAGAGGCTCTGTGTAGGCAGCTCAGCTGCTGAGCAGAGCCTGGGCTGGCTGGAGGCAGCAGAAAGGCCAAGGCCTGAGCCCCAGCCCCAGGGAAGGCAGATCCTGTCCCTCCCCGCCTGCTCAGGGCTCTGCCGGGAGCACTGGCATAGGGAGGGATGCTGAGGGCAGGACAAGGGATGACAGTGCCCAGCCTGGCTGGGGCTGTGCCAGGAGGCCCCAGTGCCTCAGGACAAGGTGTCTCCTCCTCACAGCCCTTGGTGGCAAGACGCTGCTGTGCCCCAGGGCACCAAGGCCTGGCTTCTCCTGGCCACTGCCAGCCTTGCCAGGGCCCTTGGCCATGTCCAGCACAGCTTGTCCTGCGCTGTCCCACAGCTGCTGCTGTGTCCCTGCAGGCTGCACACTCCCATCTCGCTGCCCCCCGGGCCCTGCCCTGCCATTGCCAGTTCTGCCCTGTCCCTGCCATGCCCAGGGCATGTCTGCAATTCCCCCAGGCAATGGGTGGGGATGGGCAAGTGTTCCTGAGGGCACAGGGAGGGGACAGCTGCACTGGACTGACCCAAGGGATCTCCCATTCCATGCAATGTCATGGTCAGCAATAAACTGAGGGAAAGGAAGGGCATAGGGCTGGCAGGGAGGGCTGTGGATGTTTTCTACCAAGACATTTCTCATACAAAACACAAAGTACATGTTCTTTATCCCTTCCTGCCAGAGGTGGCTGGACATTGTCTGCTGATGGGAATCAGCAATAGAGGATTGATCTCATTTGTTGTTTCTTTGCTTCCACCTGTGGCCTTTGCCTTTTGAGGCCCTTGCTGAGGAGGGTGTAGAAGCCCAGAAGATCAGGACCTGGTTTGCATGTCCCAAACATCAAAAACTGGATGGCTGTGGGACCAACCAAGGATTGGTAAGAACAGCCAAGACTTCTTGGCAATAACACATTTTGAGGAAGAACAGGCCGTGTCTGCAGAAGGGGCCATGCAGATAAAGGCAGAACTTTTCCAGGACAAAC
The DNA here is from genome assembly GCF_048771995.1 of Taeniopygia guttata. Taxonomy (NCBI): domain Eukaryota; kingdom Metazoa; phylum Chordata; class Aves; order Passeriformes; family Estrildidae; genus Taeniopygia; species Taeniopygia guttata. The sequence continues at coordinate 3,511,122 of NC_133057.1, forward strand.
ATCCTTGCTCTGGCTCCTGGGCATAAGCACGACATGGCCCAAGTGCAGGAATGAGAAGTGGGCATGGACTGTGGGGGGATCAAGACCACCAAAGACCCCCAAAGCCTCTGAGCCATTTAGAGAAAGGTTCAGCAGAACAAACAGCACATGATAAGCCATTTGCACAGAAAGTGAGACACTTATCGCCAGGGCAGAAAAAGTGATCGGTGAAGAGGTCCTCCCACCAAGCCCAGGCACATTTGTGCCCCAGCACCCTGGACATCCCATTGGCTGGATCAATGCTGAAACCAGGACTGGGGATCTCTTCTTCTCTCTCTCTTGTTTTCTCTCTGCTCCTCTGATTCACGTCTGTCTCTGTCTCTCTTGTCTCTGTCTCTCCTCTCTTTCACCTTTCCTCTTGTGCCTTTATACAAAACCTACTGACATGCCCTTTTATAGCTCAGGGACTGAAATCCCAATTTCTATGCTAAATGCATAATGAATTAATAAAACTTTATAGGCCTTTGTGGACTTTCTGAGCTTTTTAAATTCTTTCAGCCACAAGCATCTACAAAACTTGGGTGTTTCCTTTGCCTTAAGTTTGGGAGATCACAGAGAGAGAAGGAGAAAGAGGCCCCTGATGGCCTCACACATTTAACCCGCCAGTGTCATTTTGCTCAGCTTTTCTCTAGCAGGCAGCATTAACCAGATGCAGCTGCGCAAGGGTTTCCAGAAATTTGGCATCATCCACAAAGGACTTGGAAGTGCATTTTGTCCCATGGCACAGGGAATATATGAATATTCCATTGTAGTCAAGGGGTGGTCACTGCAGGATGTTACCTGGGCGTGGCTGCCAAGAGGACTCTGTTCCATGAACGACATTTGACCCTCATTGTTCAGCTAAATTCCCACTCACCCCATGTTCCATTCCTTCAGCCCATCTTTCTCCAATCTGGCTCTGAGGAGAGCCAGCAGACCATGTCACAGACCCTGCTAAGGTCTGGGCAAGCAACATCCCCTTCTTTTCCCTGCCATGTGTGTTCTGCAGTCCCTGCCCTGTGCTGCCAGTGCCTGGAATGGCTGCAGGAGGATTTGCCACATCCCCTTCCCTGCTGAGCCTGACCAGTCTGTGACTGTCCCCATTCCCTCCCTGCACTGTTTGCAGACTGGTTCTATGTGTGCCCTTCCCAAGTGCCCGGGACCCTCTGGGATGGCTCTGGCCTTTCCAGGGGCTTTGAGAGAGGTCTCACCGAGACACTGCCCAGCCTTCTCAACATCCCTGACACCAAAGGCCTCTGCCACATCCCTCAGTTCCAGGTCAGTGCCCAGGGCACAGCACGGCCCTGTCCAGGTCCTCAGGGTGGTTCAGAAGGGAGGCAGCTGTGACTTCTCCCTGCACACCCACCACTCTCATGTCCCTCTGGGCAGTCCGTGGCTGTCCTGAGCGTTTCCCCTGGAGCCTCCCTGTCCTGGATAATTCTCTCCATGCAGCCCTCAGCACATTGCAGCAAAGAATTCAGGTGGTTTCCCTGGGGATGTTACTCTCCGAGCTGTGAGAAGCGACATTCACTTTTAAGGATTTTAAAGGTTTACTAAAAACTTTAACAAAATACAACAAAGGACTGAATAAGGAAAAAGGACGGTGCAATTCTGGGAGTTTGCAACCCCGCAGCCCTGAGCTCATCTATAAATTGGCTGCTCCGCTTTTTGTACCCCTGGGGGTTGCCTCAGGCAGCCCTGGCCCCTCCCAAGGTCTGTCAGTGGACTCTTCTTTGCGGTTCATCCGTGGAGGTTTCTTTCTTGCCACTTGATTGGAGGTGAGGTGTTGTCATGCTGCACTTCCTAGTAGCAAGCTTGCCCTTTTCTCAAATGTTTTATGCAAAGGCACAGGTACACACCCTCCTTCCTCAGGCCTGGACTACTAAAGCCCTCTCTTGGCAACTGCATGGGCTGGGGAAGATGGACTATGGGAAGAACAGAGGACATCTAAACAACAAATCACAATAACACAACTATAAGTCAATATACTTTCCTTAACATACATATAATATTTATCTCTGAATTGAGAGAGCCAACCATTGCAATAGGCATTTATAACAGAGTGAAGTGGCCTCAAGGCACTGTTTGTGCCACTGGAATTGTGCCACCCCCAAGTGCTGATGATGGTTGTGATAGTAAAAGGGTTTTAAAATCATGGGGATTTAGGGTTAAAAGGAAAATTAAGCTTAGTAAGCCCTGAAAAAAAAATACCCTAGGTACATATAGGCCTTGTACCTTGCTAGAACTGCACCTGTGTAGCTAGTACATGATAAATGATATACTTGTTAGATGTGATGATTGTTTAGTAATTAAATATAATTACTGTTTAATTATAAGAATAATCATGAGAAAGTGTGGTCAGGGGCCTCAGAAAGATCACAAGAAACTCATGCTTGAATAAAGTCAATGTATACAATAGAACAATATAAGTTTAATAATTAATATGTAAGTTATATAACGATAGAATACAAAATACGTTCACCTCAAAAGTCATGTCGGAGTCAGATTTGGGTCTGTACCCCTGATTCCCAGAGCTCTCAATAAAAGCACCTGCTTATAATCATATCCCGTGATTATGTGTGTTCCTGAATGCTAACACTCTGTTCTATGGTCCTTATCAAGTCCCCCTTTTTCTTGAGACAAACTTCCGTATGGGGAACTAGTTTTTAATACCTATATTTCATTTTGCAGCAAAGGAAAACTTTGTTTTCGAACATGTTTTCTAACATGTCTTCTTCTGCACTCTCGTTGGCTAAATGTTTCCCCAATTCCAGTTTGGTCTTATCCACTTGGTGTGCTCTGCAATGCCTGATGGCAACTTCCTCTGGTTTCTGGATACTTTCAAGTAAACCCAAGATTTGTTCTCCATTTTTGATCGGAGCTTTGATATGTCAAAAGGTCTCTTTCTTTCCAGAAGTCCCATGTGCATGTACCACTCCAAAGGCATATTCTGAATAAGTTCAAATGTAAACTCCTTTTCCTCTACTCAGTTCCAAAGCTCAAGTGACTGAAATTAGTTCTACTTTCTGGGCTGAAACATCAGCGGTGATTGCCCCCAATTCGATTACATCGGGTTGCGGAGTCACTGCGTATCCAGATATTTGGATAGGAAGGTTAGGGGCTTGGTGCTCTGACAGACCAGCTGCTCCTGCTGCCTGCTCTGCCTTTGGCATCTGCTCTGCTGAGGGTATGGCAGCTGCAGCAGGATTTCCTGTGGGAAGAGGTGCCACTGCTGACATAGCCCTCGGACTCCAGGGGCCCATGGTTGTGCCCTCATGCACAGGGGTGTCACCCACAGCGGGGCACGAGGGGACGGTGAAGGGCATTAGAAGGGACAGAAACCAGCATCTAGGGACTATGTGAGGGAAATAACAATTTATTTCCTTTTCCTTGGATAAAGAATTGCACGAGCCCTGCTAGAGCTGCTGGGGGATTGGCCTCTTGCTGAGGCCCCTCCTCTTTTTGGGACACCATGTCCCCCCTGGGCAAGGGGCCCCTGTTCCAGCCAGGAGCAGAGGTGCTGTGCCTTCTACCCTGGGCAAAGGGACCTTCTACTGTCACCACCTCTTGCCAGGTCCTCCTGATACTGGTCCTGCCCTGCAGGGATGGGCACAGGTGGGGAGTGGCAGTGAAACCCAGGGCAGGGGCTTTAACATTGACTGCTCTCAATGAGTTGTTGAGAAAATACAGTTTTACTTTTTCTGCCAACCAAGGCTGTCAGTGTTTTTGTGTTTGTATTAATGAGAAAGGTTAGGGTTAGGCTAGAGTGTGGGTTTAGGGTTAGGTTGGAGTGTGGGTTTGTGGTTTAATGGAGAGCAAAGTGGTGTCTGAATTCAATTGATTTAAATTTTTTCTTTCATGATATTTTGTCTGTGAAAAGTCTGAAAATCAAGGACATCTTTTTGGAATCTGCTATCTTTGCCCTTGATACTAGCTGAGTGATCCTTCAAAACTAAGTGAAAGCATGAACTCTTTTGGCCATTTTTTAGAGGGAGAAAAAACAAACCCAAACCTGTTTTCTGAATCCTCGGAAAATCTGACTTATCCAAAAAAACATTATTAGGAATGTATCGATTTTCTGTTCATCATTCATTCAGACACCTGTGAAACCAGATCAGTAATGCTCTCTTTAATGATTTAACACAGCTGATTGCCATTAAATCACTTGAAATTATGGCCTCAAATTTCAATGATATTTTGAAAATGAGACTTTCCATTTCAGGGAGGAACAGAATGCATTTGCACAGTTCCATTATGGGTGGATTTTTTTTCAACACATAGATTCTCTCATTTCCCCTTCTTTAGCCTTAAGCATTAAAGTCAATCATCTGCTTTGGAAATGCAACTCACATGTAACTCTTTCTACTATTTTGCTTACCTTATTTTTAAAGGCTGAAAATATTCAGTTGTAATTTGCTTTATAGAATTCTTTGTCACTGTGGGACTGGAAAAAGATCACAGAAATTTCTCCCATCATAGATCTTAAAATATTTTAAAATGTTATTATAAAGATTATTTATCAATATTTAATTTTTGCTTTCTGTGTAACTTTATTAAATCTGTATTTTAAAACAAGCATTACCTAGCAGGCTTTCAGTTCAATTACAGCAATCACTCCCATCAGAGGGGGGGCCAGAAGAAGGACTGAGGGATAAATCCAAATCACCTCCCCCCCAACAGGGGCTGGCCCGCTGCAGGATGGTGCAGGGCCATTGGGGGAGGGGAGGGGCTGGCAATGAAACGTGGGCGGAAGAGAAGGGTTATGGTGGGAAAATGGGGTCCCTGTAGCGTGGCCAGTGCCATCTTGGGAGGGGGTGCTGGGTGCACTGCATCTCACCCGGGGAGGCACGGCCAATGCCACCCCTAAGGGAGGATAACAGTGTCCGGCAGGGCACTTGGGGCGGCTCAGCCGCTGCCATCCCCAAGGGAGAAGGTTTGGGGAATCTGCGGGGAAAAAGGAAGGGGGGGCTTCGCAGAAGCCGAGAGGGAAATCTACAGGAGAGGGGCCCAACGCGGCTGGAAGCCGACGAAATGCGTGGATGTGAAGGGCCTCTCTTAGCATGTTAACAATTCTCCCATAGCTGACGTGTCACCGTTTACAATTCTGTCCCATTGGTGTCCTTTCGACCCCCCCTGCCCCCATAGCCTAGAATAGGGAGGAGAGGGTAGAAAATGCAGCTTTCTGAGAAAGAGAAGGAGCTTTCCAGTATGAGTTACCCCAAAAAAGACCAAGCGAGTTTGCGTCCTCATCGGAAAAGAAAAAGATTCCTGGCTGCCAGGGACATGCAAGCCTACAGCCCCTGTCTGGGTGTGGACAGTGGTTAAAACTCAAAAGAAAAAAAAAGGTAGCCCAGCCACCCGCCAGGAATCCAACCCTGCTCAGACCCACTTACCCTCCGGGCTCGGGCGGTGAAATCTCTATCTCTCTCCTTGGTGATGGAAAATCACGCCGAACTGAGGACGTTTTCTTTTGCGGTTTGGCTCTTCTAGAAGCCTGGGCGTTCCTGTTAACCAGGGCTCATCCCTGAAACCCTGGTTTCAGCCACTGTCAGCCTCTAGTAGTCTCTATGCATGTGTGGTTGCCAGATGCACTGTTCTCGGGGCTCAGGCTCAACCGCAAGCCACTGCCAAACCTCCCTCTTCTGTCTTCGGGTAAGCCTGCCCCTGCAAACCCCTGAAGCCTGGCACCCCTGCGGCGCGGCTCTGCTGCTGGCGGGGGCAGAGAGCGCAGCGGCGCAGACAGAAGAGTGTCCAGAAGCTTCAGTTTTGTTTTCCGCCCGGCGAATCAGCTCCGCTTAGTGTGGGGCAGAGCTCTCAGGATGGCAGCCTTCCTCTCTCCCTCTTTCACAAGATGAAGGAAAGAACCTTCCTCTGCTACCATTTGTTGCCTTGCAAAGCCAGACTGGGTGGGTGCCGGCCAACGCGCGAGAGGAGCGGGGGGAGTCGGCCGCCACTTTCCCCTGGGCTCTGCAGGCTCAGTCTCAGCGCGGGGACAGACAGATGGCAGACACGGGACTCGGGTGCATACACGTGTTTACTGTGGGTGCGTGCTTCCCGAGACAACCGGGGCACAGGCAGGGTATCTGATATATCCCCCGAACTGGAGGAGGGGGCGGAAACGGAACCGTGGCCAATGAGGATAAGGCGGGGGTGGGGAAACCTCCCCAAGAAAGCAGGAGACCCCGGGGACGGGGCGGGGATGGGAAAGGTGGGGGGGGGTGGAGGGAGCAGACCGCGTGGCGAGGGGAAGGGGGAAGGCAGGGTCGCAGCACAAAAGGGCACCGCATGGTGGTGGGGGCTGGGAGGAGAAGGAATGGAGGGGGAAAGAAAAAAAATTACAACTCCCACACTGGTGTGTGCCTCAAATGAGGATATACTTACCCACGTGCTTGACCTAACGACCAGTGCGTTGATTGCTGCAGGGTTTGAGCTCCAGGCAAAGATTCAACAGATGCCACCCTGGAAGTACCTGGGTCTTGAAGGAGGAAAGAAGACCATTGTGCCTCAGAAATTCGCTTTCAAAAAAAATGTCCGTACCTTGGTGGATGTTCAACAACTGTGCGGGTCCTTAAACTGGGTAGGACTGTGGCTGGGTATTACCACCAAAGACCTAGCCCCCTTTTTCAATTTGTTGGAAGGGGGAGAGGGGCCTAGTTCCACCTGGACCCTTACCCAGGAGGTAAGCACTCTTCTAGAGAAAGTTCGGGAACAGATAACTGCCAGGCAGGCCCACCGCTACCAACCGGGCCTGCCCTTTAGGTTTATCATATTAGGGAAACTGCCACACCTACATGGGGTGATCTTTCAATGGGACCAAAATATCAAGGGAAAGAACCAGGGCAAAAGGGACCCTCTCCTAATCATAGAGTGGGTTTTCCTCAGCCATCACTGGTCCAAAAGAATGACAAAGCCACAAGAACTGGTGGTCGAACTTATCCGCAAAGCACGTATGTGGATCCGGGAGTTAGCAGGATGCGATTTTTACATCATTCATATAACCGTACAATTGAATACGGGCCAAATGACAAAAGCAATGTCAGAGCACCTGCTTCAGGCAAACGAAACACTGCAGTTTGCATTGGACAGCTACGCTGGCCAGATTTCACTCCATCGGACGGCCCACAAAATTTTCAATTTGGACATCCAATTTTCATTATTGTGAAAGAATGTTTAGCGTAGAACCCCATTTGAAGCTCTGACCATTTTTACAGATGCATCCAGGACATCCCACGAGTCAGTAATGACTTGGAAAGATCCTCAAACTCAGCTGTGGGAGGCAGATGTTGGTGAGGTAGAATGATTGCCTCATGTAGCTGAGTTGGCCGCTGTTGTCAGCGCATTTGAAAAGTTCCCCGAACCATTTAATTTGATTACTGATTCGGCATATGTAGCTGGTGTAGTGTCCTAAGCCGAAGATGCAGTACTGCAGGAGGTATCTAACATTGCACTTTATGAATTGCTCTCCAAATTAGTTGATATTGTCTCCCACCGAGAGCAACCTTTTTATGTAATGCATGTCAGGTTGCACACAGACCTGCCGGGGTTCATCGTGGAGGGCAATCGTCGAGCTGATGCCCTGGCTGCACCAGACCAGATGACCCCACTCCCTGATGTGTTCGAGCAGGCAAACATAAGCCATCAGATGTTCCATCAAAATGCACCCGGCCTTGTACGGCAATTTCACCTGACCCCCGAACAGGCTCAAGCCATTGTGGCAACATGTTTCGCATGTCAACAACATCAAATGCTGGTGCTGAGCGCAGGGGCAAACCCCCGAGGATTACACAGTTGTGAGGTGTGGCAGATGGATATCACCAAAGTCCCTTCATTTGGCAGACTCAAAAATATACATGTTTCTGTGGACACCTTCTCTGGCACAGTCTATGCCTTAGCCCAAGCAGGGGAGAGGGCACTTGACACAAAAAAACATCTTATACAAGCCTTCTCCACGTTGGAAGTCCCCAAGGTCATTTAGATGGACAACAGACCCGTGTACACATCCAGGGAGTTCCAGAGCTTCCTGCAGCAATGGGGAGTGGAACATAAGACCGGCAACCCCCAATCCCCTATGGGCCAAGCTGTGGTTGAGAGGACCCACCAGAGTCTAAAAAGAATTTTACTTCACCAGCAAGAGACAATGAAGGGGGAAGCCCCTCAAATCCATCTTGCCAAGGCGTTGTTTACATTGAACTTTCTAAATTGTGCTTTTGAAATCCTGAATCCCCCCATCATTAGGCACTTTAAAGACAATCACCAGTTGGAGTTGAAAGAAAAACCCCCAGTCCTCGTCAAGGACCCGGAGACCTGGATGACACAAGGTCCCTATAACCTGGTCACTTGGGGGAGGGGGTACGTCTGGGTATCCACCCCCTCAGGGTTAAAATGGGTACTAGATGGGTCTGGCCTTACATCCCCAAAGCCACCAAAGAAAACACTGTCCGGCAAGTCCAGGATGTCTGTTGGAGGAGGAGGAGATGCAGGACCAATTCCATTTAAGATACCCCTGTTCATATCTTTATATTTTGTTGCAGCCCAGATCTGATGGCCACACGCTCTATTAAAATGCTAGTTTGGCTTGTCACCGTGCTCTGCATCTTAAAAGAAGGAGACTGGAGACTGGCTTGGGAACATTTTAGTTGGCTAGGGATTCTCAGGATGGGTGAGCTCAATTGTCAAAACAGAACTTCTAGTCTTACTTATTTTTATTCTTATTTTAATTGTTTTTGGTGTCATCCGGCACATGATATCTCAGTTTATAGCCAAGGCAACAGACATCCCAAGCATCAACCATGGTTCAGCTCCATCAGCTTCTGATCTAGAAGATGAAGTTCCACCAGTCCCAGATCCTGAAGATGCATCATGGACTGAAACAGGGCCTATCCGCCAGCCTTGGTTTGCAGGCACCTACCCTGAATCTGAGTTTCTCCCCTGTATGGAGGTTACCCCCGTTTGAAAGACTGAGTTTTCTTACTCGTTTATTTGTATTTGAAAAAGGGGGAGATGTTGTACTGTGTTATTGAGTTTGTTCAGTTTGTTCAGTGGTTTAGTCCTGTGCACCCTGGTAAGTGGTCCTGCCCTCCCTTGCCTACTCCCATCCCTATGTCAATCCTCCTTTCCCTCCTCCACTGAAATGTAACCCTTCTGAGGACCTTGCCCCTGGACCCATCCATCACTCGGCAGCCCTTCCTTTCTTTCTGGAAGGTTCTACCCAGAACATCGAGTGATAGGCTGGACAGCCAGGTCTCCTCCTACCCTCTTTCCCCATTGGTGTTCCCTCATGTATGTCACCCTGATATCCACACCCCTGTTTGATCTCATTGGCCCACGTAGGGCCATCCCCTGGTTACCACTCACTGTTATAAGCCTGTGCAAAAGGCTGCTCGAGGCTTTTGCAGGCAGTTTACCCTCCAAGATAGGAAGCTGTTTTGAGCTGCCCAATAAAGTTGGATTACAAACCCCTGTGAGAGACGACTCCTTGCCTTTGTCATTGTTGCCAAGGTCTCCCTGGGGCTCAGGAAATCTGAACCCAAAACTGCTGTCCTTACCTCCCGAGGACTGGGAAGGTGGGCAGTGCTGACCTCGGTGTCCAGCTGAGCTGGGCAAGCATTTTCCAGGACAGACACCGTGGCAGTGGTGGATCAGAGAGAAAAGCCAAAGGTGACAGACTAAACTTGACTGTAGGAGAGGGATGGCTCAGCAGAGGACCTGGGGACCTGTGGTGCCAGCCAGTGACTGGCCACTCGGACACAGCAGGAAGGCCCCAGACTATCACACTTAGCTGGGAGGGTATAAAAACCAAGAGGTTCTTTGTTCAGGGTCCCCCAGAGGCACCAGCTCAAACTGCCACTGTTCCAGCACAATAAAATTGTTTTAAGGATCCAGAGGTCCGACACTCTGCTATGGAGGACATTTCACATTTCCAATCTTTTGGGCACTTAGGACCTTCTAATTTTGCTTTGCACCCAAGAAAAATAAACCCCCAAATGTGCACAAATCACTCCTTTAGCTTTTCCTCCTGTTATTTTAATCTGACTTTTAAATTGTTCTCTGCTATCTTGTCCTCATCTTTCCAAAATTCCTGTGCCTATTTAAGTCCAGCCTGGGATGGTGCACACATTTGGTTTAGTTCTGCAGCGATTTATCCCCAGCAATCCTGCTGACCACACCCATTTCAATGTTGCAAAAACCAAACTCTGGGCTGCAGTATGTGAATCACGCTCTGGTGTGTGAGATGGCAGGGCACCAGAGCAGGCACTGAAGAAGGGACGTTCCGTAGGTTGGTGAAGTCACTCCCAGAACTCAGTCTAGCTCTCAGAACTCCGGCGCCACACCAGGAGTGGGGAACTGCCTCGCTATGGGCATTTACCAGAGGCAGAACCTTGAGGGCCACTTGCTCTAAGGTGCCAGACACAAGCCACAATAGGGACCGGGCAGAGGAGAGAGGAGGCAGCTCTCCGTCTTGAGGTTCCACAAGAAAGAGTTTATTTCAGGTGAAGAGAGCAGAAACAGAGAGCCCACGGCACTCCTGTGCAAGATACAAATCAAGGGGTGGATACAAACAGCTCACCAAGAGGGAATCCTCAGGGGAGGAGTGAGGGGATCACATCCAGTGTCTGGAGCCCATTGGGGTAGGAGGGTGGAGCGGATGGGTCACACGGGCCAATGGGGCCTTGAGGAATTGGGGCATCCCAAAAAGGTGTTGCAATCTGGGATTGGCCCGATGGGAAAGTGCCAGGGAAGGTTCGGGGACCAAGGGGCTGGGTTGCTATGACAGGCAGGGAAAGAGCTGGAACAAGGGGCGGGGAATGGCATGGGGGTCAGCTTTGAGGGAGGGTAAAAGCCAGGGTGAACAAACTCGGGGAGAACATGGGGATACAACAGAACGAACCACCTAAGAAGGAAACAGTAAATGAAATTTGTACTGCAACAATCAAGAGCATCTGCAGGGAGCCACTCTGACCAGCAATGTCAGCAGGCAAAATAAAGGTTTTGCTGAGCAATGGCCCTTGGATGAAGCAAAACATTTACACTCAGGGCAGTCCATTTATACAGAAAGGGGGTACACTCTGGGGTACAGCTAAGGCCATGAGGTCCCAGCAGGCTCTGGGGTCGCAGCAGGCTGAGGTCAGAGCAGGCTCTGAGGTCATAGAGGTCCCAGAGCTCCGTGGTTGCAGAGCACCACAACGCCCGAGCAGGCAGTCCTTGAGCACAACTGCTGCGGCAGCAGCGGCGGTGGCAGCAGTGGTGCTGACATTGGGACAGCGGTGTCAGGACAGTGGTGGCAGCAAGAGCGGCGGGACTGGCACAGGGCAAGGCACCATGGCCCTTGCTCTGCGCCTCCTCCTCCTGCTCCTCCTGGCCATGGCCCTGCCTGCCAGGGCTGCCCAGGCTGCTCCATTGCAAGCGCGGGGAGCAGGTGAGCCGGCAGCCTGGCTCCCCTTTCCCAGGACAGCGCTCCCTGCTCTCCGGGGAAGCGCTGGGGATGGTTTTCCCCTGGGGTTTAGGGAGGGTTTCCTCTGTGGGAGGGAGTGAAATCCCGTGGCCCATGGGCTGCTCCAGCTGCCCTCCCAGGGATGTGGCACAGGGCCTACCAAAGTGTGGAGACTGGCCAAGAGACAGCCCAGAGCTCCCCAGGCCCCTGTGCAGCTTTGGCCTTGTCCTTTCACATCTGGCTCCCATGGCCTTCCCTGAGCCCCTTGCAGTGCCAAGTTCCCACAGACAGAGGGGGATGCCAGCACACAAGGAACTGGTTCTCATCTGTGCTCCCTTCTAGATGAGCATGCTAGGAAGGCTTCTCCAGCAGCTTGGCTCCATGAAGATTTCCAGCCTCTTAAGTCTCGTGCAGGTATACTGATAATGTTCCTAAAAGAATAATCACTGACAACCTGGCAGGAACCAGCTGGCAGAAGCTTCTGTGGCTATTGAGTTGCAGGTGCGTCTGCAGGGAGGACATTTCAGGCTCCTTTCCTGGTTGCTGAACACAAGTCCGTCTCCCATCGCAGGGGTGAGTAGTGTGTCCCCGATGACACCACAGGCTGAGCCATGGTTTTGTGGGATCCATCCATCTGAAATGCAAATACTCCTCTTAAGGTCCTCTGAGAGGGAGGAACAAACCTACAGGAAACAGTAAGGCTCTAGAGACATACAAACACATAGAGAAGATGCTGAGAGATCTGGAGAGACGCCGTGGTGGGTGCATTTCCCTCCCCCTTCCCCTGGGACTCAGCAGCTGGGGGCTTTCCCTGCACATCTGGACAGACCCTGCCTGGCACAGCAGGAAGGGATCCATGGCAGCCTCGCTGCCCCGCTGCTGCTCTCACGGCCTGCAGGGCTGTTTCCCAGCCTGGCCTGGCTGCAGCTTCTCCCCAGCCTCTGCAGGAAGGCATTTGGCACCAGCTGACAGGGAGCCCCAACTGCACCATGGCTCATGCACACCCTGAGATCCCCTGCAATTTCCCAGTCACTGAGCACATCTGGAGGGGCAGATGTTTGGAGGAGGGTGGGCCCTGCAGCAGCCCCAGTAACCTGGTCTTTATCCTGAATCTCATCCATGACTGAGACAAGCTTTGCCTCCTGAAGATGCCACCTTCCTGCTGGGGAACAGCCCAAATGATCCAGCTGTCCCTTTTCCTTTCCCCAGAGATGGAAGGAGAGGCTGTGCTGAAGGCTGAGTTTCCCAGAGGAAGCAGTGGCTCATTGGCAGCCTCTGCTGCAGGAAGGGAGGCGCTGCCAGGCACAGTCACAGGAGGTAATTGCTGTGCCTCTGGGCCTGAGCCCTGCTGCCCTCTCTGCTGCTTGGAAGTGCGGGCTCACAGCATTACCTGAGCCCCTTGCAGTGCTCACTTCCTCATAGAAGGGGGATCCCAGCACACCATGGAACATTTCCCATCTGTGCTCCTTTCTAGATTGGGACCGTGACTTGAAGCGTTTGGAAGGACTGGTAAAGCACGGTTTAAGGATCTTGGAGTCTGGTGAAGGTAGGTTATCAGCAACCCTTTCCTAACAGAGAAATCATTGTCCAGAGGGATATTTATGTGTGATTTCCTTTAAGATCCTTTGAAGTTTGATGGATTCTGGAAATCCTGTCCCCCAAATTCCTACTCCTGTGCCCAAGAGCAATCCCACAGGAGGATCACTGTCAGTGGGAGGAAGGAGCATTTAGCTGTCCATCTTCCACCCATGTGCAATGTCAGTGTTTTCTTCAGTGTGCTCTGTGCAGCCCCAGAGAAGAGCAGAGAGGGAAGGGCCGGGCCAAGGGCTGTGTCCCGGGGCTGAGCCTTTCACAGCTCCTTTGCCTGCCCCAGGGAGCCTGAGCCGCTCCTGCTGCCGCTGTCAAGCCCTGGCCCTGTCTGCGGCTGGGTTTAGAGCTGCTGGCAGCTCCAGGGAGTCCTTTCTCCCCTGACTGCCCCACAAGGGGCTCCTTCCATCCCAGTGCGGGGCCAGCACTGGCATGTGGTCCCCCTGCCCCTGCTCCTGAGTGGAAGGCAGAGCTGAGGGAATGCCTTGGAGGGCTCCCATCGCCCAGGGGCACTCACTGCCACTGCAGCCTGAAGGAGAATCTTCAGCAGTGTCCCCGGAGGTGTTCTGTCCTGCCTTTCTTTGCAGCTGAACGTGAGGATGAAGAGGATCTGGATTCCCAACCCATACCCATTACTGAGCCTCTGGGAGATGGTGAGGGTAGGTCATGGCCTTTCCCCCTGCGAGAGCTGCCAGCTCAGAGCCCAAAGCTCGGCCAGGGGGGCATCGCTGCAGGTGCCAGGACAGAACCACGCACGTGTGTGCCCTCGCCCTGGGCCATCCCCTCACCGCTCCTGGGGCTCAGTGCTGCCCGTGCAGATCTGCAGAGATGACAGAGGCTTCTGTGGCTGTTGAGTTACAGGTGTGGCTGCAGAGAAGACTTTCTCAGGTCCTTTGGTGGATGTTGCTCGCAAGCCCAGCTTCCATCGCAGGGGTGAGTAGTGTGTCCCTGCTGACTCGACAGGCTTAGCACAGGTTTTGTGGTATCCAAGCATGGGAAATGGAAATATTTCTCTTAAGGTCCCCTGAGAGGAAAGAACAAACATATAGGAAGGAGTAAATCCAGGGAGGAATCAAAACATCTGGAAGAAATCCTGAGTGATCTGGAGAGACAGCATGGTGGGTGCATTTCCCTGCCCCTTCCCCTGGGACTCAGCAGCCGGGGGCTGTCCCTGCAGATCTGGACAGGCCGTGCCTGGCACAGCAGGAAGGGATCCATGGCAGCCTCGCTGCCCCGCTGCTGCTCTCACGGCCTGCAGGGCTGTTTCCCAGCCTGGCCTGGCTGCAGCTTCTCCCCAGCCTCTGCAGGAAGGCATTTGGCACCAGCTGACAGGGAGGCCCAGCTGCACCATGGGCCTGAGATGCCTGCAATTTTCTACTCTCTGGGGAGATGCAGAGAGGCACCTGTTTGCTGGAGGGTGGAGTTTTGGAGCAGCTCCAAAACTCTGGGCATTTTCCTTGTCTTTATCCACCTCTTTGACAAGTATTGCTGGGAGCAGCACAGCACAGCACAGAGGAATTATTGCATGCAGGCTCAGGGCTTTGGGCACTGAGCAGTCCTGTGCCAAGAGGCAGCAAGGTGCCTGCAGGCCCCAGCTCAGGGGGAAACAGAGAGCGAGAATGTCCTGGCCGTATCCACCCTGCTGCCAGCTCAGCAGTGCAGCATAGCAATGGCTCACGCTCCCCATTGCTCCCAAGATGCAGCTGGCACCTCAACACATGCTGACAAAATCTGGAAAAGCATGAGAAGAGATTTCTGCCGGGGAACATCTTGTTTGATGAAATTGGTGGTCATTGTGGCTGGTGCAGCACTTGGCCTGATGATGTGCTCTGTCGGAATCTGGTATTGCTGGAACAGAAAATGGTGAGTGTTTTGCTGATCTCAATCTCAAACAGCTTCCTTTAAAGGCTGCTAAAAATCAGGGAAGATTCCCAGTGAGGCTGCAGTGGAGCTGTGGCCAGTCCATGGCTGTCCAAAGAACTCGACTGAGGGCTCTGCTCTGCCCAGTGCTTTCCTTGGCCTCTTCATTGCTGGGGCTTGTCCTGCGGGGCCCGCTGGGGCTGCAGCCAGTGCTGGCTCCCACTGAGGCTGCCTGGCCAAGAGCAGCCCCAGGGGCACAGGGCAGACGCAGAGCAAGGTGGGGAGGAGAAAAAACAAGGACGAGATTGCCCCTGAAAGGCAGAGGTGCTCTGGGGCCCGCTCCTGGCCAGGGAGCCTGCCCAGAGCCGTCCCCTGCTCGCCGGGGCCTTGAGGGGCAGCTGTCCAGCTGGGCCAAGGTGTGCCAGCCGCTCCAGCCGTGCTGGGGAGCCCTGCCAGCTCTGGGCCCTGCTGTGCAGGAGGCTCCCTGTGTGCCACTGGCAGCTGGGGCCTCAGCCACTGCTCTCTCCCAAGGTGCTGCTGTGCATCTCCAGGAGACGAGCCTAACAACTCCGGCAGAGAGAACTTGACCCGTGTTCCCAGCTCTTCACGTCTGTCCCCATCTGCCCTTCCACATCTTCCTCACCATCTTGAACCATTCCCAAAACAAACCCCTCCACAACGAGACCCTCTGCCCCTGAGCCCCCTGGTCCTGTTCCCCTCCCATGACTGAACGTGGGCAGGCCCCACCTGCCAGGGCAGGGCTTGGCCCACATTTTATGTTCAAATAAAGTAATAAGAGTTGTCAGAGATATGTCCAGGTGTTTCCAACAGCAAAGCCCAGCCGGCACCAGCACTGGCTGAGTTCCATGGCCAGGAGCAGCCATGGATGCCCATGGTGAGGGCAGGCAGGAGCCAGGCAGGGGCTGCTGTGACCAGCGGCGGGGCCCTGAGGGGCTGGGGGAGCCCATGCTGAGCATCCCTGGGCTGAGGGCACATGTCCTTCAGTGGGATCATCTGGGCCTGGACATCCTCCAGTAGCATGCCCAGGAAAAGAGAGAAGCCATCAAGAACATCTGCAAAGACACAGCCTGAGCAGCAATGCCAGCAGGCAAAACAAAGCTCCTCCCCAATTAACACACAGTTGGTAGGACCTAATTGATGGGCCATCACCAATCCAGGGTGCTGCACAGGGTCTGCTCCTCTGGCGAGGGTGGGAAGGGAAGGGAAGGGAAGGGAAGGGAAGGGAAGGGAAGGGAAGGGAAGGGAAGGGAAGGGAAGGGAAGGGAAGGGAAGGGAAGGGAAGGGAAGGGAAGGGAAGGGAAGGGAAGGGAAGGGAAGGGAAGGGAAGGGAAGGGAAGGGAAGGGAAGGGAAGGGAAGGGAAGGGAAGGGAAGGGAAGGGAAGGGCTGTGTGGCCTTGGGGCCTGATGGGGCTGATAAACAGCCCCAGAGGCACAACAACCCAGCTGCAACCACACTTGATTTCCAGGTCAAAACACTTGGTGTCGCTGCCCTGGGCTTGCCCATAAGGCGTGTGGGGGCTTGGAGACCCCATAAAGTGCATGAGGGGCTAGGGTCCCTTGTGACACACAGAGGGATATTTTAGGTTCCCTCTGAGGCATGGAGGGCACTGGCCCTGCCTCCATCAGGGCCTGGCACAGACAGCCCCGCAGGCAGAGCGGTGGGACCGGCACCACTCAGCGCCCGTGGGGATGGAACCGATGCCAGAGGAGCCGGGGGGCCCTGAGCAGGGCTCTGGCGCTGCCCCCCTGGCTCTCCTGGGCCTGTGGCCATCCCGGGCACCAAGGGCTCGCTCTGTGCCGCGCTCTCCCTGCCCAACGGGGCTCTGGGTCAGCACCCGGCTCCTGCCGCTGCCTTGAGAATGCTGAGGGCCATTCGGGGGTGGAACTGAACTTTCCAGAGGGAGAATTCATAGGAGACTTGTTTAGGCCTTTTACGGACTTGTTTAGGCTCTCTTCAACTTGAGAAACAACTTAAAATGCCAGGCTAAATCATATGGTTCAACGTGTGGGGATTCCTTGAAGACGCTTTGTAACTCCCCGTGGTGCCGGGCCGTGTCCCAGCGAGCACCAACACCCAGGAGCTCTGATGCATGCTGCACGGCTGGCACCAGGGAAACAAGTCAACATCCCTACAGCTGCCCGCTCTGCCTGCAGGGTGTCACGCAACAGCAATGGGGATGAGGAATTATTGCATGCAGGCTCAGGGCTTTACCTTTATGTAAATTCAAAAGATTGAGTTGCGGGATTTGTAATTTTCTTTTCTTCCCCCACCCCTTTCCCCTCCCCCCTCCCCTCGACCCTGCGTTCCCTTATCACTCCCCCTCCCCCCACGGTCCTTTGTCCCATTCTGCCGTTCCCTTGTCCTTTCCCCTCAGCACACGGTCTGGTCCCTGCCCCCCTGCCTTTCCCCATGCCACGTGGTCTGTCCCTGTACCCCCCGCCCCCGCCTCCACCTTTCCCATCGCCGCTCCTGCCTCCCCGGGGTTCCGGGATTTCCCTGCCCCTGTCCCCTGCCTCCCGTCCCATCAGCCACAGCTCAGGTTCCCCCCACAACCCCGGCACGGAGTATAACCGACCCATGGTCGATGTCCCGGTGGCCTCGGGAACACGCTTCTACAATAAGGATGTGTTTTCACCCGAGCCCCGTGTCGCTATTTCGTCTGTTCCCGTGCTAGAACTGAGCCTCACAGAGCCGAAGGGGAAAAGCGGCTGCCGCCTCTCCCCTCCTCCCGCTGTGCTCCCGCAGGAACCCGCCCAGAGCCGGTCTCGCACAGCAACAATTTTCAATGACATCTTGTGTTTGTTTTCAAGACCATGTCTATATCTACCCATGTCTGATCTCCTGGCTGCCCCACTCACAAGGACAGTTTGGGGAAAGAAAGGGAGGAAGCAATTTGTTCAACACCAGAGCCCACATCTGTGTCCCTTTTTGGGAATGACTGGATGGTGTTGATTATGGATCCCCAGTTATGAACTATTGGAAAAGCCTGTGTATGAATCATTAAAGGAATCCATGGAGGTGTTACACTGGACTCCAGAACTTCCACCAGCCTTTCTACATATTTTAAAGGTTATTGGTGACATCCCCTGCTCTGGACTAACCACATTTGACTGACCCCTTTGCACTGTTCATACGTGAGTGCCTTTGCCTTGCACAGTAACTCCATCTTTAGCTCAAAAATGGGAATGAAGGAAGTAACCCTGTGGTATTTTGAGCCTATTTCTCAAAAAACAACCAAACAATGTACGACAGGGATGGCCAATGCACCTCAGAGTAGGCGTCACCATGGTCCTGATTGATAGGATATACTTGAAAATAAATGGGGGAAAAAGTGACAGTTGATGTGCCACACATGGTTATGTCTCGTGTAGAACAAAAAGAAGGTCACTGGTTATCCCTGAGCAGAATCTGAAAGTAACAGGTGATACTCCTGGAAAAAAAGACCTTGAGACACAGGCCCCTCAAAAACTTTCTTTGTCCCTGCTGCACGTGTGCCTATAGTGACATGTGGGTCCCCTTCCTGCCAGTTCAGAATGTGCAGAACTGTACCTAAGTGCTACTTCTGTTCAAAGTTTTCTGGAGGCAAAAAGGGAGCTGGGACAGGGGCAGAACGGGGAATGTCCATAAGTAATAGGTTATCCTGAAGTCCCTTTTGCCAGGCAGATGCCATGGGGGGCTCTCACCCAGAGGAAGAGCCAGGACCCGCAGGGCAGATCCCGTGTCCTGGATCCAGCCAGGACAGGGGTAATTTTTGCAGCAGCCAGGAGGAGCATGGCCAGGACCTTGGGGTAACTGGATATCACCTGCCACGTGGCAGGGGGAAATGGAAGGGGTTTGTTCTTCCTCTGCCGGTGTGCTGTAAATCATTGGGTGTGCCAAGTTCTAAATGGTGAACAATCATGTGTGATTTGTTCACCTCTTGTACACTCTCCTTTTAATGTTGTTATTACCATTTGTGGGTTTTTTTCACTGCTGTTTCTAGTAAATTGTTCTTAGCTCAACCTGTGATCTTTACCTACTTGTGCTCTTCTCTCCTCCTGCCACAGGAAAAGTGGTGGGGAAGTCAGTGAGTGGCACATGGTCTGAGCTGAATCAGTGTAAGCACAAAACTGGGGAATACCATTCCTACACTGCAACAATGTGGAAAAATCAATTTCCTAAGTTACTTTCCTTGTCTAGTCCTACAGGAAAATTAGCCTGCTGAAAAGCAACTGCTGTAATTGAACTGAAAGCCTGCTAGGTAATGCTTGTTTTAAAGTACAGTTTTAATAAAGTTACACAGAAAGCAAAAATTATATATTGATAAATAGTCTTTATAATAACATTTTAAAATATTTTAAAATCTATGATGGGAGAAATTTCTGTGATCTTTTTCCAGTCCCACAGTGACAAAGAATTCTATAAAGCAAATTACAACTGAATATTTTCAGCCTTTAAAAATAAGGTAAGCAAAATAGTAGAAAGAGTTACATGGGAGTTGCATTTCCAAAGCAGATGATTGACTTTAATGCTTAAGGCTATAGAAGGGGAAATGAGAGAATCTGTGTGTTGAAAAAAAAACCACCCATAATGGAACTGTGCAAATGCATTCTGTTCCTCCCTGAAATGGAAAGTCTCATTTTCAAAATATCATTGAAAGTTGAGGCCATAATTTCAAGTGATTTAATGGCAATCAGCTCTGTTAAATCATTAAAGAGAGCATTACTGATCTGGTTTCACAGGTGTCTGAATGAATGATGAACAGAAAATCGATACATTCCTAATAATGTTTTTTTGGATAAGTCAGATTTTCCAGAGGATTCAGAAAACAGGTTTGGGTTTGTTTTTTTCTCCCTCTAAAAAATGGCCAAAAGAGTTCATGCTTTCACTTGGTTTTGAAGGATCACTCAGCTAGTATCAAGGGCAAAGATAGCAGATTCCAAAAAGATGTCTTTGATTTTCAGACTTTTCACAGACAAAATATCATGAAAGAAAAAATTTAAATCAATTGAATTCAGACACCACTTTGCTCTCCATTAAACCACAAACCCACACTCCAACCTAACCCTAAACCCACACTCTAGCCTAACCCTAACCTTTCTCATTAATACAAACACAAAAACACTGACAGCCTTGGTTGGCAGAAAAAGGAAAACTGTAATTTCTTGACAACTCATTGAGAGCAGTCAATGTTAAAGCCCCTGCCCTGGGTTTCACTGCCACTCCCCACCTGTGCCCATCCCTGCAGGGCAGGACCAGTATCAGGAGGACCTGTGGCAAGAGGTGGTGACAGTAGCAGGCCTCTCTGCCCAGGGCAGAAGGCACAGCACCTCTGCTCCTGGCTGGAACAGGGGCCCCTTGCCCGGGGGGGACATGGTGTCCCAAAAAGAGGAGGGGCCTCAGCAAGAGGCCAATCCCCCAGCAGCTCTAGCAGGGCTCTTGCAATTCTTTATCCAAGGAAAAGGAAATAAATTGTTATTTCCCTCACATAGTCCCTAGATGCTGGTTTCTCTCCCTTCTAATGCCCTTCACCTTCCCCTCGTGCCCCGCTGTGGGTGACACCCCTGTGCTGGAGGGCACAGCCACGGGCCCCTGGAGTCCGAGGGCTATGTCAGCAGTGGCACCTCTTCCCACAGGAAATCCTGCTGCAGCTGCCATACCCTCAGCAGAGCAGATGCCAAAGGCAGAGCAGGCAGCAGGAGCAGCTGGTCTGTCAGAGGACCAAGCCCCTAACCTTCCTGTCCAAATATCTGGATACGCAGTGACTCCGCAACCCGATGTAATCAAATTGGGGGCACTTACCGCTGATGTTTCAGCCCAGAAATAGAACTAATTTCAGTCACTTGAGCTTTGGAACTGAGTAGAGGAAAATGAGTTTACATTTGAACTTATTCAGAATATGCCTTTGGAGTGGTACATGCACATGGGACTTCTGGAAAGAAAGAGACCTTTTGACATATCAAAGCTCCGATCAAAAATGGAGAACAAATCTTGGGTTTACTTGAAAGTATCCAGAAACCAGAGGAAGTTGCCATCAGGCATTGCAGAGCACACCAAGTGGATAAGACCAAACTGGAATTGGGGAAACATTTAGCCAACGAGAGTGCAGAAGAAGACATGTTAGAAAACATGTTAGAAAACAAAGTTTTCTTTTGCTGCAAAATGAAATATAGGTATTAAGAAACTAGTTCCCCATACGGAAGTTTGTCTCAAGAAAAAGGGGGACTTGATAAGGACCATAGAACAGAGTGTTAGCATTCAGGAACACACATAATCACGGGATATGATTATAAGCAGGTGCTTTTATTGAGAGCTCTGGGAATCAGGGGTACAGACCCAAATCTGACTCTGACATGACTTTTGAGCTGAACATATTTTGTATTCTATCGTTATATAACTTACATATTAATTATTAAACTTATATTGTTCTATTGTATACATTGACTTTATTCAAGCATGAGTTTCTTGTGATCTTTCTGAGGCCCCTGACCACACTTTCTCATGATTATTCTTACAAATAAACAGTAATTATATTGAATTACTAAAAAATCATCACATCTAACAAGTATATCATTTATCATGTACTAGCTACACAGGTGCAGTTCTAGCAAGGTACAAGGCCTATATGTACCTAGGGTATCTTTTTTTCAGGGCTTACTAAGCTTAATTTTCCTTTTAACCCTAAATCCCCATGATTTTAAAACCCTTTTACTATCACAACCATCATCAGCACTTGGGGGTAGCACAATTCCAGTGGCACAAACAGTGCCTTGAGGCCACTTCACTCTGTTATAAATGCCTATTGCAATGGTTGGCTCTCTCAATTCAGAGATAAATATTATATGTATGTTAAGGAAAGTATATTGACTTATAGTTGTGTTATTGTGATTTGTTGTTTAGATGTCCTCTGTTCTCCCCATAGTCCATCTTTCCCAGCCCATGCAGTTGCCAAGAGAGGGCCTTAGTAGTCCAGGCCTGAGGAAGGAGGGTGTGTACCTGTGCCTTTTCATAAAACATTTGAGGAAAGGGCAAGCTTGTTACTAGGAAGTGCAGCATGACAACACCTCACTTCCAATCAAGTGGCAAGAAAGAAACCTCCAGGGATGAAAGGCAAAGAAGAGTCGACTGACAGACCTTGAGAGGGGCCAGGGTGTCCTGAGGCAACCCCCAGGGGTACAAAAAGCGGAGCAGCCAATTTATAGATGAGCCCATGGCTGAGGGGTTGCAAACTCCCAGCATTGCACCGTCCTTTTTCCTTATTCAGTCCTTTGTTGTATTTTGTTAAAATGTTAAAGACAGGGCCGTGCTCTGCCCTGGGCACTGACCTGGAACTGAGGGATGTGGCAGAGGCCTTTGGTGTCAGGGATGTTGAGAAGGCTGGGCAGTGTCTCGGTGAGACCTCTCTCAAAGCCCCTGGAAAGGCCAGAGCCATCCCAGAGGGTCCTGGGCACTTGGGAAGGGCACACATAGAACCAGTCTGCAAACAGGGCAGGGAGGGAATGGGGACAGTCACAGACTGGTCAGGCTCAGCAGGGAAGGGGATGTGGCAAATCCTCCTGCAGCCATTCCAGGCACTGGCAGCACAAGGCAGGGACTGCAGAACACACGTGGCAGGGAAAAGAAGGGGATGTTGTTTGCCCAGACTTTAGCAGGGTCTGTGACATGGTCTGCTGTGGTCTCCTCAGGGCCAGATTGGAGAAAGATGGGCTGAAGGAATGGAACATGGGGTGAGTGGGAATTTGGCTGAACAATGAGGGTCAAATGTCGTTCATGGAACAGAGTCCTCTTGGCAGCCACGCCCGGCTGACATCCCGCAGTGACCAGCCCTTGACTACAATGGAATATTCATATATTCCCTGTGCCATGGGACAAAATGCACTTCCAAGTCCTTTGTGGATGATGCCAAATTTCTGGAAACCCTTGCGCAGCTGCATCTGGTTAATGCTGCCTGCTAGAGAAAAGCTGAGCAAAACGACACTGGCGGGTTAAATGTGTGAGGCCATCAGGGGCCCAGCAAGCCTCTTTCTCCCTCACTCTCTGTGATCTCCCAAACTTAAGGCAAAGGAAACACACAAGTTTTGTAGATGCTTGTGGCTGAAAGAAATTAAAAAGCTCAGAGAGTCCACAAATGCCTATAAAGTTTTATTAATTCATTATGCATTTAGCATAGAAATTGGGACTTCAGTCCCTGAGCTATAAAAGGGCATGTCAGTAGGTTTTGTATAAAGGCACAAGAGGAAAGGTGAAAGATAGGAGAGACAGAGACAAGAGAGACAGAGACAGACGTGAATCAGAGGAGCAGAGAGAAAACAAGAGAGAGAGAAGAAGAGATCCCCAGTCCTGGTTTCAGCATTGATCCAGCCAATGGAATGTCCAGGGTGCTGGGGCACAAATGTGCCTGGGCTTGGTGGGAGGACCTCTTCACTGATCACTTTTTCCTGCCCTGGCGATAAGTGTCTCACTTTCTGTGCAAATGACTTATCATGTGCTGTTTGTTCTGCTGAACCTTTCTCTAAATGGCTCGGAGGCTTCGGGGGTCTTTGGTGGTCTTGATCCCCCCACAGTGCATGCCCACTTCTCATTCCTGCACTTGGGCTTTGTTGTGCTTATGCCCAGGAGCCAGAGCAAGGATGTTTGTCCTGGAAAAGTTCTGCCTTTATCTGCATGGCCCCTTCTGCAGACACAGCCTGTTCTTCCTCAAAATGTGTTATTGCCAAGAAGTCTTGGCTGTTCTCACCAATCCTTTGTTGGTCCCACAGCCATCCAGTTTTTGATGCTTGGGACATGCAAACCAGGTCCTGATCTTCTGGGCTTCTACACCCTCCTCAGCAAGGGCCTCAAAAGGCAAAGGCCACAGGTGGAAGCAAAGAAACAACAAATGAGATCAATCCTCTATTGCTGATTCCCATCAGCAGACAATGTCCAGCCATCTCCTGGCAGGAAGGGATAAAGAACATGTACTTTGTGTTTTGTATGAGAAATGTCTTGGTAGAAAACATCCACAGCCCTCCCTGCCAGCCCTATCCCCTTCCTTTCGCTCAGTTTATTGCTGACCATGACATTGCATGGAATGGGAGATTCCTTGGGTCAGTCCAGCCCAGCTGTCCCCTCCCTGTGCCCTCAGGAACACTTGCCCACCCCCACCCATTGCCTGGGGGAATTGCAGACATGCCCTGGGCATGGCAGGGGCAGGGCAGGGCTGGATATGGCAGGGCAAGGCCCGGGGGGCAGCGAGATGGGAGTGTGCAGCCTGCAGGGACACAGCAGCAGCTGTGGGACAGTGCAGGACAAGCTGTGCTGGACATGGCCAAGGGCCCTGGCAAGGCTGGCAGTGGCCAGGAGAAGCCAGGCCTTGGTGCCCTGGGGCACAGCAGCGTCTTGCCACCAAGGGCTGTGAGGAGGAGACACCTTGTCCTGAGGCACTGGGGCCTCCTGGCACAGCCCCAGCCAGGCTGGGCACTGTCATCCCTTGTCCTGCCCTCAGCATCCCTCCCTATGCCAGTGCTCCCGGCAGAGCCCTGAGCAGGCGGGGAGGGACAGGATCTGCCTTCCCTGGGGCTGGGGCTCAGGCCTTGGCCTTTCTGCTGCCTCCAGCCAGCCCAGGCTCTGCTCAGCAGCTGAGCTGCCTACACAGAGCCTCTGCCTCCCTGCACTCCTGGCCTCAGGGAGCTGCTGGGAAGAGGCCCTGGGGAGCCTTGGTCAGGAATGGCCCTGGCCCTCCTTCATGCTCCCAGGGACTGCAGGTTCTTCAAAGGACTTGGGCTTTTGCCTTGGAGTCCTTAGAGGTTTGTGCAATCATGGCCTGCAATGATCTGCTGGAATTAGTCCCTGCAGATTCTTTGTCAGTAACAACACTCAGTGGGGCTCATTAATGCTTCAAGGTACTGCAGTTCTTTTAAGGTAATTCCCTTTTTCCTTCCCACACTGAGTCTCTGAGAGGTTTGTGCCATCCTGACCTCCAATTCTCTCCTCCAACAAGTCCATGAGGGGTCTGTGTGGATGGACCTCAGGGGACCCATTCATGCTTTGAGACACTTTGGGTTTTTCCTCGGATTTTGACTCCTGGTTAGGTTGGCGCAATCTCCTCTCAGGCCCTGAGCTTCCAGGGCTCAGCTCTAAATGCACCACGGGGCTCATTGGGATCAAGCAAGTCCTGACAAACCATGCCTCTGCCCTGATTTCCCTCTGCTCTAGTGCAGTCCATTAGGAAGGTTTCCTACAATACTGATGGAAAACTGTTTGCAAGAGCTTCCAATAAATCCACATTCCTCTTTGAAGAGTATATTTTATGACTGTTCTGTTTAAAGCAGAGGTGACTGCAGCATTCAGCGACTGATATTGGCCCAGGGACTCTCCTGAGGATGTCTTGCCTAGTCAGAGAAGCTGTGCCTGGAGGTCTGAGGCAGTGTGGACAACCTTGCCCCACATAGCCCAAGCCCGTCCTGTCTCTGCTCAGTCACCTGGGACCTGCTGTGCTTGGAGAACTGGCTGCGCTCAGGCAAAGAGGGGTTTTCTTCTTTTATTTTTTGAAGCAATCTAAAACTCCTAATCTTCCCCATTTAAAACAGACACACTCCTCAAGTGTGTGACAAGCCCTAGGTACCTCCAATGAGGTTCCCCTTCCCCAAGGCAGAGCCCTGCAAGGAATGATGTAGACACACAGGAAGTTCTGCAATGAACACAAATGCAGAGTTGGCTCAGGGCAGAATGAAAGCCATTCCTGAAGGACAGACCAGCTTTGCACTCCTTGCAGCTCAAAGCTCCCAGTGGGTCGTTGGGAGATGTGTGAGTGACTCAAGAGTGAAGGAAGGGAAATGCAGAGAGCCCTGGAAGTGCTTCTGTGCAGACAGGCTGTGGGGAAGGGCACCGCACACCTGCCCTGGGCCGGCTGTGAGGGTGGATCATCATCCCAACCTGCACTGGGCCATTGCAAGGGACTGCTGCCATGGACACTGCACTGACCCCAGTGCGCCAGCCCATTGCTCAGGGCTGGTGTCACTGCCCAGAGCCAGAGGGGAGCCCTTGCTGTGGGTCTGTGCCGTGGCCGCCTGCCCTGTGCCGCGCGGGCCGGTCAGGCGCCGCGGAACCTGCAGCAAACAGCAGGGCCAGGGCCAAGGCCAGGTCAGGCAGACAGAAAGGGGCAGTGCTGGGCACTGTTTGCATGGCAGCCCTCACTGGGACACCACACCTGGGTCACCTGGCCTGGCAGGTGCCATGGAAACCCCTGGCAGGGACTGATGGCACAGACCCTGGCACTGAGACGCTGCTTCTGGGCCAGGTGCTGAGCACAGGGCTGGGCACACAGAGATGCTTTTGTTCTTGCTGAGCTCCCACTGAGCCAAAGCCTGGCCTGCCCCTCCTCTGGCCATGCTGGAGAGGGGCTGGGGCTGCGGGGGAGCTTGGGAGGGGACACAGCCAGGACAGGTGACCCCCACTGACCCCGGGGATACCCCAGACCATAGGGCATCATGCTCAGGGTATAAAGTGGGGGGAACAAGGAGGAAGGGGGGACATTTGGAGTGATGGCTTTTCTCTTCCTAGGTAACACTTAGGCTGGAGGGGGCCCTGTTTTACCAGTGGGCAGGGTCAGCACCAAAGACAGACACCAACTGAAGGAATTGTGTCATTTATATCATGCACAGCTGCAAAGAATTACAAAAGGATAAGCTCAGCAAAGCACATCATCATTAGCAAAGCATTACAAAAGAAGCTCAGCAATGCATCCAGTCATTGCTACCAGAGATTGCCTGGAGTGATTAAGGAAAGATCCATCACCAGTTAGCCTCAGGCTTTACCATCATCCACAGCCACACATCAGCTGGGGGAAGCCAAGGACTGGAGAGCCACTCCCAGACACTGGGAATTCCTGCAGGTGCCTCCACCTCTGCAAGCACTGAGGCTCCAAGCCCAAAGCTGTGAGAGGACCCAGCTTTTACACCGTTAAACAAACAAGCTGGCATCACTGCCACTGCGAGAACATCTGCTTTCATTCTCCTGACTGCTTTCTCCCAAAGCCTGGCCAGGGCTGAAGGAGGAACCAAGGGAGTTGACTTTGATCCTTCACCCCCAGACAAGGCCAGATGGGGCCTTGTCTGTTTCTAAATACAGAAAGATAAATCCATGTTTTATCAAGGAACACATACATTGATCATGTTGTTAATCATGCTTTGTTAGTGAGTGGATACAAATACAACATTTGCTTGGGAGGTTCATCTAGAGGTGAGCTTTGCCTCAGGGCCTGTTCAGGCCTTGATCACAACCTGTTCAGGCCTTGGTACTTTGATCGGTCCTGAGACCTACAATCAACTACAACCTTTGTAATAATTCTTTCAGTAACACAGCTTAGATTTAGGTATTAGGCATAAAGGCATCTCCTCTTGTTCTACAATTAAGTGCAGTTTAAGTTCATTACTCAGAGCTATTCACGTTCCTTTAAAAACATGCCTAAATAGTTTCTATTCTCTGTTATTTATCAAATGCCTCTCTTTTCTTGAGACTGTCTCTTTTAAGAAAGGTCCCAATACTCCACTTCCCAGCACAAAGTGTCACAGCAACTCACCAAGTGCACACACTGCAATGATGACAGGCACTGCCACGAATGCATTTCACAGCAGCCTCTAATTTGGCAGCCACGAAGCCAATCCCACCAAGAAGAATTTTCTTCTTTCTGCCACTCTTCTACTGCTCTTTCTGTCAAGGTGATTCCTGACTGTTGGCCTTCAAACCCATCACTGCTAGCAGTGCAACATCCCCGTCCCCTGATAGCCCAAGTTCCTCCTTGGCCAGCAAGCAGATAATCCAAGGCCATGCGGTTCTCTGGAGTCCCCATTTGTGTTTGTTGGAGCTCATAGGATGTGCTATTGGACATTTTAACAGTATCATTTGCTACCTCTTCTAATAATCCAATGTGCTATTGGACATTTTAACAGTATCATTAACTACCTCTTCTAATAATCCCGTCAGCTCATTCATGTAAACTCCACGGGACGGGGCAGCGCACATGGGGCACAGGGTGAACCAGAATCTTTTACTTTCTGAAACCCAAGGCACTCTTTGGGTGGAAAATGTTCTCTGGGTCCTAACTCTTCCGTGTGGTCGATGCTGAAGGACCCTAAATGGGGGCCCTGCAGCTGGGAGTGGTGAGACACTGACACTGACCAGCTGCAGCACCCCAAGTTCTACTGATATTGGGAGTGATGGTAAAGCACAGGAATCTTCTGACACTGTAGCCTCTATAACTATAACAGGGTTTGGTTTCTCCTGACGGGAAATCTGAGTGAATCCTGTCACACTGATCGTTGTATTCCCGTGTCCCACAGCACAGGTTTCTGTAACTGTCCCTTCATTGACTCCGTTACGAGGCAGAGCCCATTGACAGAGTTCTGGCCACCCCACAGGGTGGGCCCTCCAAGGGAACCCCATTCCTCCCAACTTCAGCTGAGAACATACCCAGCAATTAGTGACACTGAGTGCTTTGGCTACCTTGGTCTTTAAATTTCCAAAACATTTTGATGACTGATCTCTTGGTGAAATTCTGGAGGTGTTTTGGCAAACGTCAGTAGTACTTTAGTGACACCGTTCTTCATTCTTTTTGCTCAATGTCATTCAGGTTAGGAACAATAATTCTGTTGTCCATGGAGCTGGCACCTTTTTAATTACAGTATAATGCTCCAAGGTCCTTTATTGTTCAGCTTTATCATGTTGTCTGTGGGTAACAAGGCTTGGTGGGGCCCTTTCCCTTTTGGCTGGAAGAGGGCCAGGACCTCTATTTAAAGAAAAAAAAAAGGTAAAGAAAAAAAAAAACCAAACAATTAGATGAATTGTAAAAGATACAAGTAAAATCCAAGTGCTAGTGAAACAACTTCTGTAACTTTGCATTAAGAGGTAAATGATCTTTTAAAAAAGAGAACTCAGTTATTTACATTGTAAATGTGCTGATGGCATGGATCCATCTTACTGACCTCAACAGCCTTTTTTACAGTTTTTGGGGTTTGTTTCCAACATTGTTATTTTAAATTGTGGTCGAAGCAATAGGAAATTGATTGGGGCCCTTCGAGCTCCAGGCAGGACTGGGAATCTCAACTCTGTCAAACCCCAAATCTTTTAGAAGATGACCTTCCTTCTCACTCTGTGAATGAGCTGCACATTCCCTCTGAAATTGTCATGGGTTTCTTACAGATGAAAAATCCCACTCACGGCTTTTTGCTCTGGTTTGGAAGTGGGAAGGGCAATTCTCCATCCATCAGCTCCAGACTGCACTGCCTCAGGAACACGGCTCACTTGCCAGCTTTGGCCACTCGTGGCACGTCTAGAGGAGGAAGAAAGTGCAACTGCACGATTCCAGCCAAAAAGAAATGAAGAATGAATAGTGGAGATCCAGGCACTCCTGTGGAGATTCAGGGGTTCAGCTGGGACAGTGAAGAGTTTGGGTCCTTGCCAATTGGATTTGTGTCCCCAGCTGCAATCTCCTGGCCTGCAGGAGAGTCTCACTCACCTGCCAAAGCAGAAAGCTCAGGCACTGTGCTCGGAATAGGCTTGTCTGATGCAAAGCTGTCAGAGCAATGTGAGGGCAGAGCCAGCCCAGCTGTGCCCAGGGCAGAGCCCAGCAGAGCCCTGGCAGAGCCCAGAGCAGCCTCAGCACCCGCAGAGCCCGGCTGCAAGGAGAGAAACCAGAAACCGCCCGTCAGCTGAAGGCTGCTGTCCCCTTGTCCCAGCTGCCCACAGAGCCCAGGCCATGCTGGCCGTGCCCAGAGCTGTGCCCAGAGCTGCCCATCACTGCTGCCTTTGGGAGCAGAGCAGGAGGGCAGGACATTCCCAGCCTGCAGCCAGCCACGGCACATCCAGCCCTCAGCAGCTGCCCAGAGGAGGAGCCTCCTTGTGCTTGTTGCTGTCTCCCAAAAGCTCTGATCCCACCATGCCAAGCAGACGGGGACTCACCTCACGCCATCCTCCGCTGGGAGAAAAGCTGGTCCCAAACGATGTCCTCAGCCTTCTCCAAGGGCACGGCCCATCCACGCTGCAGCTGCTCCCAGGCACTTCCCAATCCCGACTGGACCTTACATAGAACGCTTCCTCTAGAAAAACAAACAACAAACTGTTGAAAAGAGATTGGAGACAAAGGGAAACAAGAAAAAACCTCTTTATCTCTGTCAAGGGCCTGAGGAAGGCCCAACCCCTACATGCTAGGGAAAATCCCACCCAAAGGGGAGAGAAGCCCACACTTTCTCTCTTCCCTCCTGCACTGCCCCCCAAAATAACAGTGATCCCAAAGCAAACAAGGGCAGTGGAGCAGCCCAAGCCCTTCCTTGCCTGCAAAGCAAAGCAGCCCCTGCACAGGTTCTGGAATCCCACCTCTGCTCCCACCATGGAGGTTTGTTTGTGTCAGGCTGGCTGCCCCAGCCCCAGCCCCAGCCTCAGCCCAGGCCATGCTGGGTGCTGGGGGCTGTTGGCAGGGCCAGGAGCCAACCCCCATCTTGTATCCACCCAAGCCCATGCCCCCAGCCCTGCCAAAAAGCAGCTGGGCAGTGACTGAAGTTGCATCTGCCCCAGCACAGGGGGAACCTTTTGTTCCCAGCCAGGCTGTGCAATGCCCAAATCTGGGAGCATTTCCCCAGCTGTGGACTCATCTGCGAATTTGCTGTGGAGCCAGGCTTTGAAGACAGTGCCAGAAGTCCATCATCTTCAGCTGCCAGTGGCCAACTTGAGGAAGAGTTTGTCATCCTTGATGTCATCCTCACTGTCTCCAGCAGCAGCAGCCCCAGCTGGTACAGCTTCTCCAGGGGCTCCTTCTCCTTCCCTGGGGGTCAGACCAGGCTGTCAGGGTTCTGCCCAGGGCCCCAGCTGTCAGGGAAGCAGGACACGCAAAACGAGCTCGGATGGCAGCCACCAGTGCTGGGCAAAGCAGCTCAGCTCCAGCACAAGGGCTGTGTGTTCCCACCCAAAGATCCCAGTGCATTGATACAGGCAGGGAAAAAAGTCTGGGTTTCCTTGCTTCTGATTGCCAGGGCATGTGTGGACCTGTAACTTACCAGGGCCCTGGAGCAAAGTGTGCATGTGGCTCTCTCCCTTCTTCTATGGCAGGTGAATATCCTGTATCCAAGGTTCACAGAACAGGTCTTCTAATGAAGGTCTGTCCAAGAAGTGCATGGATAAACACCACCTGATAAGATCTTGGCACTCTGGGCAGAGAAACCAGAAACCACCGGTCAGCTAGAGAAGGCTCCTGTCTGCTTTGCCCCACTCTTCCCATGCCCAGGCCATGCTGCTTCTGTGCTCAGAGCTGTGCCTAAACTTTCCCATCAATTCCCTGTTGTAGAGGAGAGCAGGAGAGCAGGACATGTGCCACCTCCTCAGCGGCTGCCAGAGCGAGATGCTCACGAGCTGCTGCTGTCTCCCAGCACTGGTACTCCCCCGTGGCCAGAGATGAGGATCCACCTGGAGAGAGCCGCTGTGGCAGCGAGAGCTGATGGTCCCAGCTGATCTTCCGGCCCCTCCTGAAAGGGTGCTGCCCGCAGACCATCTGGTGCAGCAGGATGCCCAGGGACCAGATCGTTGCTGCCTCTCCGTAGTACCAGCCCAAGTGGGTCCATTCCGGGGGGCTGTATGACAGTGTTCCTGTGGAATACAGATGGAGTTCATCAGGGGGATGCTGCTGCTCCCAGAGCCTGGCCCCAGCATCCCTGGGCGTGCAGGGGCCGCCCCAGTGGCACACGGGGCGACTGCTGCACTCTCGCCAGCACCTGGGACTTGTGTACAAACTCAGGGCTGGACAAGAAGCCACTGGTGCTGGAAGAGGGCAGCAGAAGCCCCGGCAAGGCCTGACCATGACATGTAAAGCAAAAACCCACTCAGGGCTGGGGGAAAAAAACATGTCCTTATCCTCCCTGCCTGCAGTGCCCCAAAAATATTATGAAGCCAAGACAAACAAGGTGAGTGGAGCAGCCCAAGCCCTTCCTCTCGCCTGCACACCAAACTGGCTGGTGCACTGGTCCTGGACCCCTCCTATGCTACCTCCACCCACGGGTGCTTTTGTCAGGCTGGCTGCTGCTGCTCTAACCCCAGCCCCAGGCAGAGTGGTGGGCAAAGGCTGCCAGCGGGGCTGGAAGATGCCTCCCCACCCAGCCCTGCTCAAAAGCAACTCAGCTGAAGACTCAGTACCCTGACTGGCAGCAAAAGGGAGGATCCTCGCTGCCACACCCAGCTTGGCCTGTGAGATGCTGGGCCATGAGATGGTGGGACCGGGAGCAGACCCCTGCCCAGGCTCACCTGCAAAGTGAGTGTAGGCTGTGTCTTGCAGGTAGGTGCCACAGCCAAAGTCGATCAACTTTGCCTGGCCAGTGGCCAGGTCAACCAGGATGTTCTCTGGTTTGATATCACGGTGCAGGACCCCTCGGCTGGTGCAGTGCCGCACGGCCTCCAGCACCTGGCGGAACAGCTGCCGTGCCACCTCTTCAGAAAGGAACCTCCGTGCCCGAATGAAATGCAGGAGGTCCTGAGACCGCTCCGGCCGCTCCAGCACCATCACGATGTTGTTGGGGAGCTCAAGCCACTCCAGCAGCTGGACCACACCAGGGAAGCCAGTGGACACCTTGTCCAGCAGGACGATCTCCAGGGGTGCGCTGGTGCCGTCGGGCTGCGGGAGGACCACGGTGCCACCAGTGGGACTGATGTCGTGCCAGGGCTGGGGAACCCCTCAGCCAGCCCGGGATGCTCTGTGCCCTGCGCTGGCCCCACGCCCGCTCCCCATCGAGGGGTCCTGGTGGCTTCCCCCATGCCGGGCCTCGCCTCATCCCCGCCCGGCACGGCCCGGCTGTTCCCGCTGGCCCCGCTCACTCACCAGCTCGTCCCAGTGCCGGATGCGGTTCCGTGGCACCCTTTTGATGGCCACCTGCAAGCCAAACGCACCACCGGGCTCAGCTCGCCGCCCGCCCTGCCGAGCCCCATCCTCCTGCTTCCTTCTCCTCCTCCCGCCTCCTCCTTCTCTTCCTCCTCCATCCTCCTCCTCCTCCTCCTCCTGCGCCCGCCGCCGGCCCCGCCGCTCACCGGGGCACCGTCCGAGAGCCGCGTGGCTGCGAAGACGCTGCCGAAGCCGCCGCGCCCCAGCAGCGAACCCACTCGGTACCGCTGCTGCAGCGCCTCCTGCGCCTTCCCTGCGGGCGGGACGCGGCTGTCAGCGCTCGGCCCGGGGCCAGGAGCGGCCCCCGAGCGCCCCTCAACTGCCTCGGGCCGGCCATCCCCAGGCCTTCGGTCTCGGGAACGGGACACGGGAGGCTCGGGGCCGGCGGCCGCGCTGCTGAGCAGCGGCGGAGCTCGGGCCGGGGAAGCCGCGGCGGAGGCGGCAGCGGCCGTGCCGCGTGTGTCCTCCGCGGGGCCCGGGAGGAGCCGGGGCCGGGGCCGGGGCCGGGGCCGGAGCCTGTGCCGGGGCCGGGGCCGGGCTCGGGCCAGGCGGAGCCAAAGGGCCCAGCCCCAGGCACTGATGCCCGCCCAGCAGCGCCACTGCCAGCACAGCCAGAGCCGGGCGGAGGCGAGACCGCGGCGGGGCGGGCGGGGACGGGGACGGGGCAGCCCCGCCCGGGGCCGGGGGCGGGCCGGGGGCATGGCCCGGCCCGGCATGGGGGAGAAGGAGGCGGGGAGAGGGGAGGGACAGCGGGTAAGGGACACCGAGAGGACAGCGGGAGAGAAAGAAGAGAAAGAAGAGAAAGAGAAAGAAGAGAAAAACTGCTTTTGCTGCCGCTGCTGCCGCTGCTGCTGCCGCCGCTGCTGCCGCCGCCGCCGCTGCTGCCTCTGCAACTGAAGCACCGAGGCCGTTTGTCCGCGTGTCCGTTCCCCGCTCGCCCCACGGCCGAGCCCCACGCGCCCCGGGGACAGCTCCTTCATCTGTCCAAACACGGGAACTTTGCAGTGTTGAGCCCAGATCCAGAGTTCTGACTCCTGCACACTGGCAGAGGAATCCCCTGCGCTGTGTCGCTGCTGTGCATTGTCCTTGCTGAGGTTCAAACACTATTGGGCACATTCCCTTGGTGTAGGATTCATACCTGACCCAAGCACTGCACTTACGTCTCCAGCGCTGCTTTCCAGTAGAAACAGGGGAAGGAAAACTGCGTGTAGCTCCTGGTGTTTTAGAGTGTTTATAACTTGCTCAGTGAGCCATCTTAGAGATGAGATGCATTTGGAATTCATGGCATGGAGAAGTCGTGCAACATGGAAAAGGGGAGCATAGAAATAAAGAGGAAAACATCTTAGATAGTTTCTTTCATTTTCATTTCACTTCTGCAAAGCTGTTCCACTTTTCCAGGAATCTTCCCCTGTCTGCTCTTGTCGAGAAACTCTCATGGAGAGCAAGGTCGAGCTTCTGTCCCAAGATTTGCCACCTACTGCAGCTTCTCTTGGCTTTCTACACTGCACTGTGTGTGCAGCACGACTTTTGCAGCAAAGCAGGCCAAATGTTTGGAGAACTTTACATGTCCTTTCTTTTCCTGGGGGGTGGGGGAGTTGTGCCACTGGTGAAGTGGCACAATTGTGACTGTTTGTCCTGGTTTAGGGCAAATGTTGTGAGGAAACCTCCAAAAGGAGTCCATCTACAAATGAAGTTCAAGCAGCCCCTCCCCCTACTATTTCAGGAGAAGACTTCCCTGGAGAAAAGTGAAAAAAAAGCAGTGTATTTAACAAGTAAAGTATTCACAAGCGTGACTAATATGAAATAAAACCCCTCACAGTTCTGAAGAGATGGCAATTCAGAAAGTCCTTTTTGTGGGTTGTAGTTGGCTCACTCGGTCTCTTCTCAGTCCCTCTGGCCCTGGAATGCAGGGTCCCAGACCTCAGTGGGCCACAGGTGTGAGCTGCCAGTGTTTTTCTGGGTTTTCAGTCCAGAGCATATTTAACCAGTTCCAAGAAAAAGGAAAGCCACAGTCCGAGCTGAGCCTTCTCTGCCTCAGCTAGCTAAAAACCAAATTGCTAGACCTGGGCTGTGAAGACACCGAGAAATTTCCAAATCTGGGCAGTGGTGGTGCCAGCAAACACCACACCTGGGTGACGTTGGAACTGGAAATTATTGGCTTTTGGCTTTCTGTGCCAGCAAATCACTGGACTTGGGATGTGCTGGCACTAAGAAGTTTTCAGATCTGGGCGCTGGCGGGGCCAGTAAACACCAGATCTGGGCCGTGTTGTTGGCAGCAAGAGAAATCTGCCAGATCTGGGCACTGCTGGCACCAGGAAATTTCCAAACCTGGGTACTGGCGCAGCAAACAAGATGTGGGCAGGGCTAGACCTAGTGCCAGGAAGTTGCCAGGTTTTGGATTTCTGTGCCTGCAAATTGCTGCACTTGGGCTGTGCCTGAAGAGGGAAATTTCCAGATCTGGGCATTGGCAGTGCCAGCAAAGACCACATTTCAGGCTCCAGGTGCCAGGAAGGACTGGATCTGGACCCCTTCCTCTTTTCCTTCCTTCCTTCCTGGGGTCCTGCTGCCAGCAAACCCCAGACTGGATGGTGCCGGGCAACGGGAATTTGCCAGGTTTTAGCTTTCTTTGCCAGCAAATTGCTGGACATGAGCGGTGACGGAAGAGGGAAATATCCAGATCTGGGCACTGGTGGTGCCAGCAAACACCAGTGAAACCTTCTGGTCCGCACGCAGACGGATGACCAGTGGTTTCCCCTAGAATTGGCTCTGGTGACTTTACAAAGAAAGACTGCTTTGATCTGGTTGTCTGGAAACAGAAGTTCAACGAAGGCGAACACAACAAACAGGACGGCGTGCAGAGTACAGAGAGCAAATGAGAAGAAAGCCTGGGTCCAGTGTCTAGCAGGGCTATTGATGCATTTATATACGGGGAGGGGTAAAGGCGGGATCTGAGGGCAGGATCCAAGAGGAAGGAACGATTCAGAATATGACAATTTTTGCGGTAAAAAGTAAGCAATGGTGGCAAAGAGAAGTCAGAACTTTCTAGTAACTATCTGCATAACTGAAGAAGAGGATTATGGGTGGGAGCTCCTGCTCACCCTAACCAGAGAGGGTTTTCCCAAGGCTTTACATCAAGGTCTCCTTCTTCTTTTAAACCAACCCCAACAGACCAGATCTGGGCAGTGCTAATGCCAGCACCGGGAAGCTACCAGGTTTTGGCTTTCTTTGCCAGAAAATTGCTGCATTTGGGTTGTGCTGACACTGGGAAATTGCCAGATCTGGGCACTGGCAGTGCCAGTGCATGCCAGATCTGGGCAGGGAAAGTGCTGGCACTGGGAAATTGCCTGATTTTAACTTTCACTGCCAGCATGTTGCTGCAATTATGCTCTTCAGGAATCCAAAAAATTCTGGATCTGGGCACTGGCGGTGTCAGCAAATACAAGATTGGGTTGGTGTAGGCACCATGTCTATGCCTGGTTTTGGATTTGTGTGCCAGCAAATTTCTGGACTTGGGCTGCACCGGAACAGGGAAATTTCCTGGTATGTGCTGCATGAATCTTTCAGATCACAGCAAGTGAGTCCATACACAAAAGCATCCAAATTCTCAGAGAGGGAGTCAAGAAACTGCAAATAGAAGATGATGAAGACTGGCTCGTATGACTATTCAAAAAGTGGAACTTATCTGGTTGGGCTTTATTTTTGGTCAGACGGGTTTACTGATTTTTGGAGCTGTTGTTGTTGTGTTTCTATTGTTACCCTATTTTGTAAGTTGTCTATTAAGAGCTGTCCATAAATCTTTACAGAAAAATTTTCTAAAGAGAGGGGAAGATGTGGAAACACACCTGGCTAGAATGAGTGGTGGTTTGGCCTCAGTATGAGACCACGAGGAACAGGACACCTAGTCAGGTCATGGTGAGACGAGTGGGGCCATGGGAGTCAATATGTTAATAGAACTATCCAACATTTGGTCAGGTTTCTGGTTCTTGTTCTCAGTTGGTTTGGAACCTGTTGTGTGTAAGGTCATGTTCCAAGTTTGTGATTGGACCCTTGCCCTCAGAAGACCCCTCTGCCTTGTTTCGTTCACCATGCCCCTGGGTCTTTGCATCTTGCCCCCAGACTATGCAGTTTTCCACATTTGTTATTTTGTTATTAAAGTCTTTATTTTTTGGGCAAGACCATGGTACCCATTCCTCATTTGTTTTGCTGGTTCCCCCAGCCAAGCCAAACTAGGGATCAGAGCGAGAGAAGACTGCGACAATGGAGTGGTAGGAAGTGCAAGGGAACACAGAGAGAGGTTGGCACAGCAATTCAGGGTTGGAATAGGAAAGGCAAGCCAAGTTAGAGGAGGGGTGGGACTGGCAAGGCAATGGAGGAGAAGAAAGAAGTAAGCAGATGACGACGGTGAGGCAAAGGGTCTGCAAGGTAATGCAAGGCAAGGGAGGGGTAGCAGTGCCATGCAAGAAAAGGGCTGGGCCTATAAGGCAAGGCAAGTGACAGGTAGGCAAGGGAAAGAGAATAAGGAGGAGTAAATGCAATGGCAGGGGAAAAAGGAGTAGGAAAGTCAAGGTAGGGTATGAGTGAGCAGTGCAATGCAAGATAAGGGAATTGTAAGATGGGCAATGGAAGGACACAGAGGCTTCAGTAAAGCAAGAGTAGGGATGGTCAGGCATGGCAAAAATATTTGGGGTAGGGTAAGAAAGGCAAGACAAGGCAAGGCAGGAGTAGGCAAGGAAGTGAGACTCAGGAGAAGGAGGCAACAGAAGGCAAAGCCAGGGAAAATAGCAGAAGAAAAGTCAAGATAGGGGATGGGTGAGCAAGGCAATGCAAGGCAATGGAGTCATAGGAAAGACAAGGGAAAGACATGAGAGATCAGTAAGGCAATACATAGCTGGAGAAGGCAAGGCAAGGGACGAGAAGGATGTGAATGGCAAAATAAAGCAAGGAAGGTGTAAAATGGGCAAGGCAAGGCAACAGGAATGCCTTGCATGCCTATCCCCACCTTGACATAGCTAAATTTATCTTCTCTGCCCTTCCATTGTCTTGTCTTCCCCTGCTTAGTCCTACTAACCTTGCCTGCTCTAACCTGACACTGCTTCACTGACCCCTGTGTATCTTTTCCTTGTCCTTCCTACCACCATTCCCTTTCATTGCCTTGCTTACCCATCCCCCACATTCACCTCCCTACCCCTTTCTTCCCTAGCCTTGCTTTGCCTTGCCTTCCCTTCCTTTGACTTGCCTTGCCTTTTCTACTCTCCCTGCCTTGTCTTAGCAACCCCTTTTTGCCTTTCCCTTGTCCTTCCTTCAACTCCACTGCCTTGCATTGCCTTCCTCACCCATCCACAACCTTGAACTTCCTATCCCTTTTTTTCTTGTCCTTGCCCTGCCATCTCCTCCTTGCTGTGCATGGGCGAGCAAGGCAACACAAGGCTTGCATTGGACTTTGCACTCCTTTCTGAGCCCTGTGTCCTACTTTTACCCTTCCTAACACTACTTCCTTGTTTTGCCTTGTTGCTCACCCATTCCCCATCCTGAGGTTTTATCGGGGACCAGTTTCCACATATGTCAGACAAACCCCCCCAGTGCTGACAGGTACATTTTCTTAATAATATAAAATATTACATACATATCATTCTACTGGCATGATTTATCTTTATTACATATAACAATCCCCACCCTTCTACATTAACCCATCAATTCATGCCTAAAAACTCTATATTTAATGATTTCTTCCCTTAGTTTGGTGCAATTACTTTTAATCTTACCTAAAAAGAAAGAACCCTCAGTTCCCTCTTAGTTCCCTCACCCCATTCTTCTTTTGGAATTTCTTGGTAAAACCTGTAAGTATTCCCTTCTTCTTTTACTTGCCCCTTGAACTTGGCATAGGCTTCGGCTGCTCTGCTGTGTGGGTTTTCTTCACCTAGTTTCATTATTTTAGATACCTGATTTATTTTTCCAGTTGCACACTCTGGGTCCGTGGGCATGGCTGCTACCTGCATCACTTGTACCACTGAGTGTATTAACCTGATAAAGCAGGGTACCATGCAGGGCAGGAATATGATTCCGGCTATTGAACACAATGCAAAAAATACGACCTTTTCCCCCCAAGTGCTATCAAACAAATGGTCCCATCAGGATGCTTGGAGGATGGAGTTCCACTTTTGCACTGGAACGTGTCTACCCTTTTGATTTCATTTGCCAAGCCTCTGATGGTCTCTTTAGTTCTTGTGCCACCTGCTTTATTTTATTCTCCGGGTCCACCCCCTCTTTATTTCTTGAGAAGCAGAATGTCCTATCATGTTGCAGACAGACCCTGTCATCCTGATCCTCTAAAAGGTCAAGGATAACTGGTTCATTTTCGAGGTACAATTTATTCTTATATTTCGAATTCCCTCCAACCCAATATGTCTTTCCACCCATCACACACATTCCCAATTGATTATTATCATAACACAGTGGGTTAGCCTGAAAATAAGCTACAAATGCTGACTCCATTTTTCCCCCAACCCATACTGTGCGATTACGCTTATCACAGATAGGGACAGGTATTCGTTCAGCATTCCTCTTGCATATTTTGTGCTCTGACTGCCTCTTCTTAGGGGTCGCCCTTTTTAGATCACACTTTATTTTCTTACACTTCCCCTGTTGAGTGCCATTGATGGGACTATGTCCTCTTATCTTGTCCTGGCTGCAGTTCTCGGGGGTCGGGAATGTTGGAGCCCCCGATTCCCCTTGTCCCCTCCGGGCATTCTGTACGCATGGTACGTCCTTGCCGCCGGGGCCTCGTACATCCGTGCTGGGTAAGCAACCTGAATGTGTACTAATTTTGAGGCACATTGCTAGACTCAGGATCATCAGGACCCCCACTATGAAAACTCCTCTGCCTCTGCCTTCGCCCAACTGAGTTGCAACCAGCGACAGGGTAAACCATCTTCTCGGCAGCAGGAGTAGTTGTCTGTGGTGTTGTACCTGGCCCGAGCTGCATCCCTCCGTTTAAAGATGCCCCACCTTGATAGTTTAACTGAGTCTGCGCTGCAGGGTACTTTGTTTAATCTCCGGCACTCAGCAGTAATGATCTGAGCTTTTGACCTTAGTTTTCCCTTCACCCCATTTTGGAATAGGTGAAACCACACTAAGGAATCTACTTCAAGTATACCCAGACTAGTGGTGAGCCCTAAAACACGGCTAGTCAGGCACTGTTCTTCCTCCTGGCATTTATCACACAAACCCTTTGGGTTTGTATTGCTGTATCTGTAGTTAAGAGGACAAAACCAAACCAAACAAAACAAAAGCCTTCCTAATGAGTGACAAAGGAGCCTCTCTCCAAGTTTTGATGAGCACCTTGTCCCTGGGTTGCACTTTATGTATGGAGAAATCAAAGGGGGTACTTTGTGTTAGTATTCTCTGCTTTCACAATTCCTGCAGATTCTTGTTCATGGACATGTGATACGGCTGGATCTGTCCATCTTATACCCTCGGGTGTCCCACCAGCATGCCGTGTTCATAGGGCATCCCATATAGCATTTTAAAGGGTGACAGCCCAGTCTCAGAATGAGACAGGGTCCAAATATGTAACAGGACTAAGGGGAGGCATTTTAACTAGGACATTTTGTTTCCAAAATCAATTTAACCAATTGAGCTTTTAGTGTTTAATTCATTCTCTCGACTTCCTGACTAACTTTTTGGCAAATCATACACCCTTACACCTCTTGTTTCACAAATTCATAAATCCCCTTACACTCGAAGAATCTCGGGAATTGCTCTGCCAGGGCCTGAGCTCTCCAGTGTGTCTGTTGATGTAGTCTCCTTAGGCTTTTTCTGGTATAATCTTTAGACAATAGCCCCCTCCCATTGGGCAATTTCCACTTACCTCCTTCTAGCTGGCCTCCTATTTTTTCGTCCCCCTCAGTTTCTTTTGGGGAAGGATGTGGGGGATATTTCCAGACCTTCCCTTCTTCGATTCCTGGGGTACTTACCTCCAGTAAAGCCGCGCTTTTAGCTTCTTTGTCTGCTAAGTTACTTCCTTGGGCCCTAAACTGCATTCCTGTTTGTGCCCTTTCGCGTGGACTATGGCAATTGCTTCTGGCCCTCTAATGGCCTTTAAAATTTGCCTGATTATTTTTTCATGCACTAGCCCTCGTCCCCAAGTTTTAAGTAGCCCTCTTTCTTCCCAAATTTTTCCAAAAGTGTGTACCACTGCAAATGCATATTTTGAATCTGTGAAGATCGTTCCCCTTTTCGCCTTTAATTTCTGTAAAGCTCTTAAATACTGCATACAGTTCACAAGTTTGTGCTGACTATGTGGCATTCAGGAGTTCTGATTCTATTACTTCCCGCAGGGGAGGGGGGGGAACGGAGGCGGCGCCAATAAGGATAGGACAGAGGCGGGGAAAACACCCCAGGAAAGCAGGAGACCCCGGGGACAGGGACGGGGATGGGAAAGGTGGGGGGGGGCGGGGGGTTACAGGAGAAATTACAATTCCCCACAGGTAGCCAGCCCAGAGATGGGTCATTCCTCAAGGTGATCCAGGGAACACCTGGATGATGAATATGTGATAAATATCTAAGATTCAGATAGCCAGAGTCATCAAGTGATATATCTCAATGCGAATTCCAGGGAACTCAATCATGGATGTACATCACTCCCCGGACATGGTTTTGTTCAGTTCACGGCAGAGAAAAAGACTCCACATAAATATGTGAAATTCCGAAAGGAAGAAAATGGAACTCTGCCCCAGGCAGAGTAAACTGTATAAAAAGCAATCTAACAGGATGGTCGGCGTGAACATAAGAGACCTTATGCTTTAAAGGTCGGACCTGTGTTTCACCCAGTGCTGATCCCGGGCTTGGCACTGTTTTTTATCTCAGACCTAATCTCAGTTGTGAGATAAAAATCTATTTTTATTAATTATGAAATTTGGCTTGATCATTTTTACCTGTAACAACTTGTTTCAGCAAAGGCCTCCATGCTAAAGTAAGGAAATGTTGAAGTAGCTGTGATCCCATGAGAAGTTTGAACAGAGAAAAAGAACAGAGTGGTAAGACCCTGTACCCTCAGGGAGAGAAGACCTCAGTTCCCAGAGATGAAAATTATTTCAGAAATAGATGAAGAGAACCTTTGCTCTTAAACAGCTCATCTTTAAACTAATACCCCATAAGCTGACATGGCCCATAAACACAGCTGTGGGAAAGGCTGTGAAAAAATGGGAGAGACTGTACAATTGCAGATTTTTCCAGGCAGCTGCTATTCGTGGAAATGAAAAGCCATGAGAGAACTGCTTTCTTGTGGAGAAGTCTCCATAACATTAACATGAGGAACCTTTCTCCCTAAGTGAAGTGAAGAAAGACTATTCTAGAGGTGGTAAACTGACTGAAAATTTTAGATGTTGCTTCTTTACATTGTCAGGTTGTATGGAGAGGAAAAGTGTTCTGACAGTTCTGATCCTCATTACTCTTTCTTTTAGTTACTGTTAATAAACTTTTCTTCAAAACCTTTTAAAGTTTTGAGCCTACTTTGCCATTCTCCTAATCCTATCTCACAGCAAGAAATGAGTAAGTGTATGCTAGTGAGTGCACTTGTAATTAGCCAACATTGAACCCACACACTAATTAATGCATTGACGGAGAAATCTCAAATTGGTGAACCAAGACAACCACTCAAACTTCCTCATGAACTGCCCCAGACAGGAAGGAAATCAAGGCAGAGCCGTGGTTTGTCAGGACTTGCTTGATCCCAATGAGCCCCATGGTGCATTTGGAGCTGAGCCCTGGAATCTCAGGGCCTGCGAGGAGATAGCACAAACCATTCCAGGAGTCCAAGTCAGAAGAAAACCCCAAAATGTCTCAAAATATAATTGGGTCCTACTGAGGTCCAGCCCAATGCAGGCTCCTCATGGACTCCTTGGAGGGGAGAAGTGGAGGCCAGGATGGCACAAAAACCTCTCAGAGACTCAAAATGGCACAAAACCTGCTCACTTTGGAAAGGAAATTCTAAAGTACCTTAGAAAAGTTGAGTATCTCAAAGCATTAATGAGCCCCACTGAGTGTAGGTACAAAGCTCTCAAGGGACTCATTAAAGCAGATAATTGGGGCCATGATTGCACAAACCTCTCACAGAGTCTGTATCAAAAGGGAAACACCAAGTACTTTAAAAGAACTGCAGTACCTTGA
Organism: Taeniopygia guttata; assembly: GCF_048771995.1. Lineage (NCBI taxonomy): Eukaryota > Metazoa > Chordata > Aves > Passeriformes > Estrildidae > Taeniopygia > Taeniopygia guttata. Next base: position 3,554,082 of record NC_133057.1, read on the forward strand.
AGCATTAATGAGCCCCACTGAGTGTTGTTCCTGAATACAGAGACTAATTCCAGCAGATCATTGGAGGCCATGATTGCACAAAGCTCTCAGAGACTCCAAGACAAAAGCAAAAGCCTTTTCCTTTGAAGAACCTGCCGTCCCTGGGAGCATGAAGGAGGGCCCAGGGCCATTCCTGACCAAGGCTCCCCAGGGCCTCTTCCCAGCAGTTCCCTGAGGCCAGGAGTGCAAGGAGGCAGAGGCTCTGTGTAGGCAGCTCAGCTGCTGAGCAGAGCCTGGGCTGGCTGGAGGCAGCAGAAAGGCCAAGGCCTGAGCCCCAGCCCCAGGGAAGGCAGATCCTGTCCCTCCCCGCCTGCTCAGGGCTCTGCCGGGAGCACTGGCATAGGGAGGGATGCTGAGGGCAGGACAAGGGATGACAGTGCCCAGCCTGGCTGGGGCTGTGCCAGGAGGCCCCAGTGCCTCAGGACAAGGTGTCTCCTCCTCACAGCCCTTGGTGGCAAGACGCTGCTGTGCCCCAGGGCACCAAGGCCTGGCTTCTCCTGGCCACTGCCAGCCTTGCCAGGGCCCTTGGCCATGTCCAGCACAGCTTGTCCTGCACTGTCCCACAGCTGCTGCTGTGTCCCTGCAGGCTGCACACTCCCATCTCGCTGCCCCCCGGGCCCTGCCCTGCCATTGCCAGCCCTGCCCTGCCCCTGCCCAGGGCATGTCTGCAATTCCCCCAGGCAATGGGTGGGGGTGGGCAAGTGTTCCTGAGGGCACAGGGAGGGGACAGCTGGGCTGGACTGACCCAAGGGATCTCCCTTTCCATGCAATGTCATGGTCAGCAATAAACTGAGGGAACGGAAGGGCATAGGGCTGGCAGGGAGGGCTGTGGATATTTTTTACCAAGACATTTCCCCATAAGGCACGCAGGGACTTGGAGACCCCATAAGGTGCATGAGGGGCTAGGGTCCCTTGTCACACAGGGATAAAATATCCACAGGGATATTTTAGGTTCCCTCTGAGGCATGGAGGGCACTGGCCCTGCCTTCATCAGGGCCGGGCACAGACAGCCCCGCAGGCAGAGCGGCGGGACCGGCACCGGTCAGCGCCCGTGGGGATGGAACCGATGCCAGAGGAGCCAGGGGGGCCCTGAGCAGGGCTCTGGCGCTGCCCCCCCGGCTCTCCTGGGCCTGTGGCCATCCCGTGCACCAAGGGCTCGCTCTGTGCCGCGCTCTCCCTGCCCAACGGGGCTCTGGGTCAGCACCCGGCTCCTGCCGCTGCCTTGAGAATGCTGAGGGCCATTCAGGGGTGGAACTGAACTTGCCAGGGAGAGAATTCATAGGAGACTTGTTTAGGCCTTTTACAGACTTGTTTAGGCTCTCTTCAAGATGAGAAACAACTTAAAATCCCAGGCTAAGTCATATGGTTCAACGTGTGGGGATTCCTTGAAGACGCTTTGTAACTCCCCGTGGTGCCGGGCCGTGTCCCAGCGAGCACCAACACCCAGGAGCTCTGATGCATGCTGCACGGCTGGCACCAGGGAAACAAGTCAACATCCCTACAGCTGCCCGCTCTGCCTGCAGGGTGTCACGCAACAGCAATGTTCCAGCAAGAACAGGCATTTTTACATCTTCAGGATGATGAGCTCTTGTGGTCCTGGTTGTGGATCAGAGAGAAAAGCCAAATGTGACGGACTGAACTTGACTGTAGGAGAGGGATGGCTCAGCAGAGGACCTGGGGACCTGTGGTGCCAGCCAGTGACCGGCCACTCGGACACAGCAGGAAGGCCCCAGACTGTCACACTTCAGCTGGGAGGGTATAAAAGCCAAGAGGTTCTTTGTTCAGGGTCCCCCAGAGGCACCAGCTCACACTGCCACTGTTCCAGCACAATAAAATTGTTTCAAGGATCCAGAGGTCCGACACTCTGCTATGGAGGGCGTTTCACATTTCCAATCTTTTGGGCACTTAGGACCTTCTAATTTTGCTTTGCACCCAAGAAAAATAAACCCCCAAATGTGCACAAATCACTCCTTTATCTTTTCCTCCTGTTATTTTAATCTGACTTTTACATTGTTGTCTGCTATCTTGTCCTCATCTTTCCAAAATTCCTGTGCCTATTTAAGTCCAGCCTGGGATGGTGCACACATTTTGTTTCGTTCTGCAGCGATTTATCCCCAGCAATCCTGCTGACCACACCCATTTCAATGTTGCAAAAACCCAACTCTGGGCTGCAGTATGTGAATCACGCTCTGGTTTGTGAGATGGCAGGGCACCAGAGCAGGCACTGAAGAAGGGACGTTCTGTAGATTGGTGAAGTCACTACCAGAACTCAGTCTAGCTCTCAGAACTCCAGCACCACACCAGGAGTGGGGAACTGCCTCGCTATGGGCATTTACCAGAGGCAGAACCTTTAGAGCCACTTGCTCTAAGGTGCCAGACACAAGCCACCACAGGGACCGGGCAGAGGAGAGAGGAGGCAGCTCTCCATCTTGAGGTTCCACAAGAAAGAGTTTATTTCAGGTGAAGAGAGCAGAAACAGAGAGCCCACGGCACTCCTATGCAAGATACAAGTCAAGGGGTGGATACAAACAGCTCACCAAGAGGGAATCCTCAGGGGAGGAGTGAGGGGATCACATCCAGTGTCTGGAGCCCATTAGGGTAGGACGGTGGAGAGGATGGGTCACACGGGCCAATGGGGCCTTGAGGAATTTGGGCATCCCAAAAAGGTGTTGCAATCTGGGATTGGCCCGATGGGAAAGTGCCAGGGAAGGTTCGGGGACCAAGGGGCTGGGTTGCTACGACAGGCCGGGAAAGAGCTGGAACAAGGGGCGGGGAATGGCATGGGGGTCAGCTTTGAGGGAGGGTAAAAGCCAGGGGTGAACAAACTCGGGGAGAACATGGGGTTACAACAGAACGAACCACCTAAGAAGGAACCAGTAAATGAAATTTGTACCGCAACAATCAAGAGCATCTGCAGGGACACAGTCTGACCAGCAATGTCAGCAGGCAAAATAAAGGTGTCATGGTTTGACACGGGAAGAGAATTTTTTTGTTTGGAAGGAAGAGGTCCATCCAGTCAGGGGTCAGGTTTGGATACTGACACTTGGGGTGACCAATTGAAGGTGGACACACCTCTGAGAACACAGAGGGGTTAAAAGCGGAATTCCCAGGAGGACTCACTCTTCTTTGGTTCCGGTCATCGCATGGTACGGACCTCCCCACCCAGCCCGGGCTGGGTGGGGGAGGGGAGCCATGCGGCCTGCAGAGGTAGGCCAGGGGGTGAAGGATCGGAACTGAGCTGGGCCAGCTCCTGCGGACGGAAGGGTGGAGAACATCTGGGATGTCTTTGTTCCCCCTCCCCTAAGCTAGAGGGAAAAGAGATAGAGAGCCAGCAGACACCTGAGAGTTTGCCGGCGGAGGAGAAGGAGAAGGGGGGTGAAGATGCCCAGCATGGGAGATGGGAGACGGAGTCCTGGGCTGAGATTGCAGCTGTCCGGGGAGTCCGGGAATTTTAACCCTTTCCTGTGAAATGAAGGCTTTATGAAATATTACTCCTCCTCAATTTGAAGGAAAGTGCGACAGCCTGGGACCTCAGATGTTCAGAGAAGAAGGTTGGGGGGAGATGATGGAGTGGCTTTTGGCTTGACTCTGCTTGTTTACCATAGACTGAACCACTCTTTCTTTCAAGAGGGACTGCATTTTAGGGGGATGCATTGGTGAGCCAAGAGACCTTCTTCAGCAACTACCAGTTTTGGAATGGACAGAGAGAGAGCTGAGGAGGGTGTGAGGATGCCCTCCATCTTCAGAGAAGAAGAGAAGGTGATCTCTGTCCTTGGACCTTCGGCCCCAGGGGAAAATGGGGGGGACTCTAGTCCCGAATTGTGATACTGGACTGTTGTTCCTGGTCGTCTATTGCAAAGCATCCTTAAAGGGGCCCTATAAGCAGTCTCTGTCCATGCACGGTGGTGAGAGCACTGTGACATGGAGAGGAGAATGTCACACTGGCCGGTGTGTCTGGGCAGTGCCACGTGTGACATTGGAAACACAAGAGGTGGCAGCTGTGTTTCCTGGGGGTCTATGGTGCAAGGGGGACTTCTCTCTTCCCCGAGGGACTCAGTATTGATTATATTGAAGGGTGATAACTTGATAAAGGATCCAAATGGGTCTCGCTGGGGTTTGGTGGAGTTAGGTGGAGGGAGGAGGAATATTTTGGAAGGTTTTCTTTTCGAATTTTGTGTGGTTTTTTTTCTTTCCTTTCTTTTCCTTTTATAGTAGTAGTAGTAGTAGTGTAATAAAGTTTTTCCTTTGTTATTAAGTTTGGCCTGATTTGCTCTGTTCTTGATCACATTTCACAGCATTTGATTGGTAAGTTGTATTTTCATGGGGCGCTGGCATTGTGCCAGCGTCAAACCATGACAAAAGGTTTTGCTGAGCAATGGCCCTTGGATGAAGCAAAATATTTACACTCAGGGCAGTCCATTTGTACAGAAAGGGGGTACACTCTGGGGTACAGCTAAGGCCATGAGGTCCCAGCAGGCTCTGGGGTCGCAGCAGGCTGAGGTCAGAGCAGGCTCTGAGGTCACAGAGGTCCCAGAGCTCCGTGGTTGCAGAGCACCACAACGCCCGAGCAGGCAGTCCTTGAGCACAACTGCTGCGGCAGCAGCGGCGGTGGCAGCAGTGGTGCTGACATTGGGACAGCGGTGTCAGGACAGTGGTGGCAGCAAGAGCGGCGGGACTGGCACAGGGCAAGGCACCATGGCCCTTGCTCTGCGCCTCCTCCTCCTGCTCCTCCTGGCCGTGGCCCTGCCTGCCAGGGCTGCCCAGGCTGCTCCATTGCAAGCGCGGGGAGCAGGTGAGCCGGCAGCCTGGCTCCCCTTTCCCAGGACAGCGCTCCCTGCTCTCCGGGGAAGCGCTGGGGATGGTTTTCCCCTGGGGTTTAGGGAGGGTTTCCTCTGTGGGAGGGAGTGAAGGCCCGTGGCACATGGGCTGCTCCAGCTGCCCTCCCAGGGATGTGGCACAGGGCCTACCAAAGTGTGGCGACTGGCCAAGAGACAGCCCAGAGCTCCCCAGGCTCCTGTGCAGCTTTGGCCTTGTCCTTTCACATCTGGCTCCCATGGCCTTCCCTGAGTCCCTTGCAGTGCCAAGTTCCCACAGACAGAGGGGGATGCCAGCACACAAGGAACTGGTTCTCATCTGTGCTCCCTTCTAGATGAGCATGCTAGGAAGGCTTCTCCAGCAGCTTGGCTCCATGAAGATTTCCAGCCTCTGAAGTCTCGTGCAGGTATACTGATAATGTTCCTAAAAGAATAATCACTGACAACCTGGCAGGAACCAGCTGGCAGAAGCTTCTGTGGCTATTGAGTTGCAGGTGCGTCTGCAGGGAGGACATTTCAGGCTCCTTTCCTGGTTGCTGAACACAAGTCTGTCTCCCATCGCAGGGGTGAGTAGTGTGTCCCCGATGACACCACAGGCTGAGCCATGCTTTTGTGGGATCCATCCATCTGAAATGCAAATACTCCTCTTAAGGTCCTCTGAGAGGGAGGAACAAACCTACAGGAAGCAGTAAGGCTCTAGAGACATACAAACACATAGAGAAGATGCTGAGTGATCTGGGGAGACGCCGTGGTGGGTGCATTCCCCTCCCCCTTCCCCTGGGACTCAGCAGCTGGGGGCTTTCCCTGCACATCTGGACATCTGGACAGACCCTGCCTAGCACAGCAGGAAGGGATCCATGGCAGCCTCGCTGCCCCGCTGCTGGTCTCACGGCCTGCAGGGCTGTTTCCCAGCCTGGCCTGGCTGCAGCTTCTCCCCAGCCTCTGCAGGAAGGCATTTGGCACCAGCTGACAGGGAGCCTCAACTGCACCATGGCTCATGCACACCCTGAGATCCCCTGCAATTTCCCAGTCACTGAGCACATCTGGAGAGGCAGATGTTTGGAGGAGGGTGGGCCCAGCAGCAGCCCCAGTAACCTGGTCTTTATCCTGAATCTCATCCATGACTGAGACAAGCTTTGCCTCCTGAAGATGCCACCTTCCTGCTGGGGAACAGCCCAAATGATCCAGCTGTCCCTTTTCCTTTCCCCAGAGATGGAAGGAGAGGCTGTGCTGAAGGCTGAGTTTCCCAGAGGAAGCAGTGGCTCATTGGCAGCCTCTGCTGCAGGAAGGGAGGCGCTGCCAGGCACAGTCACAGGAGGTAATTGCTGTGCCTCTGGGCCTGAGCCCTGCTGAGCCTTGAGCTGCCCTCTCTGCTGCTTGGCAGTGCGGGCTCACAGCATTACCTGAGCCCCTTGCAGTGCTCACTTCCTCATAGAAGGGGGATCCCAGCACACCATGGAACATTTCCTATCTGTGCTCCTTTCTAGATTGGGACCGTGACTTGAAGCGTTTGGAAAGAGTGATAAACCACGGTTTAAGGGTCTTGGAGTCTGGTGAAGGTAGGTTATCAGCAACCCTTTCCTAACAGAGAAATCATTGTCCAGAGGAATATTTATGTGTGATTTCCTTTAAGATCCTTTGAAGTTTGATGGATTCTGGAAATCCTGTCCCCCAATTTCCTACTCCCAACAGCAATCCCACAGGAGGATCACTGTCAGTGGGAGGAAGGAGCATTTAGCTGTCCATCTTCCACCCATGTGCAATGCCAGTTTGTCCTTCCGTGTGCTCTGTGCAGCCCCAGAGAAGAGCAGAGAGGGAAGGGGCCGGGCCCAGGGCTGTGTCCCGGGGCTGAGCCTTTCACAGCTCCTTTGCCTGCCCCAGGGAGCCTGAGCTGCTCCTGCTGCTTGTGCCAAGCCCTGGCCCTGTCTGCGGCTGGGTTTAGAGCTGCTGGCAGCTCCAGGGAGTCCTTTCTCCCCTGACTGCCCCACAAGGGGCTCTTTCCATCCCAGTGCGGGTCCACTGCAGGCTCGAGGTCCCCCTGCCCCTGCTCCTGAGTGGAAGGCAGACCTGAGGGAATGCCTTGGAGGACACCAATGACAAATGAGTCTTTGCTCTTTGTGGGAGCCCTGTTCTGGATTGATTCCCGCTCAGTCTTGGAGCCAGTTTTTGGTGAAGGCTCATCCCAGCTCTGACCCTTGGCAGTTCTGGGCTCAAAGGGACTGTGACGGCTGCACTGCACATGACAGAGGTTCAGGGCTCCATTATCAAAGGACTTTGAGAAGTTTAAATTACTCTATTTTTACCACATAGTTTTCCTCATGGAATTCCTTCCCCTTTTAAAAACATAGTTTTAACAATCTTAGTTTTAAATAAACCTATTTTTCCAGAGCTTATTCCAGCTTTTTGATTTAGTGAATGATGACCTAATTACTCCACAGCTTAATTAGAAAATGGTAATTACAATAATATGAAATAATATTTACACTCTTATGTCTTTCACAGACTCATGAAACTTATGTTGGTTTGATATGACCAACAGAAGAGTTTTGCTCTGCTTTTAGTTCAAACAAGAAGCAGCCCTGGAACCCGTTGAGAAGAGTCTCTTCACTTCATAGTGAAAGCAAACTGCCAGGGTTCTTTTTTTCCAGCCCTGGGCAGGAAGATAAAAATCTACCAGCAGAAAACACTCAAGTGAAGCGACTGATATAAATTAGGGATTTGGTCTGTTTGCTCCCTAACCCCGGAGCTCCTCAGAGCTGCAGCTCCCTGCTCTCTTTGCAGACAGAGGCTGGTTGTGGATGACAGTCGTGTATCTGGCCTGGTGCACACCAGGTGCACACACGAGCTGAGGGATCATCCCTGCAAACCCCATTCTGGAAGAACCAAGTTCATTGAGGACTGCAAGCCACCCGTACAACTTTTCCTATTAATGAGCACAAAGCCTTGATTTTTGCAAACAGAGGGATGTTGGGAGGATTTTTGCACCGTCAGGCCGAGGCACAAGGCTCTGGATCGTCCCCATGAATAGGCGGAGCCCAAAGGTTTGCAAGAGGCTTTCTCCCAGCTTTGCAGAACCTTCGCCAAGTGTCCCTTTGCTGTGCTGAGAAGAGGGAAAAAACCCCTCAAGTTTACCCTGCTGCTGCACAGCTCATGAGGGATCCCTGCACACCTTAGGAGAGGCCATAAATACTCCTGTGTGCCTCATGACGGATCCCTGCACAGCTCAGCAGAGACCCCAAAATATCCCTGTGTGCCGCATAAAGCCCAGGCCCAGATGATCCCACTGAAGGAGATGTGCCCTCAGCCCAGGGATGCTCAGCATGGGCTCCCCCAGCCCCTCAGGGCCCCGCCGCTGGTCACAGCAGCCCCTGCCTGGCTCCTGCCTGCCCTCACCGTGGGCATCCATGGCTGCTCCTGGCCATGGAACTCAGCCAGTGCTGGTGCCGGCTGGGCTTTGCTGTTGGAAACACCTGGACAGATCTCTGACAACTCTTATTACTTTATTTGAACAAAAAATGTGGGCCAAGCCCTGCCCTGGCAGGTGGGGCCTGCCCACCTTCAGTCATGCTAGGGGAACAGGACCAGGGGGCTCAGGGGCAGAGGGTCTCGTTGTGGAGAGGTTTGTTTTGGGAATGGCTCAAGATGGTGAGGAAGCTGTGGAAGGGCAGATGGGGACAGACGTGAAGAGCTGGGAACACAGGTCAAGTTCTCTCTGCCGGAGTTGTTAGGCTCGTCTCCTGGAGATGCACAGCAGCACCTTGGGAGAGAGCAGTGGCTGAGGCCCCAGCTGCCAGTGGCACACAGGGAGCCTCCTGCACAGCAGGGCCCAGAGCTGGCAGGGCTCCCCAGCACGGCTGGAGCGGCTGGCACACCTTGGCCCAGCTGGACAGCTGCCCCTCAAGGCCCCGGCGAGCAGGGGACGGCTCTGGGCAGGCTCCCTGGCCAGGAGCGGGCCCCAGAGCGCCTCTGCCTTTCAGGGGCAATCTCGTCCTTGCTCTTTCTCCTCCCCACCTTGCTCTGCCTCTGCCCTGTGCCCCTGGGGCTGCTCTTGGCCAGGCAGCCTCAGTGGGAGCCAGCACTGGCTGCAGCCCCAGCGGGCCCCGCAGGACAAGCCTCAGCAATGAAGAGGCCAAGGAAAGCACTGGGCAGAGCAGAGCCCTCAGCCGAGTTCTTTGGACAGCCATGGACTGGCCACAGCTCCACTGCAGCCTCACTGGGAATCTTCTCTGATTTTTAGCAGCCTTTAAAGGAAGCTGTTTGACATTGAGATCAGCAAAACACTCACCATTTTCTGTTCCAGCAATACCAGATTCCGACAGAGCACATCATCAGGCCAAGTGCTGCACCAGCCACAATGACCATCAACTTCATCAAACAAGATGTTCCCCGGCAGAAATCTCTTCTCATGCTTTTCCAGATTTTGTCAGCACGTGTTGAGGTGCCAGCTGCATCTTGGGAGCAATGGGGAGCGTGAGCCATTGCTATGCTGCACTGCTGAGCTGGCAGCAGGGTGGATACGGCCAGGACATTCTCGCTCTCTGTTTCCCCCTGAGCTGGGGCCTGCAGGCACCTTGCTGCCTCTTGGCACAGGACTGCTCAGTGCCCAAAGCCCTGAGCCTGCATGCAATAATTCCTCTGTGCTGTGCTGTGCTGCTCCCAGCAATACTTGTCAAAGAGGTGGATAAAGACAAGGAAAATGCCCAGAGTTTTGGAGCTGCTCCAAAACTCCACCCTCCAGCAAACAGGTGCCTCTCTGCATCTCCCCAGAGAGTAGGAAACTGCAGGCATCTCAGGCCCAAGGTGCAGCTGGGCCTCCCTGTCAGCTGGTGCCAAATGCCTTCCTGCAGAGGCTGGGGAGAAGCTGCAGCCAGCCCAGGCTGGGAAACAGCCCTGCAGGCCGTGAGAGCAGCAGCGGGGCAGCGAGGCTGCCATGGATCCCTTCCTGCTGTGCCAGGCACGGCCTGTCCAGATCTGCAGGGACAGCCCCCGGCTGCTGAGTCCCAGGGGAAGGGGGAGGGAAATGCACCCACCATGCTGTCTCTCCAGATCACTCAGGATTTCTTCACGATGTTTTGATTCCTCCATGGATTTACTCCTTCCTATATGTTTGTTCTTCCCTCTCAGGGGACCTTAAGAGAAATATTTCCATTTCCCAGGCATGGATACCACAAAACCCGTGCTCAGCCTGTGGAGTCAGCAGGGACACACTACTCACCCCTGCGATGGAAGCTGGGCTTGCAAGCAACATGCACCAAAGAACCTGAGAAAGTCTTCCCTGCAGCCACACCTGTAACTCAACAGCCACAGAAGCCTCTGTCATCTCTGCAGATCTGCACGGGCAGCACTGAGCCCCAGGAGCGGTGAGGGGATGGCCCAGGGCGAGGGCACACCCGTGCGTGGTTCTGTCCTGGCACCTGCAGCGATGCCCCCCTGGCCGAGCTTTGGGCTCTGAGCTGGCAGCTCTCGCAGGGGGAAAGGCCTTGACCTACCCTCACCATCTCCCAGAGGCTCAGTAATGGCTATGGGTTGGGAATCCAGATCCTCTTCATCCTCACGTTCAGCTGCAAAGAAAGGCAGGACAGAACACCTCCAGGGACACTGCTGAAGATTCTCCTTCAGGCTGCAGTGGCAGTGAGTGCCCCTGGGCGATTGGAGCCCTCCAAGGCACTCCCTCAGCTCTGCCTTCCACTCAGGAGCAGGGGCAGGGGGACCACATGCCAGTGCTGGCCCCGCACTGGGATGGAAGGAACCCCTTGTTGGGCAGTCAGGGGACAAAGGACTCCCTGGAGCTGCCAGCAGCTCTAAACCCAGCCCCAGCCAAGGCCAGGGCTTGACAGCGGCAGCAGGAGCAGCTCAGGCTCCCTGGGGCTGGCAAAGGAGCTGAGAAAGGCTCAGCCCCGGGGCACAGCCCTGGGCCCGGCCCTTCCCTCTCTGCTCTTCTCTGGGGCTGCACAGAGCACACGGAAGGACACATTGGCATTGCACATGGGTGGAAGATGGACAGCTAAATGCTCCTTCCTCCTACTGACAGTGATCCTCCTGTGGGATTGCTGTTGGGCACAGGAGTAGGAATTTGGGGGACAGGATTTCTAGAATCCATCAAAATTCAAAGGATCTTAAAGGAAATCACACATAAATATTCCTCTGGACAATGATTTCTCTGTTAGGATAGGGTTGCTGATAACCTACCTTCACCAGACTCCAAGATCCTTAAACCGTGCTTTACCAGTCTTTCCAAGTGCTTCAAGTCACGGTCCCAATCTAGAAAGGAGCACAGATGGGAAATGTTCCATGGTGTGCTGGGATCCCCCTTCTATGAGGAAGTGAGCACTGCAAGGGGCTCAGGTAATGCTGTGAGCCCGCACTGCCAAGCAGCAGAGAGGGCAGCTCAAGGCTCAGCAGGGCTCAGGCCCAGAGGCACAGCAATTACCTCCTGTGACTGTGCCTGGCAGCGCCTCCCTTCCTGCAGCAGAGGCTGCCAATGAGCCACTGCTTCCTCTGGGAAACTCAGCCTTCAGCACAGACTCTCCTTCCATCTCTGGGGAAAGGAAAAGGGACAGCTGGATCTTTTGGGCTGTTCACCAGCAGGAAGGTGGCATCTTCAGGAGGCAAAGCTTGTCTCAGTCATGGATGAGATTCAGGATAACGACCAGGTTACTGGGGCTGCTGAAGGGCCCACCCTCCTCCAAACATCTGCCCCTCCAGATGTGCTCAGTGGCTGGGAAATTACAGGGGATCTCAGGGTGTGCATGAGCCATGGTGCAGTTGGGGCTCCCTGTCAGCTGGTGCCAAATGCCTTCCTGCAGAGGCTGGGGAGAAGCTGCAGCCAGGCCAGGCTGGGAAACAGCCCTGCAGGCCATGAGAGCAGCAGCGGGGCAGCGAGGCTGCCATGGATCCCTTCCTGCTGTGCTAGGCAGGGTCTGTCCAGATCTGCAGGGAAAGCCCCCAGCTGCTGAGTCCCAGGGGAAGGGGGAGGGGAATGCACCCACCACGGCGTCTCCCCAGATCACTCAGCATCTTCTCCACGTGTTTGTATGTCTCTAGAGCCTTACTGTTTCCTGTAGGTTTGTTCCTCCCTCTCAGAGGACCTTAAGAGGAGTATTTGCATTTCAGATGGATGGATCCCACAAAACCATGGCTCAGCCTGTGGTGTCAGCGGGGACACACTACTCACCCCTGCGATGGGAGACGGACTTGTGTTCAGCAACCAGGAAAGGAGCCTGAAATGTCCTCCCTGCAGACGCACCTGCAACTCAATAGCCACAGAAGCTTCTGCCACCTGGTTCCTGCCAGGTTGTCAGTGATTATTCTTTTAGGAACATTATCAGTATACCTGCACGAGACTTCAGAGGCTGGAAATCTTCATGGAGCCAAGCTGCTGGAGAAGCCTTCCTAGCATGCTCATCTAGAAGGGAGCACAGATGAGAACCAGTTCCTTGTGTGCTGGCATCCCCCTCTGTCTGTGGGAACTTGGCACTGCAAGGGGCTCGGGGAAGGCCATGGGAGCCAGATGTGAAAGGACAAGGCCAAAGCTGCACAGGGGCCTGGGGAGCTCTTGGCTGTCTCTTGGCCAGTCTCCACACTTTGGTAGGCCCTGTGCCACATCCCTGGGAGGGCAGCTGGAGCAGCCCATGGGCCACGGGACTTCACTCCCTCCCACAGAGGAAACCCTCCCTAAACCCCAGGGGAAAACCATCCCCAGCGCTTCCCCGGAGAGCAGGGAGCGCTGTCCTGGGAAAGGGGAGCCAGGCTGCCGGCTCACCTGCTCCCCGCGCTTGCAATGGAGCAGCCTGGGCAGCCCTGGCAGGCAGGGCCACGGCCAGGAGGAGCAGGAGGAGGAGGCGCAGAGCAAGGGCCATGGTGCCTTGCCCTGTGCCAGTCCCGCCGCTCTTGCTGCCACCACTGTCCTGACACCGCTGTCCCAATGTCAGCACCACTGCTGCCACCGCCGCTGCTGCCGCAGCAGTTGTGCTCAAGGACTGCCTGCTCGGGCGTTGTGGTGCTCTGCAACCACGGAGCTCTGGGACCTCTGTGACCTCAGAGCCTGCTCTGACCTCAGCCTGCTGCCACCCCAGAGCCTGCTGGGACCTCATGGCCTTAGCTGTACCCCAGAGTGTACCCCCTTTCTGTACAAATGGACTGCCCTGAGTGTAAATATTTTGCTTCATCCAAGGGCCATTGCTCAGCAAATCCTTTATTTTGCCTGCTGACATTGCTGGTCAGACTGTGTCCCTGCAGATGCTCTTGATTGTTGCAGTACAAATTTCATTTACTGTTTCCTTCTTAGGTGCTTCGTTCTGTTGTACCCCCATGTTCTCCCCGAGTTTGTTCACCCCTGGCTTTTACCCTCCCTCAAAGCTGACCCCCATGCCATTCCCTGCCCCTTGTTCCAGCTCTTTCCCAGCCTGTCATAGCAACCCAGCCCCTTGGTCCCCGAACCTTCCCTGCACTTTCCCTGCATTCGGGCCAATCCCAGATTGCAACACCTTTTTGGGATGCCCCAATTCCTCAAGGCCCCATTGGCCCGTGTGACCCATCCTCTCCACCCTCCTACCCCAATGGGCTCCAGACACTGGATGTGATCCCCTCACTCCTCCCCGGAGAATTCCCTCTTGGTGAGCTGTTTGTATCCACCCCTTGACTTGTATCTTGCACAGGAGTGCCGTGGGCTCTCTGTTTCTGCTCTCTTCACCTGAAATAAACTCTTTCTTGTGGAACCTCAAGATGGAGAGCTGCCTCCTCTCTCCTCTGCCCGGTCCCTGTGGTGGCTTGTGTCTGGCACCTTAGAGCAAGTGGCTCTAAAGGTTCTGCCTCTGGTAAATGCCCATAGCGAGGCAGTTCCCCACTCCTGGTGTGGCGCCGGAGTTCTGAGAGCTAGACTGAGTTCTGGTAGTGACTTCACCAACCTACGGAACGTCCCTTCTTCAGTGCCTGCTCTGGTGCCCTGCCATCTCACACACCAGAGCGTGATTCACATACTGCAGCCCAGAGTTCGGTTTTTGCAACATTGAAATGGGTGTGGTCAGCAGGATTGCTGGGGATAAATCGCTGCAGAACTAAACAAAATGTGTGCACCATCCCAGGCAGGACTTAAATAGGCACAGGAATTTTGGAAAAATGAGGACAAGATAGCAGACAACAATGTAAAAGTCAGATTAAAATAACAGGAGGAAAAGCTAAAGGAGTGATTTGTGCACATTTGGGGGTTTATTTTTCTTGGGTGCAAAGCAAAATTAGAAGGTCCTAAGTGCTCAAAATATTGGAAATGTGAAATGTCCTCCATAGCAGAGTGTCGGACCTCTGGATCCTTAAAACAATTTTATTGTGCTGGAACAGTGGCAGTTTGAGCTGGTGCCTCTGGGGGACCCTGAACAAAGAACCTCTTGGCTTTTATACCCTCCCAGCTGAAGTGTGATAGTCTGGGGCCTTCCTGCTGTGTCCAAGTGGCCGGTCACTGGCTGACACCACAGGTCCCCAGGTCCTCTGCTGAGCCATCCCTCTCCTACAGTCAAGTTTAGTCTGTCACCTTTGGCTTTTCTCTCTGATCCACCACTGCCACGGTGTCTGTCCTGGAAAATGCTTGCCCAGCTCAGCTGGACACCGAGGTCAACACTGGCCACCTTCCCAATCTTCGGGAGGTAAGGACAGCAGCTTTGGGTTCAGATTTCCTGAGCCCCAGGGAGACCTTGGCAACAATGAGAAAGGCAAGGACTCGTCTCTTGCAGGGGTTTGTAAGCCAACTTTATTGGGCACCTCAGAAGAGCTTACCATCTTGGAGGCTAAACTGCCTGCAAAAGCCTCGAACAGCCTTTTGCACAGGCTTATAACAGTGAGTGTAACCAGGGGATGGCCCTACGTGGGCCAATGAGATCAAACAGGGGTGTGGATATCAGGGTGACATACATGAGGGAACACCAATGGGGAAAGAGGGTAGGAGGAGACCTGGCTGTCCGGCCTATCACTCGATGTTCTGGGTAGAACCTTCCAGAAAGAAAGGAAGGGCTGCCAAGTGATGGACAGGTCCAGGGGCAGGGTCCTCAGAAGGGCTACATTTCAGTGGAGGAGGGAAAGGAGGATTGACATAGGGATGGGAGTAGGCAAGGGAGGGCAGGACCACATACCAGGGGGCACAGGACTAAACCACTGAACAAACTGAACAAACTCAATAACACAGTACAACATCTCCCCCTTTTTTCAGATACAAATGAACGAGTAAGAAAACTCAGTCTTTCAAATGGGGGAAACCTCCATAGAGGGGAGAAACTCAGATTCAGGGTAGGTGCCTGCAAACCAAGGCTGGCGGATAGGCCCTGTTTCAGTCCATGATGCATCTTCAGGATCTGGGACTGGTGGAACTTCATCTTCTAGATCGGAAGCTGATGGAGCTGCAACATGGTTGATGCTTGGGATGTCTGTTGCCTTGGCTATCAACTGAGATATCATGTGCCGGATGACACCAAAAACAATTAAAATAAGAATAAAAATAAGTAAGACTAGAAGTCCTGTTTTGACAATTGAGCTCACCCATCCTGAGAATCCCTAGCCAACTAAAATGTTCCCAAGCCAGTCTCCAGTCTCCTTCTTTTAAGATGCAGAGCACGGTGACTAGCCAAACTAGCATTTTAATAGAGCGTGTGGCCATGAGGTCTGGGCTGCAACAAAATAAAAATATATTAACAGGGGTATCTTATATGGAATTGGTCCTGTATCTCCTCCTCCTCCAACAGACATCCTGGACTTGCCGGACAGTGTTTTCTTTGGTGGCTTTGGGGATGTAAGGCCAGACCCATCTAGACAGGACCCATTTTAACCCTGAGGGGGTGGATACCCAGACGTATCCCCTCCCCCAAGTGACCAGGAGATAGGAACATTGTGTCATCCAGGTCTCCGGGTCCTTGATGAGGACTGGGGGTTTTTCTTTCAACTCCAACTGGTGATTGTCTTTAAAGTGCCTAATGATGGGGGGATTCAGGATTTCAAAAGCACAATTTAGAAAGTTCAATGTAAACAACGCCTTGGCAAGATGGATTTGAGGGGCTTCCCCCTTCATTGTCTCTTGCTGGTGAAGTAAAATTCTTTTTAGACTCTGGTGGGTCCTCTCAACCACAGCTTGGCCCATAGGGGATTGGGGGATGCCGGTCTTATGTCCCACTCCCCATTGCTGCAGGAAGCTCTGGAACTCCCTGGATGTGTACACGGGTCCGTTGTCCGTCTTAATGACCTTGGGGACCCCCAACGTGGAGAAGGCTTGTATAAGATGGTTTTTTGTGTCAAGTGCCCTCTCCCCTGTGTGGGCTGAGGCATAGACTGTGCCAGAGAAGGTGTCCACAGAAACATGTATATTTTTGAGTCTGCCAAATGAAGGGACTTTGGTGATATCCATCTGCCACACCTCACAACTGTGTAATCCTCGGGGGTTTGCCCCTGCGCTCAGCACCGGCATTTGATGTTGTTGACATGCGAAACATGTTGCCACAATGGCTTGAGCCTGTTCGGGGGTCAGGTGAAATTGCCGTACAAGGCCGGGTGCATTTTGATGGAACATCTGATGGCTTATGTTTGCCTGCTCGAACACATCAGGGAGTGGGGCCATCTGGTCTGGTGCAGCCAGGGCATCAGCTCGACGATTGCCCTCCACGATGAACCCCGGCAGGTCTGTGTGCAACCTGACATGCATTACATAAAAAGGTTGCTCTCGGTGGGAGACAATATCAACTAATTTGGAGAGCAATTCATAAAGTGCAATGTTAGATACCTCCTGCAGTACTGCATCTTCGGCTTAGGACACTACCCCAGCTACATATGCCGAAACAGCAATCAAATTAAATGGTTCGGGGAACTTTTCAAATGCGCTGACAACAGCGGCCAACTCAGCTACATGAGGCAATCATTCTACCTCACCAACATCTGCCTCCCACAGCTGAGTTTGAGGATCTTTCCAAGTCATTACTGACTCGTGGGATGTCCTGGATGCATCTGTAAAAATGGTCAGAGCTTCAAATGGGGTTCTACTCTAAACACTCTTTCGCAATAATGAAAATTAGATGTCCAAATTGAAAATTTTGTGGGCCGTCCGATGGAGTGAAATCTGGCCAGCGTAGCTGTCCAATACAAACTGCAGTGTTTCGTTTGCCTGAAGCAGGTGCTCTGACATTGCTTTTGTCATATGGCCCATATTCAATTGTACGGTTATATGAATGATGTAAAAATCGCATCCTGCTAACTCCCGGATCTGCATACATGCTTTGCGGATAAGTTCGGCCACCAGTTCTTGTGGCTTTGTCATTCTTTTGGAGCAGTGATGGCTGAGGAAAACCCACTCTATGATCAGGAGAGGGTCCCTTTTGCCCTGGTTCTTTCCCTTGATATTTTGGTCCCATTGAATGATCACCCCATGTAGGTGTGGCAGTTTCCCTAATATGATAAACCTAAAGGGCAGGCCCGGTTGGTAGCGGTGGGCCTGTCTGGCAGTTATCTTTTCCTGAACTTTCTCTAGAAGAGCGCTTGCCTCCTGGGTAAGGGTCTGGGTGGAACTAGGCCCCTCTCCCCCTTCCAACAAATTGAAAAAGGGGGCTAGGTCTTTGGTGGTAATACCCAGCCACAGTCCTACCCAGTTTAAGGAGCCGCACAGTTGTTGAACATCTGCCAAGGTACGGACACTTATTTTTGAAAGCAAATTTCTGAGGCACAATGGTCTTCTTTCCTACTTCAAGACCCAGGTACTTCCAGGGTGGCATCTGTTGAATCTTTGCCTGGAGCTCAAACCCTGCAGCAATCAACGCACTGGTTGTTAGGTCAAGCACATGGGTAAGTATATCCTCATTTGAGGCACACACCAGTGTGGGAGTTGTAATTTTTTTCTTTCCCCCTCCATTCCTTCTCCTCCCATCCCCCACCACCATGCAGTGCCCTTTTGTGCTGCGACCCTGCCTTCCCCCTCCCCCTCGCCACGCGGTCTGCTCCCTCCACCCCTCCCCCCCGCCTTTCCCATCCCTGCCCCGTCCCCGGGGTCTCCTGCTTTCTTGGGGAGGTTTCCCCACACCCGCCTTATCCTCATTGGCCACGGTTCCGTTTCCACCCTGTCCCCCAGTTCGGGGGATATATCAGATACCCTGCCGGTGCCCCGGTTGTCTCGGGAAGCGCGCACCCACAATAAACACGTGTATGCACCCGAGTCCCGTGTCTGCCATCTGTCTGTCCCTGCGCTGAGACTGAGCCTGCAGAGCCCAGGGGAAAGTGGCGGCCGACTCCCCCCGCTCCTCTCGCGCGTTGGCCGGCACCCACCCAGTCTGGCTTTGCAAGGCAACAAATGGTAGCAGAGGAAGGTTCTTTCCTTCATCTTGTGAAAGAGGGAGAGAGGAAGGCTGCCATCCTGAGAGCTCTGCCCCACACTAAGCAGAGCTGATTCGCCGGGCGGAAAACAAAACTGAAGCTTCTGGACACTCTTCTGTCTGCGCCGCTGCGCTCTCTGCCCCCGCCAGCAGCAGAGCCGCGCCGCAGGGGTGCCAGGCTTCAGGGGTTTGCAGGGGCAGGCTTACCCGAAGACAGAAGAGGGAGGTTTGGCAGTGGCTCGCGGTTGAGCCTGAGCCCCGAGAACGGCGCATCAGGCGACCACACATGCATAGAGACTACTAGAGGCTGACAGTGGCTGAAACCAGGGTTTCAGGGATGTGCCCTGGTTAACAGGAACACCCAGGCTTCTAGAAGAGCCAAACCGCAAAAGAAAACGTCCTCAGTTTAGCGTGATTTTCCATCACCAAGGAGAGAGATAGAGATTTCACCGCCTGAGCCTGGAGGGTAAGTGGGTCTGAGCAGGGTTGGATTCCTGGCGGGTGGCTGGGCTACCTTTTTTTTTCTTTTGAGTTTTAACCACTGTCCACGCCCAGACGGGGGCTGTCGGCTTGCATGTCCCTGGCAGCCAGGAATCTTTTTCTTTTCCGATGAGGACGCAAACTCGCTTGGTCTTTTTTGGGGTAACTCATACTGGAAAGCTCCTTCTCTTTCTCGGAAAGCCGCCTTTTCTACCCTCTCCTCCCTATTCTAGGCTATGGGGGCGGGGGGGGTCGAAAGGACACCAATGGGACAGAATTGTAAACGGTGACACGTCAGCTATGGGAGAATTGTTAACATGCTAAGAGAGGCCCTTCACATCCACACATTTCGTCGGCTTCCAGCCGCGTTGGGCCCCTCTCCTGTAGATTTCCCTCTCAGCTTCTGCGAAGCCCCCCCTTCCTTTTTCCCTGCAGATTCCCCAAACCTTCTCCCTTGGGGATGGCAGCGGCCGAGCCGCCCCAAGCACCCTGCCGGACACTGTTATCCTCCCTTAGGGGTGGCATTGGCCGTGCCTCCCCGGGTGAGATGCAGTGCACCCAGCACCCCCTCCCAAGATGGCACTGGCCACGCTACAGGGACCCCATTTTCCCGTCGTAACCCTTCTCTTCTACCCACGTTTCATTGCCAGCCCCTCCCCTCCCCCAATGGCCCTGCACCATCCTGCAGCGGGCCAGCCCCTGTTGGGGGGGAGGTGAGTTTGGATTAATCCCTCAGTCCTTCTTCTGGCCCCCCCTCTGATGGGAGGGATTGCTGTAATTGAACTGAAAGCCTGCTAGGTAATGCTTGTTTTAAAGTACAGATTTAATAAAGTTACACAGAAAGCAAAAATTAAATATTGATAAATAGTCTTTATAATAACATTTTAAAATACTTTAAAATCTATGATGGGAGAAATTTCTGTGATCTTTTTCCAGTCCCACAGTGACAAAGAACTCTATAAAGCAAATTACAACTGAATATTTTCAGCCTTTAAAAATAAGGTAAGCAAAATAGTAGAAAGAGTTACATGTGAGTTGCATTTCCAAAGCAGATGATTGACTTTAATGCTTAAGGCTAAAGAAGGGGAAATGAGAGAATCTGTGTGTTGAAAAAAAAACCACCCATAATGGAACTGTGCTAATGCATTCTGTTCCTCCCTGAAATGGAAAGTCTCATTTTCAAAATATCATTGAAAGTTGAGGCCATAATTTCAAGTGATTTAATGGCAATCAGCTGTGTTAAATCATTAAAGAGAGCATTACTGATCTGGTTTCACAGGTGTCTGAATGAATGATGAACAGAAAATCGATACATTCCTAATAATGTTTTTTTGGATAAGTCAGATTTTCCGAGGATTCAGAAAACAGGTTTGTGTTTGTTTTTTTCTCCCTCTAAAAAATGGCCAAAAGAGTTCATGCTTTCACTTAGTTTTGAAGGATCACTCAGCTAGTATCAAGGGCAAAGATAGCAGATTCCAAAAAGATGTCCTTGATTTTCAGACTTTTCACAGACAAAATATCATGAAAGAAAAAATTTAAATCAATTGAATTCAGACACCACTTTGCTCTCCATTAAACCACAAACCCACACTCCAACCTAACCCTAAGCCTAAAGCCACACTCTAACCTAACCCTAAACCCACACTCTAGCCTAACCCTAACCTTTCTCATTAATACAAACACAAAACCACTGACAGCCTTGGTTGGCAGAAAAAGTAAAACTGTATTTTCTCGACAACTCATTGAGAGCAGTCAATGTTAAAGCCCCTGCCCTGGGTTTCACTGCCACTCCCCACCTGTGCCCATCCCTGCAGGGCAGGACCAGTATCAGGAGGACCTGTGGCAAGAGGTGGTGACAGCAGCAGGCCTCTCTGCCCAGGGCAGAAGGCACAGCACCTCTCCTCCTGGCTGGAACAGGGGCCCCTTGCCCGGGGGGGCACATGGTGTCCCAAAAAGAGGAGGGGCCTCAGCAAGAGGCCAATCCCCCAGCAGCTCTAGCAGGGCTCTTGCAATTCTTTATCCAAGGAAAAGGAAATAAATTGTCATTTCCCTCACATAGTCCCTAGATGCTGGTTTCTCTCCCTTCTAATGCCCTTCACCGTCCCCTCGTGCCCCGCTGTGGGTGACACCCCTGTGCTGGAGGGCACAGCCACGGGCCCCTGGAGTCCGAGGGCTATGTCAGCAGTGGCACCTCTTCCCACAGGAAATCCTGCTGCAGCTGCCATACCCTCAGCAGAGCAGATGCCAAAGGCAGAGCAGGCAGCAGGAGCAGCTGGTCTGTCAGAGGACCAAGCCCCAAACCTTCCTGTCCAAATATCTGGATACGCAGTGACTCCGCAACCCGATGTAATCGAATTGGGGGCACTCACCGCTGATGTTTCAGCCCAGAAAGTAGAACTAATTTCAGTCACTTGAGCTTTGGAACTGAGTAGAGGAAAATGAGTTTACATTTGAACTTATTCAGAATATGCCTTTGAAGTGGTACATGCACATGGGACTTCTTGAAAGAAAGAGACCTTTTGACATATCAAAGCTCCGATCAAAAACGGAGAACAAATCTTGGGTTTACTTGAAAGTATCCAGAAACCAGAGGAAGTTGCCATCAGACATTGCAGAGCACACCAAGTGGATAAGACCAAACTGGAATTGGGGAAACATTTAGCCAACGAGAGTGCAGAAGAAGACATGTTAGAAAACATGTTAGAAAACAAAGTTTTCCTTTGCTGCAAAATGAAATATAGGTATTAAGAAACTAGTTCCCCATACGGAAGTTTGTCTCAAGAAAAAGGGGGACTTGATAAGGACCATAGAACAGAGTGTTAGCGTTTAGGAACACACATAATCAGGGGTACAGACCCAAATCTGACTCCGACATGACTTTTGAGCTGAACGCATTTTGTATTCTATCGTTACATAACTTACATATTAATTATTAAACTTATATTGTTCTATTGTATACATTGACTTTATTCAAGCATGAGTTTCTCGTGATCTTTCTGAGGCCCCTGACCACACTTTCTCATGATTATTCTTACAAATAAACAGTAATTATATTTAATTACTAAACAATCATCATATCTAACAAGTATATAATTTATCATGTACTAGCTACACAGGTGCAGTTCTAGCAAGGTACAAGGCCTATATGTACCAAGGGTATTTTTTTTTTCAGGGCTTACTAAACTTAATTTTCCTTTTAACCCTCAATCCCCATGATTTTAAAACCCTTTTACTATCACAACCATCATCAGCACTTGGGGGTAGCACAATTCCAGTGGCACAAACAGTGCCTTGAGGCCACTTCACTCTGTTATAAATGCCTATTGCAATGGTTGGCTCTCTCAATTCAGAGATAAATATTATATGTTTGTTAAGGAAAGTATATTGACTTATAGTTGTGTTATTGTGATTTGTTGTTTAGATGTCCTCTGTTCTCCCTACAGTTCATCTTCCCCAGCCCATGCAGTTGCCAAGAGAAGGCTTTAGTAGTCCAGGCCTGAGGAAGGAGGGTGTGTACCTGTGCCTTTGCATAAAACAATTGAGAAAAGGGCAAGCTTGTTACTAGGAAGTGCAGCATGACAACACCTCATCTCCAATCAAGTGGCAAGAAAGAAACCTCCACGGATGAACGGCAAAGAAGAGTCCACTGACAGACCTTGGGAGGGGCCAGGGCTGCCTGAGGCAACCCCCAGGGGTACAAAAAGCGGAGCAGCCAATTTATAGATGAGCTCATGGCTGCGGGGTTGCAAACTCCCAGCATTGCACCGTCCTTTTTCCTTATTCAGTCCTTTGTTGTATTTTGTTAAAGTTTTTAGTAAACCTTTAAAATCCTTAAAAGTGAATGTCGCTTCTCACAGCTTGGAGAGTAACATCCCCTGGGAAACCACCTGAATTCTTTGCTGCAATGTGCTGAGGGCTGCATGGAGAGAAACATCCAGGGCAGGGAGGCTCCAGGGGAAATGGTCAGGACAGCCACGGACTGCACAGAGGCACATTAGAGTGGTGGGTCTGCAGGGAGAAGTCACAGCTGCCTCCCTTCTGAAGCACCCTGAGGACCTGGACAGGGCCGTGCTGTGCCCTGGGCACTGACCTGGAACTGAGGGATGTGGCAGAGGCCTTTGGTGTCAGGGATGTTGAGAAGGCTGGGCAGTGTCTCGGTGAGACCTCTCTCAAAGCCCCTGGAAAGGCCAGAGCCATCCCAGAGGGTCCCGGGCACTTGGGAAGGGCACACATAGAACCAGTCTGCAAACAGTGCAGGGAGGGGATGGGGACAGTCACAGACTGGTCAGGCTCAGCAGGGAAGGGGATGTGGCAAATCCTCCTGCAGCCATTTCAGGCACTGGCAGCACAGGGCAGGGACTGCAGAACACACGTGGCAGGGAAAAGAAGGGGATGTTGTTTGCTCAGACCTTAGCAGGGTCTGTGACATGGTCTGCTGGGTCTCCTCAGAGCCAGATTGGAGAAAGATGGGCTGAAGGAATGGAACATGGGGTGAGTGGGAATTTGGCTGAACAATGAGGGTCAAATGTCGTTCATGGAACAGAGTCCTCTTGGCAGCCACGCCCAGGTAACATCCCGCAGTGACCAGCCCTTGACTACAATGGAATATTCATATATTCCCTGTGCCATGGGACAAAATGCACTTCCAAGTCCTTTGTGGATGATGCCAAATTTCTGGAAACCCTTGCGCAGCTGCGTCTGGTTAATGCTGCCTGCTAGAGAAAAGCTGAGCAAAACGACACTGGCGGGTTAAATGTGTGAGGCCATCAGGGGCCAGCAAGCCTCTTTCTCCCTCACTCTCTGTGATCTCCCATACTTAAGGCAAAGGAAACACTCAGGTTTTGTAGATGCTTGTGGCTGAAAGAAATTAAAAAGCTCAGAAAGTCCACAAAGGCCTATAAAGTTTTATTAATTCATTATGCATTTAGCATAGAAATCGGGATGTCAGTCCCTGAGCTATAAAAGGGCATGTCAGTAGGTTTTGTACAAAGGCACAAGAGGAAAGGTGAAAGAGAGGAGAGACAGAGACAAGAGAGACAGAGACAGACGTGAATCAGAGGAGCAGAGAGAAAACAAGAGAGAGAGAAGAAGAGATCCCCAGTCCTGGTTTCAGTATTGATCCAGCCAATGGGATGTCCAGGGTGCCGGGGCACAAATGTGCCTGGGCTTGGTGGGAGGACCTCTTCACCGATCACTTTTTCCTGCCCTGGCGATAAGTGTTTCACTTTCTGTGCAAATGACTTATCATGTGCTGTTTGTTCTGCTGAACCTTTCTCTAAATGGCTCAGAGGCTTTGGGGGTCTTTGGTGGTGTTGATCGCCCCACAGTCCATGCCCACTTCTCATTCCTGCACTTGGGCCATGTCGTGCTTATGCCCAGGAGCCAGAGCAAGGATGTTTGTCCTGGAAAAGTTCTGCCTTTATCTGCATGGCCCCTTCTGCAGACACAGCCTGTTCTTCCTCAAAATGTGTTATTGCCAAGAAGTCTTGGCTGTTCTTACCAATCCTTGGTTGGTCCCACAGCCATCCAGTTTTTGATGTTTGGGACATGCAAACCAGGTCCTGATCTTCTGGGCTTCTACACCCTCCTCAGCAAGGGCCTCAAAAGGCAAAGGCCACAGGTGGAAGCAAAGAAACAACAAATGAGATCAATCCTCTATTGCTGATTCCCATCAGCAGACAATGTCCAGCAACCTCCTGGCAGGAAGGGATAAAGAACATGTACTTTGTGTTTTGTATGAGAAATGTCTTGGTAGAAAACATCCACAGCCCTCCCTGCCAGCCCTATGCCCTTCCTTTCCCTCAGTTTATTGCTGACCATGACATTGCATAGAATGGGAGATCCCTTGGGTCACTCCAGCCCAGCTGTCCCCTCCCTGTGCCCTCAGGAACAGTTGCCCATCCCCACCCATTGCCTGGGGGAATTGCAGACATGCCCTGGGCATGGCAGGGGCAGGGCAGGGCTGGCAATGGCAGGGCAGGGCCCGGGGGGCAGCGAGATGGGAGTGTGCAGCCTGCAGGGACACAGCAGCAGCTGTGGGACAGCGCAGGACAAGCTGTGCTGGACATGGCCAAGGGCCCTGGCAAGGCTGGCAGTGGCCAGGAGAAGCCAGGCCTTGGTGCCCGGGGCACAGCAGCGTCTTGCCACCAAGGGCTGTGAGGAGGAGACACCTTGTCCTGAGGCACTGGGGCCTCCTGGCACAGCCCCAGCCAGGCTGGGCACTGTCATCCCTTGTCCTGCCCTCAGCATCCCTCCCTATGCCAGTGCTCCCGGCAGAGCCCTGAGCAGGCGGGGAGGGACAGGATCTGCCTTCCCTGGGGCTGGGGCTCAGGCCTTGGCCTTTCTGCTGCCTCCAGCCAGCCCAGGCTCTGCTCAGCAGCTGAGCTGCCTACACAGAGCCTCTGCCTCCCTGCACTCCTGGCCTCAGGGAGCTTCTGGGAAGAGGCCCTGGGGAGCCTTGGTCAGGAATGGCCCTGGGCCCTCCTTCATGCTCCCAGGGACGGCAGGTTCTTCAAAGGACTTGGGCTTTTGCCTTGGAGTCCCTGAGAGGTTTGTGCAATCATGGCCTGCAATGATCTGCTGCAATTAGTCCCTGGAGAGTCTTTGTCAGGAACAACACTCAGTGGGGCTCATTAATGCTTCAAGGTACTGCAGTTCTTTTAAAGTAATTCCCTTTTTCCTTCCCACACTGAGTCTCTGAGAGGTTTGTGCCATCCTGACCTCCAATTCTCTCCTCCAACAAGTCCATGAAGGGTCTGTGTGGATGGACCTCAGGGGACCCATTCATGCTTTGAGACACTTTGGGTTTTTCCTCGGATTTTGACTCCTGGTTAGGTTGGCGCAATCTCCTCTCAGGCCCTGAGCTTCCAGGGCTCAGCTCTAAATGCACCACGGGGCTCATTGGGATCAAGCAACTCCTGACAAACCATGGCTCTGCCCTGATTTCCCTCTGCTCTAGTGCAGTCCATTAGGAAGGTTTCCTACAATACCGATGGAAAACTATTTGCAAGAGCTTCCAATAAATCCACATTCCTCTTTGAAGAGTATATTTTATGACTGTTCTATTTAGAGCAGAGGTGACTGCAGCATTCAGCGACTGATATTGGCCCAGGGACTCTCCTGAGGATGTCTGGCCTAGTCAGAGAAGCTGTGCCTGGAGGTCTGAGGCAGTGTGGACAACCTTGTCCCACATAGCCCAAGCTCGTCCTGTCTCTGCTCAGTCACCTGGGACCTGCTGAGCTTGGAGAACTGGCTGCGCTCATGCAAAAAGGGGTTTTCTTCTTTTATTTTTTGAAGCAATCTAAAACTCCTAAGCTTCCCCATTTAAAACAGACACACTCCTCAAGTGTGTGACAAGCCCCAGGTACCTCCAATGAGGTTCCCCTTCCCCAAGGCAGAGCCCTGCAAGGAATGATGTAGACACACAGGAAGATCTGCAATGAACACAAATGCAGAGTTGGCTCAGGGCAGAATTAGAGCAACTCCTGAAGGACAGACCAGCTTTGCGCTCCTTGCAGCTCAAAGCTCCCAGTGGGTCGTTGGGAGGTGTGTGAGTGACTCAAGAGTGAAGGAAGGGAAATGCAGAGAGCCCTGGAAGTGCTTCTGTGCAGACAGGCTGTGGGGAAGGGCACCGCACACCTGCCCTGGGCCGGCTGTGAGGGTGGATCATCATCCCAACCTGCACTGGGCATTGCAAGGGACTGCTGCCATGGACACCGCACTGACCCCAGTGCGCCAGCCCATTGCTCAGGGCTGGTGTCACTGCCCAGAGCCAGAGGGGAGCCCTTGCTGTGGGTCTGTGCCGTGGCCGCCTGCCCTGTGCCGCGCGGGCCGGTCAGGCGCCGCGGAACCTGCAGCAAACAGCAGGGCCAGGGCCAAGGCCAGGTCAGGCAGACAGAAAGGGGCAGTGCTGGGCACTGTTTGCATGGCAGCCCTCACTGGGACACCACACCTGGGTCACCTGGCCTGGCAGGTGCCATGGAAACCCCTGGCAGGGACTGATGGCACAGCCCCTGGCACTGAGACGCTGCTGCTGGGCCGGGTGCTGAGCACAGGGCTGGGCACACAGAGATGCTTTTGTTCTTGCTGAGCTCCCACTGAGCCAAAGCCTGGCCTGCCCCTCCTCTGGCCACGCTGGAGAGGGGCTGGGGCTGCGGGGCAGCTTGGGAGGGGACACAGCCAGGACAGGTGACCCCCACTGACCCCGGGGATACCCCAGACCATAGGGCAGGCATCACGCTCAGGGTATAAAGTGGGGGGAACAAGGAGGAAGGGGGGACATTTGGAGTGATGGCTTTTCTCTTCCCAGGTAACACTTAGGCTGGAGGGGGCCCTGTTTCACCAGTGGGCAGGGTCAGCACCAAAGACAGACACCAACTGAAGGAATTGTGTCATTTATATCATGCACAGCTGCAAAGAATTACAAAAGGATAAGCTCAGCAAAGCACATCATCATTAGCAAAGCATTACAAAAGAAGCTCAGCAATGCATCCAGTCATTGCTACCAGAGATTGCCTGGAGTGATTAAGGAAAGATCCATCACCAGTTAGCCTCAGGCTTTACCATCATCCACAGCCACACATCAGCTGGGGGAAGCCAAGGACTGGAGAGCCACTCCCAGACACTGGGAATTCCTGCAGGTGCCTCCACCTCTGCAGGCAATGAGGCTCCAACCCCAAAGCTGTGAGAGGACCCAGCTTTTACACTGTTAAACAAACAAGCTGGCATCACTGCCACTGCGAGAACATCTGCTTTCATTCTCCTGACTGCTTTCTCCCAAAGCCTGGCCAGGTCTGAAGGAGGAACCGAGGGAGTTGACTTTGATCCTTCACCCCCAAACAAGGCCAGGTGGGGCCTTGTCTGTTTCTAAATACAGAAAGATAAATCCATGTTTTATCAAGTAACACATACATTGATCATGTTGTTAATCATGCTTCGTTAGTGAGTGGATACAAATACAACATTTGCTTGGGAGGTTCATCTAGAGGTGAGCTTTGCCTCAGGGCTGTTCAGGCCTTGATCACAACCTGTTCAGGCCTTGGTACTTTGATCGGTCCTGAGACCTACAATCAACTACAACCTTTGTAACAATTCTTTCAGTAACACAGCTTAGATTTAGGTATTAGGCATAAAGGCATCTCCTCTTGTTCTACAATTAAGTGCAGTTTAAGTTCATTACTCAGAGCTATTCACGTTCCTTTAAAAACATGCCTAAATAGTTTCTATTCTCTGTTATTTATCAAATGCCTCTCTTTTCTTGAGACTGTCTCTTTTAAGAAAGGTCCCAATACTCCACTTCCCAGCACAAAGTGTCACAGCAACTCACCAAGTGCACACACTGCAATGATGACAGGCACTGCCACGAATGCATTTCACAGCAGCCTCTAATTTGGCAGCCACGAAGCCAATCCCACCAAGAAGAATTTTCTTCTTTCTGCCACTCTTCTACTGCTCTTTCTGTCAAGGTGATTCCTGACTGTTGGCCTTCAAACCCATCACTGCTAGCAGTGCAACATCCCCATCTCCTGATAGCCCAGGTTCCTCCTTGGCCAGCAAGCAGATAATCCAAGGCCATGCGGTTCTCTGGAGTCCCCATTTTTGTTTGTTGGAGCTCATAGGATGTGCTATTGGACATTTTAACAGTATCATTTACTACCTCTTCTAATAATCCCGTCAGCTCATTCATGTAAACTCCACGGGACGGGGCAGCGCACATGGGGCACAGGGTGAACCAGAATCTTTTACTTTCTGAAACCCAAGGAACTCTTTGGGTGGAAAATGTTCTCTGGGCCCTAACTCTTCAGTGTGGTCGTTGCTGAAGGACCCTAAATGGGGGCCCTGCAGCTGGGAGTGGTGAGACACTGACACTGACCAGCTGCAGCACCCCAAGTTCTATTGACATTGGGAGTGATGGTAAAGCACAGGAATCTTCTGACACTGTAGCCTCTATAACTGTAACAGGGTTTGGTTTCTCCTGACGGGAAATCTGAGTGAATCCTGTCACACGGATCATTGTATTCCCGTGTCCCACAGCACAGGTTTCTGTAACTGTCCCTTCATTGACTCCGTTAGGAGGCAGAGCCCATTGACAGAGTTCTGGCCACCCCACAGGGTGGGCCCTCCAAGGGAACCCCATTCCTCCCAACTTCAGCTGAGAACATACCCAGCAATTAGTGACACTGAGTGCTTTGGCTACCTTGGTCTTTAAATTTCCAAAACATTTTGATGACTGATCTCTTGGTGAAACTCTGGAAGTGTTTTGGCAAACGTCAGTAGTACTTTAGTGACACCGTTCTTCATTCTTTTTGTTCAATCTCATTCAAGTTAGGAACAATAATTCTGTTGTCCATGGAGCTGGCACCTTTTTAATTACAGTATAATGCTCCAAGGTCCTTTATTGTTCAGCTTTATCATGTTGTCTGTGGGTAACAAGGCTTGGTGGGGCCCTTTCCCCTTTGGCTGGAAGAGGGCCAGGACCTCTATTTAAAGAAAAAAAAAAGGTAAAGAAAAAAAAAAAAACAAACAATTAGATGAATTGTAAAAGATACAAGTAAAATCCAAGTGCTAGTGAAACAACTTCTGTAACTTTGCATTAAGAGGTAAATGATCTTTTTAAAAAGAGAACTCAGTTATTTACATTGTAAATGTGCTGATGGCATGGATCCATCTTACTGACCTCAACAGCCTTTTTTACAGTTTTTGGGGTTTGTTTCCAACATTGTTATTTTAAATTGTGGTCAAAGCAATAGGAAATTGATTGGGGCCCTTCGAGCTCCAGGAAGGACTGGGAATCTCAACTCTGTCAAACCCCAAATCTTTTAGAAGATGACCTTCCTTCTCACTCTGTGAATGAGCTGCACATTCCCTCTGAAATTGTCAGGGGTTTCTTACAGATGAAAAATCCCACTTACGGCTTTTTGCTCTGGTTTGGAAGTGGGAAGGGCAATTCTCCATCCATCAGCTCCAGACTGCACTGCCTCAGGAACACGGCTCACTTGCCAGCTTTGGCCACTCGTGGCACGTCTAGAGGAGGAAGAAAGTGCAACTGCACGATTCCAGCCAAAAAGAAATGAAGAATGAATAGTGGAGATCCAGGCATTCCTGTGGAGATTCAGGGGTTCAGCTGGGACAGTGAAGAGTTTGGGTCCTTGCCAATTGGATGTGTGTCCCCAGCTGCAATCTCCTGGCCTGCAGGGGAGTCTCACTCACCTGCCAAAGCAGAAAGCTCAGGCACTGTGCTCCAACGGGCTCGTCTGATGCAAAGCTGTCAGAGCAATGTGAGGGCAGAGCCAGCCCAGCTGTGCCCAGGGCAGAGCCCAGCAGAGCCCTGGCAGAGCCCAGAGCAGCCTCAGCACCCGCAGAGCCTGGCTGCAAGGAGAGAAACCAGAAACTGCCCGTCAGCTGAAGGCTGCTGTCCCCTTGTCCCAGCTGCCCCCAGAGCCCAGGCCATGCTGGCCGTGCCCAGAGCTGTGCCCAGAGCTGCCCATCACTGCTGCCTTTGGGAGCAGAGCAGGAGGGCAGGACATTCCCAGCCTGCAGCCAGCCACGGCACATCCAGCCCTCAGCAGCTGCCCAGAGCAAGAGACTCCTTGTGCTTGTTGCTGTCTCCCAAAAGCTCTGATCCCACCATGCCAAGCAGACGGGGACTCACCTCACGCCATCCTCCGCTGGGAGAAAAGCTGGTCCCAAACGATGTCCTCAGCCTTCTCCAAGGGCACGGCCCATCCACGCTGCAGCTGCTCCCAGGCACTTCCCAATCCCGACTGGACCTTACATAGAACGCTTCCTCTAGAAAAACAAACAACAAACTGTTGAAAAGAGATTAGAGACAAAGGGAAACAAGAAAAAAACTCTTTATCTCTGTCAAGGGCCTGAGGAAGGCCCAGCCCCTACATGCTAGGGAAAATCCCACCCAAAGGGGAGAGAAGCCCACACTTTCTCTCTTCCCTCCTGCACTGCCCCCCAAAATAACAGTGATCCCAAAGCAAACAAGGGCAGTTGAGCAGCCCAAGCCCTTCCTTGCCTGCAAAGCAAAGCAGCCCCTGCACAGGTTCTGGAATCCCACCTCTGCTCCCACCATGGAGGTTTGTTTGTGTCAGGCTGGCTGCCCCAGCCCCAGCCCCAGCCCCAGCCCCAGCCCCAGCCCCAGCCCCAGCCTCAGCCCAGGCCATGCTGGGTGCTGGGGGCTGTTGGCAGGGCCAGGAGCCCACTCCCATTTTGTATCCACCCCAACCCGTGCCCCCAGCCCTGCCAAAAAGCAGCTGGGCAGCGACTGAAGTTGCATCTGCCCCAGCACAGGGGGAACCTTTTGTTCCCAGCCAGGCTGTGCAATGCCCAAATCTGGGAGCATTTCCCCGGCTGTGGACTCATCTGCGAATTCGCTGTGGAGCCAGGCTTTGAAGACAGTGCCAGAAGTCCATCATCTTCAGCTGCCAGTGGCCAACTTGAGGAAGAGTTTGTCATCCTTGATGTCATCCTCACTGTCTCCAGCAGCAGCAGCCCCAGCTGGTACAGCTTCTCCAGGGGCTCCTTCTCCTTCCCTGGGGGTCAGACCAGGCTGTCAGGGTTCTGCCCAGGGCCCCAGCTGTCAGGGAAGCAGGACACGCAAAACCAGCTCGGATGGAGGCCACCAGTGCTGGGCAGAGCAGCTCAGCTGCAGCACAAGGGCTGTGTGTTCCCACCCAAAGACCCCAGTGCATTGATACAGGCAGGGAAAAAAGTCTGGGTTTCCTTGCTTCTGATTGCCAGGGCATGTGTGGACCTGTAACTTACCAGGGCCCTGGAGCAAAGTGTGCATGTGGCTCTCTCCCTTCTTCTATGGCAGGTGAATATCCTGTATCCAAGGTTCACAGAACAGGTCTTCTAAGGAAGGTCTGTCCAAGAAGTGCATGGATAAACACCACCTGATAAGATCTTGGCACTCTGGGCAGAGAAACCAGAAACCACCGGTCAGCTAGAGAAGGCTCCTGTCTGCTTTGCCCCACTCTTCCCATGCCCAGGCCATGCTGCTTTTGTGCTCAGAGCTGTGCCTAAACTTTCCCATCAATTCCCTGTTGTGGAGGAGAGCAGGAGAGCAGGACATGTGCCACCTCCTCAGCGGCTGCCAGAGCGAGATGCTCACGAGCTGCTGCTGTCTCCCAGCACTGGTATTCCCCCGTGGCCAGAGATGAGGATCCACCTGGAGAGAGCCGCTGTGGCAGCGAGAGCTGATGGTCCCAGCTGATCTTCCGGCCCCTCCTGAAAGGGTGCTGCCCGCAGACCATCTGGTGCAGCAGGATGCCCAGGGACCAGATCGTTGCTGCCTCTCCGTAGTACCAGCCCAAGTGGGTCCATTCCGGGGGGCTGTATGACAGTGTTCCTGTGGAATACAGATGGAGTTCATCAGGGGGATGCTGCTGCTTCCAGAGCCTGGCCCCAGCATCCCTGGGCGTGTAGGGGCTGCCCCAGTGGCACACGGGGCGACTGCTGCACTCTCGCCAGCACCTGGGACTTGTCTACAAACTCAGGGCTGGACAAGAAGCCACTGGTGCTGGAAGAGGGCAGCAGAAGCCCCGGCAAGGCCTGACCATGACATGCAAAGCAAAAACCCACTCAGGGCTGGGGGAAAAAACATGTCCTTATCCTCCCTGCCTGCAGTGCCCCAAAAATATTATGAAGCCAAGACAAACAAGGTGAGTGGAGCAGCCCAAGCCCTTCCTCTCGCCTGCACACCAAACTGGCTGGTGCACTGGTCCTGGACCCCTCCTCTGCTAGCCCCACCCACGGGTGCTTTTGTCAGGCTGGCTGCTGCTGCTCTAACCCCAGCCCCAGGCAGAGTGGTGGGCAAAGGCTGCCAGCGGGGCTGGAAGATGCCTCCCCACCCAGCCCTGCTCAAAAGCAACTCAGCTGAAGACTCAGTACCCTGACTGGCAGCAAAAGGGAGGATCCTCGCTGCCACACCCAGCTTGGCCTGTGAGATGCTGGGCCATGAGATGGTGGGACCGGGAGCACACCCCTGCCCAGGCTCACCTGCAAAGTGAGTGTAGGCTGTGTCTTGCAGGTAGGTGCCACAGCCAAAGTCGATCAACTTTGCCTGGCCAGTGGCCAGGTCAACCAGGATGTTCTCTGGTTTGATGTCGCGGTGCAGGACCCCTCGGCTGGTGCAGTGCCGCACGGCCTCCAGCACCTGGCGGAACAGCTGCCGTGCCACCTCTTCAGACAGGAACCTCCGTGCCCGAATGAAATGCAGGAGGTCCTGAGACCGCTCCGGCCGCTCCAGCACCATCACGATGTTGTTGGGGAGCTCAAGCCACTCCAGCAGCTGGACCACGCCAGGGAAGCCAGTGGACACCTTGTCCAGCAGGACGATCTCCAGGGGTGCGCTGGTGCCG
The DNA here is from genome assembly GCF_048771995.1 of Taeniopygia guttata. NCBI lineage: Eukaryota > Metazoa > Chordata > Aves > Passeriformes > Estrildidae > Taeniopygia > Taeniopygia guttata. The sequence continues at coordinate 3,587,115 of NC_133057.1, forward strand.
TCGGGCTGTGGGAGGACCACGGTGCCACCAGTGGGACTGATGTCGTGCCAGGGCTGGGGAACCCCTCAGCCAGCCCGGGATGCTCTGTGCCCTGCGCTGGCCCCACGCCCGCTCCCCATCGAGGGGTCCTGGTGGCTTCCCCCATGCCGGGCCTCGCCTCATCCCCGCCCGGCACGGCCCGGCTGTTCCCGCTGGCCCCGCTCACTCACCAGCTCGTCCCAGTGCCGGATGCGGTTCCGTGGCACCCTTTTGATAGCCACCTGCATACCAAACGCACCACCGGGCTCAGCTCGCCGCCCGCCCTGCCGAGCCCCATCCTCCTGCTTCCTTCTCCTCCTTCCGCCTCCTCCTTCTCTTCCTCCTCCATCCTCCTCCTCCTCCTCCTCCTGCGCCCGCCGCCGGCCCCGCCACTCACCGGGGCACCGTCCGAGAGCCGCGTGGCTGCGAAGACGCTGCCGAAGCCGCCGCGCCCCAGCAGCGAACCCACTCGGTACCGCTGCTGCAGCGCCTCCTGCGCCTTCCCTGCGGGCGGGACGCGGCTGTCAGCGCTCGGCCCGGGGCCAGGAGCGGCCCCCGAGCGCCCCTCAACCGCCTCGGGCCGGCCATCCCCAGGCCTTCGGTCTCGGGAACGGGACACGGGAGGCTCGGGGGCGGCGGCCGCGCTGCTGAGCAGCGGCGGAGCTCGGGCCGGGGAAGCCGCGGCGGAGGCGGCAGCGGCCGTGCCGCGTGTGTCCTCCGCGGGGCCCGGGAGGAGCCGGGGCCGGGGCCGGGGCCGGAGCCTGCGCCGGGGCCGGGGCCGGGCTCGGGCCAGGCGGAGCCAAAGGGCCCAGCCCCAGGCACTGATGCCCGCCCAGCAGCGCCACCGCCAGCACAGCCAGAGCCGGGCGGAGGCGAGACCGCGGCGGGGCGGGCGGGGGCGGGGACGGGGCAGCCCCGCCCGGGGCCGGGGGCGGGCCGGGGGCATGGCCCGGCCCGGCATGGGGGAGAAGGAGGCGGGGAGAGGGGAGGGACAGCGGGTAAGGGACACCGAGAAGACAGCGGGAGAGAAAGAAGAGAAAGAAGAGAAAGAGAAAGAAGAGAAAAACTGCTTTTGCTGCCGCTGCTGCCGCTGCTGCTGCCGCCGCTGCTGCCGCCGCCGCCGCTGCTGCCTCTGCAACTGAAGCACCGAGGCCGTTTGTCCGCATGTCCGTTCCCCGCTCGCCCCACGGCCGAGCCCCACGCGCCCCGGGGACAGCTCCTTCATCTGTCCAAACACGGGAACTTTGCAGTGTTGAGCCCAGATCCAGAGTCCTGACTCCTGCACACTGGCAGAGGAATCCCCTGCGCTGTGTCGCTGCTGTGCATTGTCCTTGCTGAGGTTCAAACACTATTGGGGCACATTCCCTTGGTGTAGGATTCATACCTGACCCAAGCACTGCACTTACGTCTCCAGCGCTGCTTTCCAGTAGAAACAGGGGAAGGAAAACTGCGTGTAGCTCCTGGTGTTTTAGAGTGTTTATAACTTGCTAAGTGACCCATCTTAGAGGTGAGATGCATTTGGAATTCATGGCATGGAGAAGTCGTGCAACATGGAAAAGGGGAGCATAGAAATAAAGAGAAAAACAATATAGATAGTTTCTTTCATTTTCATTTCACTTCTGCAAAGCTGTTCCACTTTTCCAGGAATCTTCCCCTGTCTGCTCTTGTCGAGAAACTCTCATGGAGAGCAAGGTCGAGCTTCTGTCCCAAGATTTGCCACCTACTGCAGCTTCTCTTGGCTTTCTACACTGCACTGTGTGTGCAGCACGACTTTTGCAGCAAAGCAGGCCAAATGTTTGGAGAACTTTACATGTCCTTTCTTTTCCTGGGGGGTGGGGGAGTTGTGCCACTGGTGAAGTGGCACAATTGTGACTGTTTGTCCTGGTTTAGGGCAAATTTTGTGAGGAAACCTCCAAAAGGAGTCCGTCCACAAATCAAGTTCAAGCAGCCCCTCCCCCTACTATTTCAGGAGAAGACTTCCCTGGAGAAAAGTGAAAAAAAAGCAGTGTATTTAAAAAGTAAAGTATTCACAAGTGTGACTAATATGAAATAAAACCCTACACAGTTCTGAAGAGATGGCAATTCAGAAAGTCCTTTTTGTGGGTTGTAGTTGGCTCACTCGGTCTCTTCTCAGTCCCTCTGGCCCCTGAATGCAGGGTCCCAGATCTCGGTGGGCCACAGGTGTGAGCTGCCAGTGTTTTTCTGGGTTTTCAGTCCAGAGCATATTTAACCAGTTCCAAGAAAAAGGAAAGCCACAGTCTGAGCTGAGCCTTCTCTGCCTCAGCTAGCTAAAAACCAAATTGCTAGACCTGGGCTGTGAAGACACCGAGAAATTTCCAAATCTGGGCAGTGGTGGTGCCAGCAAACACCACACCTGGGTGGTGTTGGAACTGGAAATTATTGGCTTTTGGCTTTCTGTGCCAGCAAATCACTGGACTTGGGATGTGCTGGCACTAAGAAGTTTTCAGATCTGGGTGCTGGCTGGGCCAGTAAACAACAGATCTGGGCCGTGTTGTTGGCAGCAAGAGAAATCTGCCAGATCTGGGCACTGCTGGCACCAGGAAATTTCCAAACCTGGGTACTGGCGCAGCAAACAAGATGTGGGCAGGGCTAGACCTAGTGCCAGGAAGTTGCCAGGTTTTGGATTTCTGTGCCTGCAAATTGCTGCACTTGGGCTGTGCCTGAAGAGGGAAATTTCCAGATCTGGACCCTGGCAGTGCCAGCAAAGACCACATTTCAGGCTCCAGGTGCCAGGAAGGACTGGATCTGGACCCCTTCCTCTTTTCCTTCCTTCCTTCCTTCCTGGGGTCCTGGTGCCAGCAAACCCCAGACTGGATGGTGCCAGGCAACGGGAATTTGCCAGGTTTTAGCTTTCTTTGCCAGAAAATTGCTGGACATGAGCGGTGACGGAAGAGGGAAATATCCAGATCTGGGCACTGGTGGTGCCAGCAAACACCAGTGAAACCTTCTGGTCCGCACGCAGACGGATGACCAGTGGTTTCCCCGAGAACTGGCTCTGGTGACTTTACAAAGAAAGACTGCTTTGATCTGGTTGTCTGGAAACAGAAGTTCAACGAAGGCGAACACAACAAACAGGACGGCGTGCAGAGTACAGAGAGCAAATGAGAAGAAAGCCTGGGTCCAGTGTCTAGCAGGGATATTGATGCATTTATATATGGGGAGGGGTAAAGGCGGGATCTGAGGGCAGGATCCAAGAGGAAGGAACGATTCAGAATATGACAATTTTTGCAGTAAGAAAAAAGCAATGGTGGCAAAGAGAAGTCAGAACTTTGTAGTAACTATCTGCATAACTGAACAAGAGGATTCTGGGTGGGAGCTCCTGCTCACCCTAACCAGAGAGGGTTTTCCCAAGGCTTTACATCAAGGTCTCCTTCTTCTTTTAAACCAACCCCAACAGACCAGATCTGGGCAGTGCTAATGCCAGCACCGGGAAGCTACCAGGTTTTGGCTTTCTTTGCCAGAAAATTGCTGCATTTGGGTTGTGCTGACACTGGGAAATTGCCAGATCTGGGCAGGAAAAGTGCTGGCACTGGGAAATTGCCTGATTTAAACTTTCACTGCCAGCATGTTGCTGGAATTATGCTGTTCAGGAATCCAAAAAATTCTGGATCTGGGCACTGGCGGTGTCAGCAAATACAAGATTGGGTTGGTGTAGGCACCATGTCTATGCCTGGTTTTGGATTTGTGTGCCAGCAAATTTCTGGACTTGGGCTGCACCGGAACAGGGAAATTTCCTGGTATGTGCTGCATGAATCTTTCAGATCACAGCAAGTGAGTCCATACACAAAAGCATCCAAATTCTCAGAGAGGGAGTCAAGAAACTGCAAATAGAAGATGATGAAGACTGGCTCAAATGACTATTCAAAAAGTGGAACTTATCTGGTTGGGCTTTATCTTTGGTCAGACGGGTTTACTGATTTTTGGAGCTGTTGTTGTTGTGTTTCTATTGTTACCCTATTTTGTAAGTTGTCTATTCAGAGCTGTCCATAAATCTTTACAGAAAAATTTTCTAAAGAGAGGGGAAGATGTGGAAACACACCTGGCTGGAATGAGTGGTGGTTTGGCCTCAGTATGAGACCACGAGGAACAGGACACCTAGTCAGGTCATGGCGAGAAGAGTGGGGCCATGGGAGTCAATATGTTGATAGAACTATTCGACATTTGGTCAGGTTTCTGGTTCTTGTTCTCAGTTGGTTTGGAACCTGTTGTGTGTAAGGTCATGTTCCAAGTTTGTGATTGGACCCTTGCCCTCAGAAGACCCCTCTGCCTTGTTTCGTTCACCATGCCCCTGGGTCTTTGGATCTTGCCCCCAGACTATGCAGTTTTCCACATTTGTTATTTTGTTATTAAAGTCTTTATTTTTTGGGCAAGACCATGGTACCCATTCCTCATTTATTTTGTCGGTTCCCCCAGCCAAGCCAAACTAGGGATCAGAGCGAGAGAAGACTGCGACAATGGAGTGGTAGGAAGTGCAAGGGAACACAGAGAGAGGTTGGCACAGCAATTCAGGGTTGGAATAGGAAAGGCAAGCCAAGTTAGAGGAGGGGTGGGAGTGGCAAGGCAATGGAGGAGAAGAAAGAAGTAAGCAGATGACGATGGTGAGGCAAAGGGTCTGCAAGGTAATGCAAGGCAAGGGAGGGGTAGCAGTGCCATGCAAGAAAAGGGCTGGGCCTATAAGGCAAGGCAAGTGACAGGTCGGCAAGGGAAAGAGAATAAGGAGGAGTAATGCAATGACGGGAAAAAGGAGTAGGAAAGTCAAGGTAGGGTATGAGTGAGCAGTGCAATGCAAGATAAGGGAATTGTAAGATGGGCAATGGAAGGACACAGAGGCTTCAGTAAAGCAAGAGTAGGGATGGTCAGGCATGGCAAAAATATTTGGGGTAGGGTAAGAAAGGCAAGACAAGGCAAGGCAGGAGTAGGCAAGGAAGTGAGACTCAGGAGAAGGAGGCAACAGAAGGCAAAGCCAGGGAAAATAGCAGAAGAAAAGTCAAGATAGGGGATGGGTGAGCAAGGCAATGCAAGGCAATGAAGTCATAGGAAAGACAAGGGAAAGACATGAGAGATCAGTAAGGCAATACATAGCTGCAGAAGGCAAGGCAAGGGACGAGAAGGATGTGAATGGCAAAATAAAGCAAGGAAGGTGTAAAATGGGCAAGGCAAGGCAACAGGAATGCCTTGCATGCCTATCCCCACCTTGACATAGCTAAATTTATCGTCCCTGCCCTTCCATTGTCTTGTCTTCCCCTGCTTAGTCCTACTAACCTTGCCTACTCTAACCTGACACTGCTTCACTGCCCCCTGTGTATCTTTTCCTTTTCCTTCCTACCACCATTCCCTTTCATTGCCTTGCTTACCCATCCCCCACATTCACCTCCCTACCCCTTTCTTCCCTAGCCTTGCTTTGCCTTGCCTTCCCTTCCTTTGACTTGCCTTGCCTTTTCTACTCTCCCTGCCTTGTCTTAGCAACCCCTTTTTGCCTTTCCCTTGTCCTTCCTTCAACTCCACTGCCTTGCATTGCCTTCCTCACCCATCCACAACCTTGAACTTCCTATCCCTTTTTTTCTTGTCTTTGCCCTGCCATCTCCTCCTTGCTGTGCATGGGCGAGCAAGGCAACACAAGGCTTGCATTGGACTTTGCATTGCTTTCTGAGCCCTCTGTGTCCTACTTTTACCCTTCCTAACACTACTTCCTTGTTTTGCCTTCTTGCTCACCCATTCCCCATCTTGAGGTTTGATCGGGGACCAGTTTCCACATATGTCAGACAAAACCCCCCAGTGCTGACAGGTACATTTTCTTAATAATATAAAATATTACATACATATCATTCTACCGGCATGATTTATCTTTATTACATAAAACAATCCCTCCCCTTCTACATTAACCCATTAATTCATGCCTAAAAACTCTATATTTAATGATTTCTTCCCTTAGTTTGGTGCAATTACTTTTAATCTTACCTAAAAAGAAAGAACCCTCAGTTCCCTCTTAGTTCCCATCACCCCATTCTTCTTTTGGAATTTCTGGGTAAAGCCGATAAGTATTCCTCGTTCTTTTACTTGCCCCTCGAACTTGGCTAAGGCCTCTGCTGCTCTGCTGTGTGGGTTTTCTTCACCTAGTTTCATTATTTTAGATACCTGATTTATTTTTCCAGTTGCACACTCTGGATCCGTGGGCATGGCTGCTACCTGCATCACTTGTACCACTGAGTGTATTAACCTGATAAAGCAGGGTACCATGCAGGGCAGGAATATGATTCCGGCTATTGAACACAATGCAAAAAATACGACCTTTTCCCCCCAAGTACTATCAAACAAATGGTCCCATCAGGATGCTTGGAGGATGGAGTTCCACTTTTGCACTGCAACGTGTCTACCCTTTTGATTTCAGTTGCCAAGCCTCTGATGGTCTCTTTAGTTCTTGTGCCACCTGCTTTATTTTATTCTCCGGGTCCACCCCCTCTTTATTTCTTGAGAAGCAGAATGTCCTATCATGTTGCAGACAGACCCTGTCATCCTGATCCTCTAAAAGGTCAAGGATAACTGGTTCATTTTCGAGGGACAATTTATTCTTATATTTCGAATTCCCTCCAACCCAATATGTCTTTCCACCCATCACACACATTCCCAATTGATTATTATCATAACACAGTGGTTTAGCCTGAAAATAAGCTACAAATGCTGACTCCATTTTTCCCCCAACCCATAATGTGCGATTACGCTTATCACAGATAGGGACAGGTATTCGTTCAGCATTCCTCTTGCATGTTTTGTGCTCTGACTGCCTGTTCTTAGGGGTCGCCCTTTTTAGATCACACTTTATTTTCTTACACTTCCCCTGTTGAGTGCCATTGATGGGACTATGTCCTCTTATCTTGTCCTGGCTGCAGTTCCTGGGGGTCGGGAATGTTGGAGCCCCCAATTCCCCTTGTCCCCTCTGGGCATTTTGTACGCATGGTACGTCCTCGCCGCCGGGGCCTCGTACATCCGTGCTGGGTAAGCAACCTGAATGCGTACTAATTTTGAGGCACATTGCTAGGCTCAGGATCATCAGGACCCCCACTATGAAAACTCCTCTGCCTCTGCCTTCGCCCAACTGGGTTGCAACCAGCGGCAGGGTAAACCATCTTCTTGGCAGCTGGAGTAGTTGTCTATGGTGTTGTACCTGGCCCGAGCTGCATCCCTCCGTTTAAAGATGCCCCACCTTGATAGTTTAACTGAGTCTGCGCTGCAGGGTACTTTGTTTAATCTCCGGCACTCAACAGTAATGATCTGAGCTTTTGACCTTAGTTTTCCCTTCACCCCATTTTGGAATAGGTGAAACCACACTAAAGAATCTACTTCAATTATACCCAGACTAGTGGTGAGCCCTGAAACACGGCTAGTCAGGCACTGTTCTTCCTCCTGGCATTTATCACACAAACCCTTTGGGTTTGTATTGCTGTATCTGTAGTTAAGAGGACAAAACCAAACCAAACAAAACAAAAGCCTTCCTAATGAGTGACAAAGGAGCCTCTCTCCAAGTTTTGATGAGCTCCTTGTCCCTGGGTTGCACTTTATGTATGGAGAAACCAAAGGGGGTACTTTGTGTTATTATTCTCTGCTTTCACAATTCCTGCAGATTCTTGTTCATGGACATGTGATACGGCTGGATCTGTCCATCTTCTACCCTCGGGTGCCCCACCAGCATGCCGTGTTCGTAGGGCATCCCATATAGCATTTTAAAGGGTGACAGCCCAGTCTCAGAATGAGACAGGGTCCAAATATGTAACAGGACTAAGGGGAGGCATTTTAACTAGGACATTTTGTTTCCAAAATCAATTTAACCAATTGAGCTTTTAGTGTTTAATTCATTCTCTCGACTTGAGAGAATGATTAACTTTTTGGCAAATCATACACCCTTACACCTCTTGTTTCACCAATTCATAAATCCCCTTACACTTGAAGAATCTCGGGAATTGCTCTGTCAGGGCCTGGGCTCTCCAGTGTGTCTGTTGATGTAGTCTCCTTAGGGTTTTTCTGGTATAATCTTTAGACAATAGCTCCCTCCCATTGGGCAATTTCCACTTACCTCCTTCTAGCTGGCCTCCTATTTTTTCGTCCCCCTCAGTTTCTTTTGGGGAAGGATGTGGGGGATATTTCCAGACCTTCCCTTCTTCAATTCCCGGGGTACTTACCTCCAGTAAAGCCGCGCTTTTAGCTTCTTTGTCTGCTAAGTTATTTCCTTGGGCCCTAAACTGCATTCCTGTTTGTGCCCTTTCACGTGGACTATGGCAATTGCTTCTGGCCCTCTAATGGCCTTTAAAATTTGCCTGATTATTTTTTCATGCACTAGCCCTCGCCCCTGAGTGTTAAGTAGCCCTCTTTCTTCCCAAATTTTTCCAAAAGTATGTACCACTGCAAATGCATATTTTGAATCTGTGAAGATCGTTCCCCTTTTCCCCTTTAGTTTCTGTAAAGCTCTTAAATACTGCATACAGTTCACAAGTTTGTGCTGACTATGTGGCATTCAGGGGTTCTGATTCTATTACTTCCCCCAGGGGAGGGGAAACGGAGGCGGCGCCAATAAGGATAGGACAGGGGCGGGGAAAACACCCCAGGAAAGCAGGAGACTCCGGGGACAGGGACGGGGATGGGAAAGGGGGGGGGGGGAGGCGGGGGGTTACAGGAGAAATTACAATTCCCCACAGGTAGCCAGCCCAGAGATGGGTCATTCCTCAAGGTGATCCAGGGAACACCTGGATGATGAATATGTGATAAATATCTAAGATTCAGATAGCCAGAGTCATCAAGTGATACATCTCAATGCGGATTCCAGGGAACTCAATCATGGATGTACATCACTCCCCGGACATGGTTTTGTTCAGTTCACGACAGAGAAAAAGACTCCACATAAATATGTGAAATTCTGAAAGGAAGAAAATGGAACTCTGCCCCGGGCAGAGTAAACTGTATAAAAAGCAATCTAACAGGATGGTCGGCGTGAACATAGGAGACCTTATGCTTTAAAGGTCGGACCTGTGTTTCACCCAGTGCTGATCCCGGACTCGGCACTGTTTTTTATCTCAGACCTAATCTCAGTTGTGAGATAAAAATCTATTTTTATTAATTATGAAATTTGGCTTGATCATTTTTACCTGTAACAACTTGTTTCAGCAAAGGCCTCCATGCTAAAGTAAGGAAATGTTGAAGTAGCTGTGATCCCATGAGAAGTTTGAACAGAGAAAAAGAACAGAGTGGTAAGACCCTGTACCCTCAGGGAGAGAAGACCTCAGTTCCCAGAGATGAAAATTATTTCAGAAATAGATGAAGAGAACCTTTGCTCTTAAACAGCTCATCTTTAATACCCCATAAGCTGACATGGCCCATAAACACAGCTGTGGGAAAGGCTGTGAAAAAATGGGAGAGACTGTACAATTGCAGATTTTTCCAGGCAGCTGCTATTCGTGGAAATGAAAAGCCATGAGAGAACTGTTTTCTTGTGGAGAAGTCTCCATAACATAAACATGTCCTAGTTTAGGGCAAATTTGGGGAAAACCCAGGAAATAAACCCCCACGGCCCCTCTCCACCCACCTGGTTCAGGGAAAAATTCCCTCTGAGAGAGAAGTGGAAAAGAACCTGTTTATTCAACAACAAAGCACTCCCCAGCACCAAAACAATTAACAACACAAGATGACAACAAAACTCTTTCACCCCTCTGAAGAGCTGAACAAATCCAGAAGGTCTTTCCTGGGAGTGGTCGCCCGGGTCTGGATGCTGGGGATTGCTCTCCAGCACTGGGGATGGCTGCTGCAGATCACCAAATGCAGGCTCCTGGTGTTCCTTGGTGTTTCCCAGATCCCAGTCCAGAGCAGGCTGGATGATATTCAGAAAGAGGAAGGGAAAAAAGCAACAGTCCAGGGAAAGAATTGGACTGCTTAACCTAACTAGGAAGCAAAGCAAGAAAGCAGGCAAAGCAAGCAAGCCAAGCAAGCAAGCAAGCAAAGCAAGCAAGCCAAGCAAGCAAGCAAAGCAAAGCCAGCCAGCCAGCCCTAGCCTTTTCTAGCTTTCCAGCAGACATGGTGGGAGGTGAACCAGATGATAACACAGCAAAACAAACCTTCACTTTCAGAGTCAGTTCTGAAAGCACAGAACATAATATCAAACGTAAACAGAACATACGATTGGAGATACAAACACCATAACAGTCACCCTAGGACATTCCACCCCTTATCTCCATATCTTCAACATCATGTAAAAACTCCATCAAGTTAAAACTTGTATCTTTCACTTACTCATACCTTCCTTCTCATGTCTGTGTGTTTTCATGCACAGACATTGACAGTAACATCCAGCAAACAGTGATATTTGCACAATAGTTTCACCCCACAATCAGATCTCCCTGAGGTACACATCGTGTTGTTCCATCTCTCTGCATTATCCACCATGTACAACCTGGTCCCTGAGCAAAGACAATCCCACGAATGGGTTTGTCTGTACTCGAGGCAGGATTGATCCACACTGATTTCCCTAACAAACCTCTGACATGTGCCACTGGGACTTTATCTCCGTCTACTATATTCAGGGGCTCAGACTGGGCAGGACCTGCTCGATTGGTGGAACCTCGGCTGTTAACTAACCAGGTGGCCTTTGCTAAATGTTGCTCCCAATTTTTGAAAGATCCCCCACCCAATGCTTTTAAGGTGGTTTTTAACAGTCCATTGTACCTCTCCACTTTGCCTGCAGCTGGTGCATGGTAGGGGATGTGGTACACCCACTCAATGCCATGTTCCCTAGCCCAGGTGTTGATAAGGCTGTTCTTGAAATGAGTCCCATTGTCTGACTCAATCCTCTCAGGGGTACCATGCCTCCAAAGGACCTGCTTTTCAAGGCCCAGGATGGTGTTACGGGCTGTAGCATGAGACACAGGGTAGCTTTCCAACCATCCAGTGGTGGCTTCTACCATGGTGAGCACGTAGCGCTTGCCTTGGCGTGTCTGGGGCAGTGTGATGTAGTCAATCTGCCAGGCCTCCCCATACTTGTACTTGGACCACCGCCCACCATACCACAGGGGCTTCACCCGCTTGGCCTGTTTGATGGTAGCACAGGTCTCACAGTCATGGATAACCTGAGAAATACTGTCCATGGCTAGATCCACCCCTCGGTCTCGTGCCCACTTATAGGTGGCATCTCTACCCTGATGGCCTGAGGCATCATGGGCCCATCGTGCTAGGAACAACTCTCCCTTGTGTTCCCAGTCGAGGTCTATCTTTGATACCCCTATCTTCGCAGCCTGATCTACCTGCTGATTGTTTTGCTGCTCTTCATTAGCTCTGCTTCTGGGGACATGGGCATCTACATGGCGAACCTTCACAGGTAGCTTCTCTACCCGGGTAGCGATATCTTTCCACTCTTCAGCAGCCCAAATTGGTTTTCCTCTACGCTGCCAGTTAGCTTCTTTCCACCTCTCTAGCCACCCCCACAGAGCATTGGCTACCATCCATGAATCAGTGTAGAGGTAGAGCTTCGGCCACTTCTCCCTTTCAGCAATGTCCAGGGCTAGTTGAACGGCTTTGAGTTCTGCGAGTTGACTTGAGCCACCCTCCCCTTCTGTAGCTTCTGCAACCTGTCGTGTGGGACTCCATACAGCTGCTTTCCATTTTCGTTTCATTCCCACAATGCGGCAAGAACCATCAGTGAAAAGAACGTAATGTGTTTCTTCTGCTGGCAGTTGGTTATATGGTGGCGCTTCTTCACCATGTGTCACTTGTTCTTCTTCTTCATCAGCGAGACCAAAGTTTTCACCTTCAGGCCAGTTTGTAATTATCTCTAAAATCCCAGGGCGATTCAGTTTTCCAATCCGGGCGTGTTGCGTGATAAGGGCAATCCACTTGCTCCATGTGGCATTGGTGGCATGGTGGGTAGAGGGAACCTTTGCTTTGAACATCCACCCCAACACTGGTAGTCGGGGTGCCAGGAGGAGTTGTGCTTCTGTACCTATCACCTCTGAGGCGGCCTGGACTCCTTCATAGGCTGCTAAAATTTCCTTCTCTGTTGGAGTATAGTTGGCTTCAGACCCTCTGTAGCTCCGACTCCAAAATCCCAGTGGTTGGCCTCGAGTCTCATCAGGCACCTTCTGCCAAAGGCTCCAGGACAAACCATGGCTCCCAGCTGCAGAGTAGAGCACATTCTTTACATCTGGTCCTGTCCTGACTGGGCCAAGGGCTACTGCATGCGCGATCTCTTGCTTGATCTGGGTGAAGGCTTGCTGCTGTTCAGGGCCCCAGTGGAAAGTGTTCTTCTTGCGGGTGACCAGGTAGAGAGGGCTCACGATCTGGCTATACTCGGGAATGTGCAGTCTCCAAAAACCTATGGCACCTAGGAAAGCTTGTGTTTCCTTCTTGCTGGTTGGTGGAGACATCGCTGTGATCTTGTTGATGATATCTGTAGGAATCTGACACCGTCCATCTTGCCACTTAACTCCCAGGAACTGGATCTCTCGAGCAGGTCCCTTAACTTTGCTCTTCTTGATGGCAAAACCAGCTTTCAGGAGAATTTGGATGATTTTCTCTCCTTTCTCAAACACCTCTGCTGCTGTCTTCCCCCACACAATGATATCATCAATATAATGTAGATGTTCTGGAGCCTCACCCTTTTCTAGTGCAGTCTGGATCAGTCCATGGCAGATGGTAGGACTGTGCTTCCACCCCTGGGGCAGTCGGTTCCAGGTGTACTGCACGCCCCTCCAGGTGAAAGCAAACTGAGGCCTGCATTCTGCTGCCAGAGGAATGGAGAAAAATCCATTGGCAATATCAATAGTGGCGTACCACTTCGCTGCCTTGGACTCCAGCTCGTACTGGAGTTCCAGCATGTCTGGCACAGCAGCGCTCAGTGGTGGAGTCACTTCATTCAACGCACGGTAGTCCACAGTCAATCTCCATTCTCCTTCAGATTTACGCACAGGCCAGATGGGGCTGTTGAAAGGTGAGTGGGTTTTGCTGACCACCCCTTGGCTCTCCAGCTCACGGATCATTTTGTGGATGGGGATCACGGCATCTCGATTCGTTCGGTATTGCCGGCGGTGCACCATTGAGGTGGCAATTGGTACTCGTTGATCTTCTACCTTCAAGAGTCCTACTGCAGATGGGTTTTCTGATAGTCCAGGTAAGCTGTTCAATTGCTTGATGCCCTCTGTCTCTACAGTTGCTATCCCAAATGCCCACCTGAGTCCCTTTGGGTCTTTGAAATACCCACTTCGGAGAAAGTCTATGCCTAAAATACATGGGGTCTGGGCCAGTCACAATGGACTGTTTCTTCCACTCATTTCCAGTCAGGCTGATCTCAGCTTCCACTGAAGTAAAGTCCTGTGATCCCCCTGTCACACCAGCAATAGAAACATGTTCTGCCCCCACATATTTTGATGGGATTAATGTGCACTGTGCACCAGTGTCGACCAAAGCTTTATATACTTGTGGTTCTGATGTGCCAGGCCAACGAATCCACACAGTCCAAAAAATACGGTTTTCCCTAGCCTCTACCTGGCTATAGGCAGGGCCCCTCTAAGCCTGGTTATCCTTCTTTCCTGGGGCATATGTCTTGGAGGTTCCTTCAAGGGGATCGAAAATATCGCCATCATCATCATATATGGCAGTTTGATTATGAGTCACTGGAGCTGCTTCCCTTTTGGTGAAAATTCCTTTCGGAGTCTTGCCTCCCTTCAATTCATGCACCCGTTGTGCCAGAGCACCAGTAGGTTTCCCATCCCATTTCCTCATATTTTCTCCACAATCACGCAGGAAGAACCATAGCTCAGCTCGTGAGATGTGCCTTCTTTCCCCATCTGGGGACCGTCTGTGTTGGGTACCAGGACCTCTGATTTGTATTGCTGAGACTTGGAGAAAACCCTCTTTCATCTCCTCCCTGAGTTTCTTATGATTTTCCTCTATCTCATCTTTTAGTGTCTGCAGACGTGCTTCCACTGCTGCAATTCTGGCATGGGTTGGGCCATGTACAGCATCTGCATATGCTCGGAGCTTCTTTGCCATATCGAGCACAGTCTCCTCACCCTCATCTTGCTTCATTATTGCTGCAGCAGAAGCATATTCTTGTGGCCCAAGTCTTACAAGTTTTCGCCACATCACAGATGTACACGGTACCAAGTCTGGATTTACAGTATCTACATCATTCGAGAAGACAATCTCTGCCACTGCCATTTCCCTCAAGCGTTGGATCCCTTGTTCTATAGTCTTCCACTGGGTCTGCTGCATATAAAGATCATCTGCACACAGGTATCTTTGTGCTACACTTTCCAGAACCCGTGCCCAGAGGCTGCGAGGGTTAGCCCCCCTCATCATTCCTTGGTCAATGACAGGATCATGTGATAGGGATCCCAAATGTCTCGCTTCACTACCATCCAGAATTGTAGCCTCGCCTGCAGCATCCCAAAGACGGACCAACCAACTAATTATAGACTCATCAGGTCGTCGGGTGTAATCCTTTCTTAGGCCACGAAGGTCCTTCAGGGAATAGGACTCAGGGGTGGCTTCTGATCCTGCCTCAGTTGCCCTAACCCCGTCTTTTGTGTCAGTAATTAGCTTTGAGGGTCCTTCTCCTGGATCATCATCGTCAGTCCCTGGCTGGTCGGTTTTGCTTTTCTTCTTCCCCGCAGCGACTGCCAGTGGCTTAGGATTACTGTCTGGTTTAGCTACAGACTGAGTAACTGGGGTGTTGTCTGCAGCCTGAGTGACTGGGATAGCTGCTGGTTTATCTCCCTGCCCCCCTTCCTCTGTCTGCCGGCCTACAGTATCTAGCAGTGTGCGATAAGCATAAGCCAAGGCCCAGCTTATTGCAATGATCCTTTTCTCATTAGAGTCATCATGGCACTTCTCTTTCAGATATTTCCCCACTTCAGCTGGGTTTTGAATTTGTTCACGTGGAAAATCCCACTCCACAGGGTCAGAAAATTCCTTCAGGATCTGGCCCATATTTTCCCATTCTCCACACCACTCAGGATTTTCCACACCTGGGTGAGGGGCTTCATCAGCTCCTCTGGACATCTCAGCCTTCACTCTAGAGAAGCTGCAGGCTGTATAAAGGAAGTTTACCAGAACAGATACCAGAAAGATGGTCTCTTTAACATTCAGGGGAAACTGAACATTCTCAAAAAGTGACATAACAAATTCAAAAGAGAAGAAGGAAAGGAGAGGCTGGAAAACCTCATGCCCTGCTCCTCCTCTAACAAACTGGGTGCAATTACGAATAAACCCCCAGAACATACTACTGGAACTAGGATGCAGGGTAGGACGAAAAAACCATAAACTATACGTATCTTGAACAGACTCCAGTATCTTTACAAGCACCTTATAAATCACTATCACCAAGCCCAGCCCAATAGCTATTTTAAACTGTGCTCTTCTACTGTAAAAACTACGTGTAAGGGACAAGAATCCTAGTGACCAGAAAAGTACTAAAACCTCAAAAAAGCCTAGAGACCAGAACCACATTAAGGACTCTACCCCAAGAAACATTATGAATGTAAGCAACATGGCTACTGACTGCTTTAACCCACTACAAAGTAAGCACAACCAACATCCAGTCAGTAAAGGAATAAAGGCTTTTTCCACTTTTTTTTTTTTTTCGAGCCCCACGTTGGGCGCCAATAAATGTATTTGTCCTGGTTCAGGTCAAATTTGGGGAAAGAACCCTAAAAGGGTTTCCTTTAGGAAAGCAGACTCAATCGGCCCCTCCCCCCCCACCAACCAGTTCGGGAAGGATACTTCTTTGGAGGAAAGTGGAAAAAACCTGTTTATTAAACAAGCAATTTTAAACAATATTAAACAATAAAACTTCTTGCCACTCCAAGAGAGAGACAAACTCAGGAAAAAAATCCCCTGGGTTGCAGCTGGGCTCACTCAGTCTCTGATCAGTCCCTCCAGCACTGGAAATGCTGCGGCCCAGGCCCGGCCCGCTGGGCCACAGGTGCTGCTGCTGCTGCTCTTCTGGTGTTTAGTCCAGAGCAGGTCCAGAGAAAGGGAAAAAACACAGTCCAGGGAACTTCTTTGCCTCAGCTAGCTAAAAACTAACTAGGAAAAGAAAGAAAGGAGAGCTCTCTCTCGCTGTCTGTCCATCCGCAGACGACACAGTCCAGGAGCAGGAATGTGGAGGAGGGAGTGCAGTTCTTGAAAACAAACTCTGCGCTTCTTCCCCCCTCCCTTTCACTCCTGGAACAAGTCTTAAAGGTGTAGAACTTATTATTCAATATAGACAGAGCAGACGATTGGGGATAAAGGCATCATACAGTCAACCTAGGACACACACAGACCCCTCATGGACTTGCTGGAGGAGAGAACTGGAGGCCAGGATGGCACAAACCTCTCAGAGACTCAGTGTGGGAAGGAAAAAGGGAATTACTTTAAAAGAACTGCAGTACCGTGAAGCATTAATGAGCCCCACTGAGTGTTGTTCCTGACAAAGACTCTCCAGGGACTAATTGCAGCAGATCATTGCAGGCCATGGTTGCACAAACCTCTCAGGACCCCAAGGCAAAAGCCCAAGTCCTTTGAAGAACCTGCCGTCCCTGGGAGCATGAAGGAGGGCCCAGGGCCATTCCTGACCAAGGCTCCCCAGGGCCTCTTCCCAGCAGCTCCCTGAGGCCAGGAGTGCAGGGAGGCAGAGGCTCTGTGTAGGCAGCTCAGCTGCTGAGCAGAGCCTGGGCTGGCTGGAGGCAGCAGAAAGGCCAAGGCCTGAGCCCCAGCCCCAGGGAAGGCAGATCCTGTCCCTCCCCGCCTGCTCAGGGCTCTGCCGGGAGCACTGGCATAGGGAGGGATGCTGAGGGCAGGACAAGGGATGACAGTGCCCAGCCTGGCTGGGGCTGTGCCAGGAGGCCCCAGTGCCTCAGGACAAGGCGTCTCCTCCTCACAGCCCTTGGTGGCAAGACGCTGCTGTGCCCCAGGGCACCAAGGCTTGGCTTCTCCTGGCCACTGCCAGCCTTGCCAGGGCCCTTGGCCATGTCCAGCACAGCTTGTCCTGCACTGTCCCACAGCTGCTGCTGTGTCCCTGCAGGCTGCACACTCCCATCTCGCTGCCCCCCGGGCCTTGCCCTGCCATTGCCAGCCCTGCCCTGCCCCTGCCATGCCCAGGGCATGTCTGCAATTCCCCCAGGCAATGGGTGGGGATGGGCAAGTGTTCCTGAGGGCACAGGGAGGGGACAGCTGGGCTGGACTGACCCAAGGGATCTCCCATTCCATGCAATGTCATGGTCAGCAATAAACTGAGGGAAAGGAAGGGGATAGGGCTGGCAGGGAGGGCTGTGGATATTTTTTACCAAGACATTTCCCCATAAGGCACGCAGGGGCTTGGAGACCCCATAAGGTGCATGAGAGGCTAGGGTCCCTTGTCACACACACAGGGATATTTTAGGTTCCCTCTGAGGCATGGAGGGCACTGGCCCTGCCTCCATCAGGGCCTGGCACAGACAGCCCCGCAGGCAGAGCGGCGGGACCGGCACCGCTCAGCGCCCGTGGGGATGGAACCGATGCCAGAGGAGCCAGGGGGGCCCTGAGCAGGGCTCTGGCGCTGCCCCCCCGGCTCTCCTGGGCCTGTGGCCATCCCGGGCACCAAGGGCTCGCTCTGTGCCGCGCTCTCCCTGCCCAACGGGGCTCTGGGTCAGCACCCGGCTCCTGCCGCTGCCTTGAGAATGCTGAGGGCCATTCGGGGGTGGAACTGAACTTGCCAGGGAGAGAATTCATAGGAGACTTGTTTAGCCCTTTTACAGACTTGTTTAGGCTCTCTTCAAGTGAGAAACAACTTAAAATCCCAGGCTAAATCATGTGGTATAACCTGTGGGGATTCCTTGAAGATGCTTTCTAACTCCCAGGGGTGCCGGGCCGTGTCCCAGCGAGCACCAACACCCAGGAGCTCTGATGCATGCTGCACGGCTGGCACCAGGGAAACAAGTCAACATCCCTACAGCTGCCCGCTCTGCCTGCAGGGTGTCATGCAACAGCAATGTTCCAGCAAGAACAGGCATTTTTACATCCTCAGGATGATGAGCTCTTGTGGTCCTGGTGGTGGATCAGAGAGAAAAGCCAAATGTGACGGACTGAACTTGACTGTAGGAGAGGGATGGCTCAGCAGAGGACCTGGGGACCTGTGGTGCCAGCCAGTGACCGGCCACATGGACACAGCAGGAAGGCCCCAGACTGTCACACTTCAGTTGGGAGGGTATAAAAGCCAAGAGGTTCTTTGTTCAGGGTCCCCCAGAGGCACCAGCTCAAACTGCCACTGTTCCAGCACAAAAAAATTGTTTTAAGGATCCAGAGGTCCGACATTCTGCTATGGAGGACATTTCACATTTCCAATCTTTTGGGCACTTAGGACCTTCTAATTTTGCTTTGCACCCAAGAAAAATAAACCCCCAAATGTGCACAAATCACTCCTTTAGCTTTTCCTCCTGTTATTTTAATCTGACTTTTACATTGTTGTCTGCTATCTTGTCCTCATCTTTCCAAAATTCCTGTGCCTATTTAAGTCCAGCCTGGGATGGTGCACACATTTTGTTTAGTTCTGCAGCGATTTATCCCCAGCAATCCTGCTGACCACACCCATTTCAATGTTGCAAAAACCGAACTCTGGGCTGCAATATGTGAATCACACTGTGAGGAACTGCATTGACTTGTTTGTTCATCAAAAGTATGAAATTAGGATGAAAGGGGGGGAAGTCGGGACATGGAATTTGCAGGCTTGACTGGTAACCACAAAGATTGTGGAAGATTTTGCAGGACTGGCTGGAACTGATAACCGCAGTGGAAACCCATTGTTGCTGAAACTGATAACCGCAGTGGAAGGAGACTCACCACCCCCACTTGTGAAACCCATTGTTGCTGGAACTGATAACCACGGTGGAAGGAGACCCATCACCCCCACCTATGCAGGATAAAAAGGGACTGAAGAGAAGGAAAGGTTGTCAGCTTTTGGCGGAACACAGGCTCCGCAGCTGCACCCAGCGCTGTTTGCTTGCTATCGCTTGCTGTAATTAATAAAATTATTAATTGATCTTAAAAGGCTGAATCAAATTATTCGCCTCAATTTATAACAAATTTGGTGCCGTGACTCGTATCGGAACACCTGGAGAGGAGGCCTTGCTAAGGAGGCGCCCCACTGCCTTTGCTTTTACAGTGGCCTTACAGGGACACTCCTCCCCGGACTCCGACCGACAAACCTAAAAATCCGATAGCAAGCAAGGAACTGCCGGCGACTCCCTTAATCTTTGTGCACGAAGCCCCGGGCGAAGACACCGGATGGTGTAAGTATTTTCCGAAGGACCTGGTGTCCGGAGGAGGCCTGTTCTGGGAGAACGGGACCGCTCGGTCGGGGGTCGGGGATCCTGGAGTGTGACAAGTGTGGTGTATGAGAGGGGAGCCAGCAGCTCGGACTCCCCAAGCAAGTGCGGACCTCATAGTAGTGCGGTTCCCATATCCGGCGATGGACTGGGCCACGAATTGAGGGAAGCAAGTGTGTGTGTGTGAGAAGGCCCTCCAGAAGATGGGTCAGAGGAAAAGCAAGCCTGCTGAACCCATGGGTGGGGGAATCCCTGTAAAACTTCCCCATATTTCAGAGGATAGTCCATTAGGCTTAATGATTAAATATTGGAATGCCTTTCCTTCTAGGAAGGGAAAAGATAAAGTAAAAATGGCTCATTACTGCATGGAAGTTTGGGGCGGGGAAACAAATAAGAGGGGATCAGTTATATTGGCCAGTATTTGGGTCTTCTGAGGATTGGATCTGTCAGGCCTTAAATATCTACGTTAATTCAAAAGAACCCTTTAATCTAGAAGAAAGTGAATATGCAGCCCTCTGGATAAGAGGAGAGACAAGGGCAAAATTATTTGCTCTCAATACCGAGAGGAAGAAAAAGCGGTCAAAAGAAATTGAATTGCCTCCAGGCATTCCCCCTCCATACATACCGCCACCACCCCCACCTCTTCCATTGCCACCTCCACCGCCACAACTTTTAGACCCCTCCCTCCCGGGACCTTTGCTAATCGACCACCCGGGTCCCTCGGCACCCACCCAAGAATTATCGGAGGATGAGGGACCGGAAGGTGAAAGGTTGGAGGAAAATATCTCTGAGGGTTCTCGGCGAGTCACCCGAAGCCAGACCCGACAAAAGGGAAAGCAAGAATTGGGTATATTTCCCCTTAGAGAGCATGGAATGGGAATGGTGCCTAACCCGAATGCTGCGCAACCAGGACAGCCTGCCCCGATTCTGGGAATAGGATATATATCCGTTCCATTAAACTCAGGGGATGTTAGGGAATTTAAAAAGGAAATGGGACATTTGTTAGAAGATCCTTTAGGGGTGGCAGAGTGGTTGGATCAATTTTTGGGACCTAATATTTATACTTGGGAGGAGATGCAATCCACGTTAGGGATTTTGTTTTCTGCAGAAGAAAGAAGAATGATTAGAGAAATGGGCATGAGAATCTGGGATGATGAACATCAACAGGGACCATTAGCAGATACTAAATGGCCCCTACATAATCCCCAGTGGAATAATCAAGACCCGTTACACCGTACCCATATGGGCGATTTGCGAAATATAATAATACAGGGAATAAGGAAGGCTGTCCCTCGTGGACAGAATGTACAAAAGGCATTCAAGGAACAACAAAAGAAGGATGAAGATCCAACTGAGTGGTTGGAGAGGCTGAGAAAAGCCTTTCAGTTATATTCAGGGGTGGACCCTAACACTCCTGAAGGAGAGACATTGTTAAAAGTTCATTTTGTGGTAAATTCGTGGGTGGATATTCAAAAGAAGTTGGAAAAGTTAGAAGGGTGGCAAGCAAGGTGGCTGGATGAGTTACTGCGGGAGGCTCAGAAGGTTTATGTTAGGAGGGAAGATGAGAACTACAAGAAGCAGTCTAAGATTATGTTAGCAGCTGTAAGGGAAGGACAGAGGCAATCTCCCCTAAGAAGGGGTGGTGGTCACCCAGGAGGTTTGAAGGGAGCTGGTCGACAGGTGCATGAAGGAAGACAAGGTAGAGGAGATAGGAATGTTTGCTTTTACTGTGGGAAAAAGGGACATATGAAACGGGAATGCCGACAAAGGATGGCTGATGAAAAGCAGTTTAAGGAAGATTAGGGGTGTCAGGGGCTCTATCTGCTGGGGACAAGAGAAAGAACAGAGCCCCTGGTAAAATTAAAAATAGGTCCCCAGCAGCAAGAATATGAGTTCCTTGTGGACTCAGGGGCAGAAAGATCGACCGTCCAGACCCTTCCCCTAGGGTGTAAGATTTCATCTGAAATAATACAGGTGATTGGAGCCAAAGGGGAACCCTCTGGAGTACCTATAATCAAGGATGTACTCTTAGAAAGTAACTCCAAATTAGGAATTGGGTCATTTTTATTAGTACCAGAAGCAGATTATAATTTACTGGGAAGGGATTTGATGATTGAATTGGGGATAGGGATAGAGATTAGTGAGGGAGAACTGACAGTAAAATTGTGTCCTCTCCGGGCTGAGGATGAGAAAAAGATTAATCCAGAGGTGTGGTATACCCCTGATAGTGTAGGAAAATTGAAGATTGAACCCTTTGAAGTAACTATTAGGAACCCAGAGATACCTGTCAGAATTAGGCAATATCCTATATCTAAGGAGGGGAGGCAAGGACTGAAACCAGAAATAGAAAGGCTTTTAGAAAAGGGACTTTTAGAACCGTGTATGTCCCCTTTTAATACCCCCATTTTACCAGTAAAGAAACCCAATGGTAGTTATAGGTTAGTACATGATTTACGGGAAATCAACAAAAGAACCGTTGAAAGGTTCCCTGTGGTAGCTAACCCACATACCCTTTTAAGTCAACTTGGCCCAGAAAACCAGTGGTATAGTGTAATAGATCTCAAAGATGCCTTCTGGGCTTGTCCTCCTAAGGAAACTTCTAGAGATTATTTTGCTTTTGAATGGGAGGATCCAGATACATATAGAAAACAACAATTGAGGTGGACAGTCCTTCCCCAGGGATTTACAGAATCCCCAAATCTGTTTGGACAAGCTTTGGAACAAGTACTGGAAGGTTATTCTTTAGGGGAAGGGATGGTGTTACTACAATATGTGGATGATTTATTAATTGCAGGGAAAGAGGAAAAAAAAGTAAGGGAAGAAAGTATAAAACTCCTAAATTATTTAAGCCTTAAAGTCTTAAGTCTCAAAGTCAAAATTGCAGTTTGTAGAAGAAGAGGTCAAATATCTCGGGCACTGGTTAACAAGGGGAACCAAGAAATTGGACACTGATAGAATCCAAGGAATACTTTCCCTACAGGCCCCACAGAACAAAAGACAAGTTCAACAGTTACTGGGACTCTTCGGGTATTGCCGACAATGGATCGAAAATTTTAGTGGAAAAGTCAAATTTTTATATGAAAAATTAACTAATGATGGGTTATTGAAATGGAGCACCAATGATGAAGATCAATTAGAAGCATTAAAAACTGAACTAGTCAATGCTCCAGTCCTTAGCATTTCAGATTTGAAGAGATCATTTTATTTATTTATTTGTGCAAATGAGGGAGTAGCATACGGTGTATTAGCTCAGGATTGGGCTGGGAAAAAGAAACCAGTAGCATACCTCTCCAAACTCCTGGATCCCGTTAGCCGGGGCTGGCCCACATGCTTACAGGCTATAGTGGCTGCTGCTCTCCTGGTAGAGGAAGCTGGGAAGATAACCTTTGGAAGTGAGCTAAAAGTCTTATCTCCCCATAACATTCATGGAGTTTTGCAACAGAAGGCTGATAAATGGATAATGGATGCCAGACTTCTAAGGTATGAAGGCATCCTAGTCTCTTCTCCTAAGTTAAGTATAGAAACAACGAGCCTGCAAAACCCGGCCCAGTTTTTATATGGAGAACCAATTACAGAACTAACACATGATTGCCTTCAACAAATAGAGGAACAAACAAAAATAAGGCCGGATCTTGAGGAAGAAGAGCTAGAGGAAGGGACTCGATTGTATGTAGATGGGTCCTCTCGAGTTCTGGAAGGGAAAAGGAAATCCGGGTATGCTATAATAGATGGGAAAACATTTAAGACAGCAGAATCGGGTCCCCTTAGCCCCAGCTGGTCAGCCCAAGCATGCGAATTATATGCAGTGCTTAGGGCTCTAAAATTATTGGAAGGAAAAAGTGGGACTATTTTCACTGATTCTAAATATGCCTATGGAGTAGTTCATACTTTTGGAAAAATCTGGGAAGAAAGGGGACTTATTAACTCACAGGGAAAGGGGCTGGTACATAAAGAACTGATTCGGCAGGTATTACAAGCTTTGAGAGGGCCAGAGAAAATAGCCATTGTCCATGTAAAAGGACATCAAGCAGGGATTGGAAATTCGATACGAGGAAACAATTTGGCGGACCAGGAAGCGAAACGAGCGGCCCTGATGAATTTAAAGCCATGGACAGGGCTTGTCACAAGGAGAGAGGATTGCTCCACTTGTGGAGCTGACTTAGAAGATCCACCGTGTTGGGTTTGCTGGAAATACTATGGGATAGACTCAATAAAATGTGCCTGTGATACCCCTCGAAAGAAACATTGCTGGTTTCATGGACCTATTGATTACATACTAGCCTTCACTGTGCAAGAAAAGGAGAAATTAGGCCAGATGGGGATAAGAGAAAAAGAGGAAGGCAAATGGGTATTGCCCGACGGGCGGGAAGTACTCCCAAAAGGGATGGCAATGAGGGTCCTACAAGCAATCCATGAGAAAACCCACTGGGGTACACAAGCCTTGGTTGATCAATTTGCTATAAAATATATGTGTATAGGAGTCTATAACCTTGCAAAACAGGTAACTCAACAGTGTTTAACTTGTCAAAAAGTGAATAAACAACAACTGAGAGAAAGACCAATGGGCGGCAGGGAGCTAGCACAAAGACCCTTCTCACACATACAAGTAGATTTTACAGAATTACCAAAAGTGGGGAGATATAAATATTTATTGGTACTGGTAGACCATTTGACCCATTACGTGGAAGCCTATCCTACTGCCCGAGCCACCTCAAATACCGTAGTAAAAGTATTACTAGAACAAATTATTCCCCGATATGGATTAATTGAATATTTAGACTCAGGGGACCTCATTTCACATCTAAAATCGCAAAAGATGTTTTAACGGCCTTAGGAACCCAGTGGAAATATCACACTCCTTGGCATCCACAGAGCTCGGGGAGAGTGGAAAGGATGAACGGGGAAATAAAAAAACAACTGACGAAATTGATGTTAGAAACCAAGATGTCATGGGTAAAATGTTTGCCTCTGGCTTTATTAAATATTCGAACTCAACCCCGAACTGATGTAGGAATCTCCCATTTGAAATGCTATTTGGAATGCCTTATGATACGGAAGCCCCTACAGACCATCCATGCTTGAAGGATTCCCAGATTAAGCATTATATCATACAAATTATGAGCCGAAGGCAGGAATTGAGGGAAAAAGGGATGTTGACACAGAGGCCACCTTTAGACATTACAATACATAAAATCAAACCAGGGGACAATGTGCTTATTAAATCCTGGAAAGAAAATTCTTTAACCCCACGTTGGGAAGGCCCCTTTGTTGTTCTGCTTACCACAGGAACTGCGATACGGACAGCCGAGAAGGGGTGGACACATGCCAGTCGAGTTAAAGGTCCGATCACCACAGATGACCAGTGGAAAGTGACCAGCCTGCCTGGGGATTTGAAGGTTACCATTAAGAAAAACCGATGAACTCTGTGTGTACCATTCAAGTTGATCACAAAGGGGAACAAAAGGGATATGATTACCTGCTTGTTAGTGATTATTTGATAATTTGTAATAAGGTAGATTATGATTGTTATCCTTTTGTGTGCTTTGCGTGTAAAGTTTGCCAAGAACGGTGGTGGGTCCATTGCCAAAAGGGGAGGCCGCCAACTGGGGTCTGTACAGAATGCTATAAGGCTGAACGAAAGTTAACCAAAATTGTGTTAAAATTAGGGAAATTGGAAAATCAGTGGGTTTGTTTCGACTCTGAGGATTGGTGGAAAATATACACAAAAGGAGTGCATCCAGGAAACTTTTGTTTCCATACTAATGAACCCACTCCATTTGTTGCCCAAATTATAAAAGGGTGTGGTCGGAGGGAACTAAAGGGGGTCCCGTGCGACCCACCCCCGGTCAAGGATAAAAATTGGGAACAGTACAAGGTTAGGCAGGAGCAGGGGAAGGGACGCCCAGGTGAGTACCGCTGCTGCCGAGAAGATGGTTCACCTCGTGGCTCGAAGCAACCGGGTCAGCGAGCGAGGCAGAGGGGAAAAAGCCAGGTCCCCCCCCAATGGAATAATGCTAAAATGCTCCAACTATTGCCAACCGAGTACTAGGTTCCCCTGGACGACCCGTCTGATTGCCTCTGAAACACCAAAAAGGCAACAAACCCAAAAAGGGAAAACAGGATATTATGCAGTAAAAACAAGGTCAGGACCTCACCCTTATTGGCAGATTATAAGTATTTTAATGCTTTGTATCATACATAAAGGGGAGAGTTCCCCGGCTCTGCACCAGCCCTTTAAGTGGACGCTAACCGGAATAGATGGCAGGGTAATTCGGAGTCAGATAACATCCGGACCCCCTATTTTTACCCCACAGTTATGTGAACTAGCCCCTGTAGAGCCCTGTTTTAATACCGCAGGATTTTACATGTGTCCAGCATCGAACCCAGGAAAGGGGTATTGCAATTACCCTGGAGAATATTTCTGTGGGTACTGGTGGTGTGAAACAATAGCCTCAGACTGGCAAGCAGCAGGAGATAAATTTCTTAAAGTATCATGGGGACCCTATGGGTGTACACCTCCACAAAAGGATTCTAGTGGCGCCTTCTTGGGCGGGTGGAAAGGGAGTTGCCAATTTGTACATTTAAACATAACTGAGCCCACAGACCCAGGATGGATGGTGGGAAGATCATGGGGCTTTCGGTATTGGGAACCTGGAAAAGACAGAGGGAGTGTATTTACCATAAAGAAAGGGCCTGTACCAGCAGACACACAGGCAGTAGGCCCTAATCCTGTAATAGTTAGGGATTTAACAGCTAGGAACCTGATAACGGATAACCAAACTACAACTCCTACAACACCTCCAAGTGGGGATTCCCAGTTTAACACTCTCTGGAAATTAATGGAGGGAGTATATAAAGTCTTAAATGCTACTGAGCCAGAATTAACAGAACACTGTTGGCTCTGCTTTGATGTTAGGCCTCCATTTTACGAAGCTGTAGGGATATCTGAAAAGGCGAGACCTCTTAATGGTAGCAATCCCCCGCAATGTAATTGGAAAGATTCCCGGGGTAAAGGAATGACTTTGGCTTCAATAACGGGGAGAGGACGATGTATTGGCAGAGTACCCACACACCTGGAATATTTATGTGAGAGAGTTACTAAAGCTAAACGGGAATATACTCTAGCTAAATGGCTAGTTCCTGCTAAAAAACCCAAGTGGATCTGCTCAAAAGGAGGATTCGGCCCCTGTATTTCCTTAGAAATATTTGACGAAACCTCTGACTATTGTATACAGGTGGCTGTGATTCCCAAAATTATCTATCACCCCAACGAATATATGTATAATGTACAAAACATCCCAGAACACCACATACAAAAACGAGAGCCTTTGACCGCACTTACAGTGGCAGTTTTAATGCTTGCAGCGGGAGCAGGTGTCGGTATGGGAGTAGCCTCCCTAGTAAAACAAACAAAGGAGTTTAATTCCCTGAGGATTGCTGTAGACGAAGATTTGGAACGTATAGAACAATCAATATCAGCATTAGAAAAGTCAGTAAGGTCCTTATCGGAAGTAGTTCTGCAGAATAGAAGAGGACTAGATCTGCTATTCTTACAACAGGGAGGACTGTGTGCGGCTCTCCGGGAAGAATGTTGTGTGTATGCAGATCACACTGGGGTGGTACGAGACACTATGACAAAACTGAAAGCAGGACTTGAGAAAAGGAAAAGGGAAAGGGAGGCCCAGCAGAGCTGGTATGAGACCTGGTTTAATCACTCCCCTCGGTTAACTACCTTGCTATCTACAATTGCGGGTCCTTTAATATTATTAGTGTTAGGATTAACATTTGGCCCATGTATATTCAACAAGGTAATTGAAATAGTAAAAAGAAGATTGGAAGCAGCACACCTGATGCTAATCAAAGCCAAATATGAAACTCTCCCTAGAGATCCTGAAGTAGAAGAGACTTTGATTCTAGCCCACCAAGAAATAAAACGATTTGATGAACAAAATGATAAAATATGGATTGGGGGACTGTGAGGAACTGCATTGACTTGTTTGTTCATCAAAAGTATGAAATTATGATAAAAGGGGGGGAAGTCGGGACATGGAATTTGCAGGCTTGACTGGTAACCAAAAACAAAGATTGTGAAAGATTTTGCAGGACTGGCTGGAACTGATAACCGCAGTGGAAACCCATTGTTGCTGAAACTGATAACCGCAGTGGAAGGAGACTCACCATCCCCACTTGTGAAACCCATTGTTGCTGGAACTGATAACCACGGTGGAAAAAGACCCATCACCGCCACTTATGCAGGATAAAAAGGGACTGAAGAGAAGGAAAGGTTGTCAGCTTTTGGCGGAACACAGGCTCCGCAGCTGCACCCAGCGCTGTTTGCTAGCAATCGCTTGTTGTAATTAATAAAATAATTATTGATCTTAAAAGGCTGAATCAAATTATTCGCCTCAATTTATAACAACACTCTGGCGTGTGAGATGGCAGGGCACAAGAGCAGGCACTGAAGAAGGGACGTTCCGTAGGTTGGTGAAGTCACTCCCAGAACTCAGTCTAGCTCTCAGAACTCCGGCGCCACACCAGGAGTGGGGAACTGCCTCGCTATGGGCATTTACCAGAGGCAGAACCTTTAGAGCCACTTGCTCTAAGGTGCCAGACACAAGCCACAATAGGGACCGGGCAGAGGAGAGAGGAGGCAGCTCTCCATCTTGAGGTTACACAAGAAAGAGTTTATTTCAGGTGAAGAGAGCAGAAACAGAGAGCCCACGGCACTCCTGTGCAAGATACAAGTCAGGGGGTGGATACAAACAGCTCACCAAGAGGGAATCCTCAGGGGAGGAGTGAGGGGATCACATCCAGTGTCTGGAGCCAATTGGGGTAGGAGGGTGGAGAGGATGGGTCACACGGGCCAATGGGGCCTTGAGGAATTGGGGCATCCCAAAAAGGTGTTGCAATCTGGGATTGGCCCATGGGAAAGTGCCAGGGAAGGTTCGGGGACCAAGGGGCTGGGTTGCTATGACAGGCAGGGAAAGAGCTGGAACAAGGGGCGGGGAATGGCATGGGGGTCAGCTTTGAGGGAGGGTAAAAGCCAGGGGTGAACAAACTCGGGGAGAACATGGGGGTACAACAGAACGAAGCATCTAAGAATGAAACAATAAATGAAATTTGTACTGCAACAATCAAGAGCATCTGCAGGGACACAGTCTGACCAGCAATGTCAGCAGGCAAAATAAAGGTTTTGCTGAGCAATGGCCCTTGGCTGAAGCAAAATATTTACACTCAGGGCAGTCCATTTGTACAGAAAGGGGGTACACTCTGGGGTACAGCTAAGGCCATGAGGTCCCAGCAGGCTCTGGGGTGGCAGCAGGCTGAGGTCAGAGCAGGCTCTGAGGTCACAGAGGTCCCAGAGCTCCGTGGTTGCAGAGCACCACAACGCCCGAGCAGGCAGTCCTTGAGCACAACTGCTGCGGCAGCAGCGGCGGTGGCAGCAGTGGTGCTGACATTGGGACAGCGGTGTCAGGACAGTGGTGGCAGCAAGAGCGGCGGGACTGGCACAGGGCAAGGCACCATGGCCCTTGCTCTGCGCCTCCTCCTCCTGCTCCTCCTGGCCGTGGCCCTGCCTGCCAGGGCTGCCCAGGCTGCTCCATTGCAAGCGCGGGGAGCAGGTGAGCCGGCAGCCTGGCTCCCCTTTCCCAGGACAGCGCTCCCTGCTCTCCGGGGAAGCGCTGGGGATGGTTTTCCCCTGGGGTTTAGGGAGAGTTTCCTCTGTGGGAGGGAGTGAAGTCCCGTGGCCCATGGGCTGCTCCAGCTGCCCTCCCAGGGATGTGGCACAGGGCCTACCAAAGTGTGGAGACCGGCCAAGAGACAGCCCAGAGCTCCCCAGGCCCCTGTGCAGCTTTGGCCTTGTCCTTTCACATCTGGCTCCCATGGCCTTCCCCGAGCCCCTTGCAGTGCCAAGTTCCCACAGACAGAGAGGGATGCCAGCACACAAGGAACTGGTTCTCATCTGTGCTCCCTTCTAGATGAGCATGCTAGGAAGGCTTCTCCAGCAGCTTGGCTCCATGAAGATTTCCAGCCTCTGAAGTCTCGTGCAGGTATACTGATAATGTTCCTAAAAGAATAATCACTGACAACCTGGCAGGAACCAGCTGGCAGAAGCTTCTGTGGCTATTGAGTTGCAGGTGCGTCTGCAGGGAGGACATTTCAGGCTCCTTTCCTGGTTGCTGAACACAAGTCCTTCTCCCATCGCAGGGGTGAGTAGTGTGTCCCCGATGACACCACAGGCTGAGCCATGGTTTTGTGGGATCCATCCATCTGAAATGCAAATACTCCTCTTAAGGTCCTCTGAGAGGGAGGAACAAACCTACAGGAAACAGTAAGGCTCTAGAGACATACAAACACATGGAGAAGATGCTGAGTGATCTGGAGAGACGCCGTGGTGGGTGCATTCCTCTCCTCCTTCCCCTGGGACTCAGCAGCCGGGGGCTTTCCCTGCACATCTGGACAGACCCTGCCTAGCACAGCAGGAAGGGATCCATGGCAGCCTCGCTGCCCCGCTGCTGCTCCCACGGCCTGCAGGGCTGTTTCCCAGCCTGGCCTGGCTGCAGCTTCTCCCCAGCCTCTGCAGGAAGGCATTTGGCACCAGCTGACAGGGAGCCCCAACTGCACCATGGCTCATGCACACCCTGAGATCCCCTGCAATTTCCCAGTCACTGAGCACATCTGGAGGGGCACATGTTTGAAGGAGGGTGGGCCCTGCAGCAGCCCCAGTAACCTGGTCTTTATCCTGAATCTCATCCATGACTGAGACAAGCTTTGCCTCCTGAAGATGCCATCTTCCTGCTGGTGAACAGCCCAAATGATCCAGCTGTCCCTTTTCCTTTCCCCAGAGATGGAAGGAGAGGCTGTGCTGAAGGCTGAGTTTCCCAGAGGAAGCAGTGGCTCATTGGCAGCCTCTGCTGCAGGAAGGGAGGCGCTGCCAGGCACAGTCACAGGAGGTAATTGCTGTGCCTCTGGGCCTGAGCCCTGCTGAGCCTTGAGCTGCCCTCTCTGCTGCTTGGCAGTGCGGGCTCACAGCATTACCTGAGCCCCTTGCAGTACTCACTTCCTCATAGAAGGGGGATCCCAGCACACCATGGAACATTTCCCATCTGTGCTCCTTTCTAGATTGGGACCGTGACTTGAAGCATTTGGAAAGACTGGTAAAGCATGGTTTAAGGATCTTGGGGTCTGGTGAAGGTAGGTTATCAGCAACCCTTTCCTAACAGAGAAATCATTGTCCAGAGCAATATTTATGTGTGATTTCCTTTAAGATCCTTTGAAGTTTGATGTATTCTGGAAATCCTGTCCCCCAAATTCCTACTCCTGTGCCCAACAGCAATCCCACAGGAGGATCACTGTCAGTGGGAGGAAGGAGCCTTTAGCTGTCCATCTTCCACCCATGTGCAATGCCAGTGTGTTCTTCCATGTGCTCTGTGCAGCCCCAGAGAAGAGCAGAGAGGGAAGGGCCGGGCCCAGGGCTGTGTCCCGGTGCTGAGCCTTTCTCAGCTCCTTTGCCTGCCCCAGGGAGCCTGAGCTGCTCCTGCTGCTGCTGCCAAGCCCTGGCCCTGTCTGCGGCTGGGTTTAGAGCTGCTGGCAGCTCCAGGGAGTCCTTTCTCCCCTGACTGCCCCACAAGGGGCTCCTTCCATCCCAGTGCGGGGCCAGCACTGGCATGTGGTCCCCCTGCCCCTGCTCCTGAGTGGAAGGCAGAGCTGAGGGAATGCCTTGGAGGGCTCCAATCACCCAAGGGCACTCACTGCCACTGCAGCCTGAAGGAGAATCTTCAGCAGTGTCCCCGGAGGTGTTCTGTCCTGCCTTTCTTTGCAGCTGAACGTGAGGATGAAGAGGATCTGGATTCCCAACCCATACCCATTACTGAGCCTCTGGGAGATGGTGAGGGTAGGTCAAGGCCTTTCCCCCTGCGAGAGCTGCCAGCTCAGAGCCCAAAGCTCGGCCAGGGGGGCATCGCTGCAGGTGCCAGGACAGAACCACGCACGGGTGTGCCCTCGCCCTGGGCCATCCCCTCACCACTGCTGGGGCTCAGTGCTGCCCGTGCAGATCTGCAGAGATGACAGAGGCTTCTGTGGCTGTTGAGTTACAGGTGTGGCTGCAGAGAAGACTTTCTCAGGTCCTTTGGTGCATGTTGCTCGCAAGCCCAGCTTCCACCGCAGGGGTGAGTAGTGTGTCCCTGCTGACTCCACAGGCTGAGCACGGGTTTTGTGGTATCCATGCCTGGGAAATGGAAATATTTCTCTTAAGGTCCCCTGAGAGGAAAGAACAAACATATAGGAAGGAGTAAATCCAGGGAGGAATCAAAACATCTTGAAGAAATCCTGAGTGATCAGGAGAGACAGCATGGTGGGTGCATTTCCCTCCCCCTTCCCCTGGGACTCAGCAGCCGGGGGCTGTCCCTGCAGATCTGGACAGGCCGTGCCTGGCACAGCAGGAAGGGATCCATGGCAGCCTCGCTGCCCCGCTGCTGCTCTCACGGCCTGCAGGGCTGTTTCCCAGCCTGGCCTGGCTGCAGCTTCTCCCCAGCCTCTGCAGGAAGGCATTTGGCACCAGCTGACAGGGAGGCCCAGCTGCACCATGGGCCTGAGATGCCTGCAGTTTCCTACTCTCTGGGGAGATGCAGAGAGGCACCTGTTTGCTGGAGGGTGGAGTTTTGGAGCAGCTCCAAAACTCTGGGCATTTTCCTTGTCTTTATCCACCTCTTTGACAAGTATTGCTGGGAGCAGCACAGCCCAGCACAGAGGAATTATTGCATGCAGGCTCAGGGCTTTGGGCACTGAGCAGTCCTGTGCCAAGAGGCAGCAAGGTGCCTGCAGGCCCCAGCTCAGGGGGAAACAGAGAGCGAGAATGTCCTGGCCGTATCCACCCTGCTGCCAGCTCAGCAGTGCAGCATAGCAATGGCTCACGCTCCCCATTGCTCCCAAGATGCAGCTGGCACCTCAACACGTGCTGACAAAATCTGGAAAAGCATGAGAAGAGATTTCTGCCGGGGAACATCTTGTTTGATGAAGTTGATGGCCATTGTGGCTGGTGCAGCACTTGGCCTGATGATGTGCTCTGTCGGAATCTGGTATTGCTGGAACAGAAAATGGTGAGTGTTTTGCTGATCTCAATCTCAAACAGCTTCCTTTAAAGGCTGCTAAAAATCAGGGAAGATTCCCAGTGAGGCTGCAGTGGAGCTGTGGCCAGTCCATGGCTGTCCAAAGAACTCGGCTGAGGGCTCTGCTGTGCCCAGTGCTTTCCTTGGCCTCTTCATTGCTGAGGCTTGTCCTGCGGGGCCCGCTGGGGCTGCAGCCAGTGCTGGCTCCCACTGAGGCTGCCTGGCCAAGAGCAGCCCCAGGGGCACAGGGCAGAGGCAGAGCAAGGTGGGGAGGAGAAAGAGCAAGGACGAGATTGCCCCTGAAAGGCAGAGGCGCTCTGGGGCCCGCTCCTGGCCAGGGAGCCTGCCCAGAGCCGTCCCCTGCTCGCCGGGGCCTTGAGGGGCAGCTGTCCAGCTGGGCCAAGGTGTGCCAGCCGCTCCAGCCGTGCTGGGGAGCCCTGCCAGCTCTGGGCCCTGCTGTGCAGGAGGCTCCCTGTGTGCCACTGGCAGCTGGGGCCTCAGCCACTGCTCTCTCCCAAGGTGCTGCTGTGCATCTCCAGGAGACGAGCCTAACAACTCCGGCAGAGAGAACTTGACCTGTGTTTCCAGCTCTTCACATCTGTCCCCATCTGCCCTTCCACAGCTTCCTCACCATCTTGAGCCATTCCCAAAACAAACCCCTCCACAACGAGACCCTCTGCCCTTGAGCCCCCTGGTCCTGTTCCCCTAGCATGACTGAAGGTGGGCAGGCCCCACCTGCCAGGGCAGGGCTTGGCCCACATTTTATGTTCAAATAAAGTAATAAGAGTTGTCAGAGATATGTCCAGGTGTTTCCAACAGCAAAGCCCAGCCGGCACCAGCACTGGCTGAGTTCCATGGCCAGGAGCAGCCATGGATGCCCACGGTGAGGGCAGGCAGGAGCCAGGCAGGGGCTGCTGTGACCAGCAGCGGGGCCCTGAGGGGCTGGGGGAGCCCATGCTGAGCATCCCTGGGCTGAGGGCACATCTCCTTCAGTGGGATCATCTGGGCCTGGACATCCTCCAGTAGCATGCCCAGGAAAAGAGAGAAGCCATCAAGAACATCTGCAAAGACACAGCCTGAGCAGCAATGCCAGCAGGCAAAACAAAGCTCCTCCCCAATTAACACACAGTTGGTAGGACCTAATTGATGGGCCATCACCAATCCAGGGTGCTGTACAGGGTCTGCTCCTCTGGGCGAGGGAGGGAAGGGAAGGGAAGGGAAGGGAAGGGAAGGGAAGGGAAGGGAAGGGAAGGGAAGGGAAGGGAAGGGAAGGGAAGGGAAGGGAAGGGAAGGGAAGGGAAGGGAAGGGAAGGGAAGGGAAGGGAAGGGAAGGGAAGGGAAGGGAAGGGAAGGGAAGGGAAGGGAAGGGAAGGGAAGGGAAGGGAAGGGAAGGGAAGGGAAGGGCTGTGTGGCCTTGGGGCCTGATGGGGCTGATAAACAGCCCCAGAGGCACAACAACCCAGCTGCAACCTGTAAGAGGCCGTCTGAAGACCCTCACTCGTTTGCCTGCCGATTGCCACGAGAAGGAACTCCCTTCCCCCACTGCAGTTCTGGATTGGAGAAGGCAACAGTGCAGGTGCAGCCGCTGCACCGTTACGTTCTGTTCCGATCGAGGCCCGGCAAGAACTTGGCAAGAAGTTGGCAAGGACTTGGCAAAGACCCAGCGTGGACCCAGCACAGAGCGGCCCTCTGCAATTCCTGCTTTACTCTCCACCTTTAGAGCCAAATGAACTGTTGGGGTGACTCTGGTGGTCTCTCACTGAAGACCCCTCATCTGCCTTCTTACCACCGTGACAGACGGAGATCAAGAACCCTCTCCCCAAGGACTGAGACTGAGACCCCTACCACAGAGAGTGGTGGTGGGGGGAATGACATGACCTGTTCTTCTCCAGTAACTTCAATGGACTTATTCATCATTGTGTTTGTTCAGCCTGGATGATTTTCTGTAGATACACCTGTTCCCCCCATAGCAATTTCAATAGACTCTCATTGTTCTGCATGTTCCCCCCTTTTCTTTCTGTAAACTATAACTGGACCCCTGGGTTGGGTAGGATTTTGGAGACTTTCCCCAACACAACAAGACGGATCCCCATCATCCAGACCACTGAGGGCCTCGCCTGTGTTGGTAGCTATTCCCATCCCCCCTTCTCTCTCTCTCTCTCTCTCCTTTTTCTTTCTTTTCTGACCCCACTATCGCATTTATTGTTTTTTGGCCCTTAATAAAGGTGCATCTGTTGTGATTAAACTGATAGTCCCCTGCTGTTTGTCTTTTGCACTTTGGGATCGGCTAACGAACCATCACGACACCCCGCTATAAGCGGATCGTGACATTAAATTGGCGTCACGGACAGGATTTCTGTCTAGGCAGAAGGGTGCAGGTTCTGTGTAGTCTGTAACAGGGGAAGAACGTTTCTCTCCAGGTGCACCTAGCCTGCCAGTCCAAAAAACTGAGCATCGTCTAGAAAGCAAGGGGAGAGATTCGAATTTCCCGCAGACTGCACATTGCCTAGGCGAAAAAAGCACCCACACTGTCTTCAGAAATTGGAAAAGATCTCTTAGTGCAGAAGTCGGGACACTGTGTTGTTTTATGTTTGAACTGTCTGGGAAGGAAGAGACAACTTGAGGAAACTAAGCAGAGCCTCCCAGGCAGATTTTGTCTCTTCACTCACCCAGGGAAGAGAAGGGTGACACAGCGAAGGCTGTGTGCTTTGTGTAACTTAAGTTTGTACCTCCCTGCCGTGGTTTTGGTCCCTTCACAAAATGAGTAATAATCTTAATGCTAAAGGTAAAGATGAATTTTATGCTCTACTAGCTAAATACAATGCCAAACCTTCTCCAGGAGGAGAAGAATGGGCACAAAGTAACTGGTTTAATTTGGATAATGTGGTTGATAGAATATGTTTTTTACAACATGATACAAAATTTAAACTGGGCAGAAATAAAACCATCTTATGCTCAGTTTTGGGAGCTTGTCTTACGGCAGCTGTAGAAACTCGCTTTGAGAGAAGAGGTGAGGAAATGCAATAATAGACTCCCTTCAAAACCTAGTTGAAATTTTGCAAAAACAATTAGATGAAGAATAAAAGTAATTTTTTACAAGCTGCCATTAAAAAGGAACAGATTAAAAATGCAAAGCTCACCAACAAACTAAAAGAAACAGAGGAAAAGGAAACTCCTCACATTAACCAAGTTTATCCTCACAAAGAACTTGAGGCAGTAAATAATTGTGGGGAACATTGCTGCTCTCATTTAAGACCCTTAATTAAAACAGAATATAACTATCTCAGTGATGATGATCTTGAACCCCACATCACAACCAAACACATACCATACACTGCCACTGAGTTAGCTGAGCTTAAAAGAAAATATGGACGCCTCCCACACGAATCAGAAACAGAATATGTTTTCCAGGTGTCCTTCACTGGTGGCAATCAAATTAAATTAACTGAACAAGAAGCCAGTGGGTACTGGGGACACGGTGTCTTCTTAACAACAGGAGATAAACGTGACTCGTGGTCCCTGACACAACGTGTGGCTTTTGGGCTGGGGGAACAAACCCCTTGGAAAGGGGAGATCCTGTAGCTATAATTAGCACCCCTGACCAACTTCTAGAAAGTGTGTCCAAAGCCACTTGTCTGCAAATGATTCACAGAAAGAAATTAATTCTTGGCTTTGAATCCCTGATGAAGTTACATGTGAAGCCTGAAATAATGACCCCTTTAATTTGTGGGCTTCCAGAAACACTCAAACCTACTGCCATAGCCTTACAGAAAACTACAGCAGCTGTATCCCCTGTAGAAAGACCAGACAGATTTCCTAGTAACCAGAAGAACTCATTGGTTCCCCTTTACGACTTGCTGAGGAAAGGAGTAAAATGGGATTGGACTTCTTCTCAGGAAGAAGCATTGCAATTGCTGATTTTTGAAGTAACAGCTCATCAAGCTCTGTGTCTCGTTCATCCTACAGACCCCTTTCAGGTAGAATGGGGATTTGCTGTCTCAGGATTGACAGTACACATTTGGCAGCGGGGACCCGAGGGTGCAACAAGGCCTGTTGGTTTTTATTCCCGTGGTTTCAGAGATG
Source organism: Taeniopygia guttata (assembly GCF_048771995.1). Taxonomy (NCBI): domain Eukaryota; kingdom Metazoa; phylum Chordata; class Aves; order Passeriformes; family Estrildidae; genus Taeniopygia; species Taeniopygia guttata. The sequence goes on from NC_133057.1 coordinate 3,623,659, forward strand.
CTGAGAAAAGGTACACTACCTGGGAAAAGGGATTGTTTGTGGTCAGCCTGGCTCTCATTGAAGTGGAAAGACTTGCACTACAACTACCAATTGTATTGAGAAGCCCTTTCAATGATACTAAGACAGTCACTACTGGGACCCCCCCTCCTGACGGGGTGGCCCAGAGGGCCTCAGTAAGAAAGTGGTATGTTCAGATTGAACATTACTGTAACATCTTTACAATAACAGAAGGAGCTGTGAAAAATTTGGCAATACAAGAAACTGAGAGCTTGGATAGCAGCCAGGACAAACCTGCCTCTGTAATCAAAGTGGCCCCTCCTTTCTGCCCTGAACAATCAGCAAACTCTTGGTTCACTGATGCCTCTGCTAAACGAGAAGGGAAGGTGTGGACATACAGGGCAGCAGCCCCCCACATTTCCTCTGGTGAACTAATTAATGAGGGAGAAAGCAGTTCTCAGGTCAAGGAGCTGAGAGCTGTCTGGAGTGTTTTCCAACAAGAAGCACAGAACGCCTCTCTTGTCTGTCTCTACATTGACTCCTACGCTGTGCACCAAATGATCCTGATAATCCAGCACATTACCCTGGCCAACCTGTTCTGGTGGACATCCCTTACTATAGGGCTAGTACCACTTGTGCTAAAACCCCCTCTGAACAAATGTGCATGGAAAGCCTCTGGTGCTCTAGGGAAAGAACATTGGATAAATACATGCAGGATAATTCCATCATTCTAACCTCTTCTGCCTCTCGCTGGCAGGATTCTGTTGTGTTTACTTTTACAGAAGAACTCCGAGGGACATGAAGACCACCTAATTCATTATAAAACTGGTAATACTTTCCTGCATCCTACCACAACCCCATGGCCAGAAACCAGCTGAGTGGTTGCGGTCTGAAATAATTGTGGTAGCATGCAGAAAGAGTGAAAAGATCTCTTTAAGCACAAAAAGGTTTGTAGGCACCAAAGCGTACAGGATTGTTGGCACAATTTCACATTAACACAAACTGCAGAAGTAGTTTGTCTTTGGACAAAAATACTGAAGCGCTTTCTTTTAAGTTTAAAGTATTGATTTAAATACTGGGGAGAACTTGATGTTAATGTTGTGATACCTACCACCCAACCACCTGTTATGCTTACCCCAAAAATTTCTAAAGTTGGACCATATATAATCAGGAAAACTGGCCAACGACAAATATTGTTCAATCCAGCATGGTCTCTTAAACATGTTAAATTGCTAATGCAAAGCAATGTCTCTGAAATTCAGCCAGCTTGTTCACCTTTCTTGCAAACTTCTTTCCAGGGGTGGACGACCTGGTTACGACAGTGGAACCCTTCTAAAACACAGATGCCAAGAGACATAACTGGTGTTGTGGGAACAGGATTGGGAATTCTAAATAGTATTAATTCAGAAGTATTATTGAATAAATTGGCTGCTACAACTAAAGATTTGACCCAATTACAACAACCATTGCAATCGTCCTTATCAGCCTTGGGAACGCATCAGTGGTTGCTAACAAACATATTACCAAATTGGGAAAAGGTAAATATGAATGACCACGAATTGATAATTGATGCACTCAATGCTACACAAAGCAACGTTTCCTTAGCCCTTAGCTGCATCCAGGCACAATTATGGATGCAGTCAGTTGCTGCTTCAATTATAAGAGAAGGTGAAGAAGGCACGTTTCCTATGGAAATTCGGAAAATAGTTTGGGACAGTGCCACTGACTTTGAAAAAGATTTCCAATCCTGGTAGAATTTGGTGAACTTCACTTGTGACCCCACTGCAAACTTAGCCACAGCTTTTGTGTTAACCATACGCAATGCCTCCGTGCATTCAATATTCCCCATTATTGCATTAGGATTGAATCATGATGGAGCCACTCTCTATCCTTCCGAGCATAGAGAACGGGCCCGACAAATTGATGATAAATGGCAAACTGTTAACTTAGAATCTTGTATTGTCTGAGAACAACAAGGGTTCATCTGTGAAGACAATGCAATTATAGCTCAGGATATTTGTCTGGACACTGAAAAAAATATCTGTCACTTTGAAATCCATCCTAATGAAACTCCTAAAACATTCCTTGTATATATAGGCAATGGATGTGCATGCTTTAGAACTGCTTGTAACACAGTGTATGTAGAAGACACAGTAGCAGATACTAAAAATCATTAAAATTTTTGTGCTTGCAATTTCACTAAAATTACAGGATGTGATTTTTCTTTTGAAGCTCCAGTTACTTCATATCAACTTTTAGAATCTAATTACACACTGATTCATAAGCTATTGCCTTACCCCCATTGGAATGAATCTTACTCTGGTAAGGCAATTGTTGCTTCACCGGGACTTAATTGAAATCTTAGGAAAAATCAAGGAGAACGGACAGAAAACACTGGTAACTATTCATCATGATGTACAAGAAATACATCGGGTTATAGAAAGGGTGAAAAGTGATGCAGAACATAGGTGGTGGGATACACTTTTTGGGTGGTCACCTACTGCTACAGGTATCCTGAACAAATTTTGTCATCCCATTGTTGTCCTTTTGATTTTAGTTTTGATTGGCTTTGCTTTATCAGCAATCTTGCTTATTATGAATTGGAGAATGATAAAACAATTAACAAAATTGACAGCTATAATTAATGCACACCACTTGGTTGATGTGCTTTATACTATAGACATCCCCAGGACTATAGACACAAAGCAATTATAAGATTAGAAGATTGTTTGTTTTAGTCACTTAGAAAACCTAAATTGAATTCTTAAAGATTGTTTTATTAGTTTATTATTGAAGAATTGTTTTATTATTATTTAATCAACTCATTGTTTATTGATTAGAAAATTGTTCCAATTAATATTGATTCAATTTATACTAATTATTGTTATTGTTTTACTATTTTCCCGGTTCTTTTTTCCCCTCCTTTTTCTTTTTTTTTTCCCTTCTCTGGGATATGCTGCCAACACTAGATGAGTCCTGAAGACTTCACAATGACACTACAGAACCCTGCTGAAGATCTCTTGAGGGCAATCGTCAGTCACGGGGTGGTGTAAGAGGCAATCTGAAGACCCTCACTCATTTGCCTGCCGATTGCCACGAGAAGGAACTCCTTTCCCCCACTGCAGTTCCGGCTTGGAGAAGGCAACAGTGCAGGTGCAGCCGCTGCACCGTTACGTTCTGTTCCGAACGAGGCCCATCAAGAACTTGGCAAGAAGTTGGCAAGGACTTGGCAAAGACTCAGTGTGGACCCAGCACAGAGCGGCCTACTGCAATTCCTGCTTCTCTCTCCACCTTTAAGCCAAATGAACTGTTGGGGTGACCCTGGTGGTCTCTCACTAAAGACCCCTCATCTGCCTCTTTACCACCGTGACAGACGGAGATCAAGAACCCTCTCCCCAAGCACTGAGACTGAGACCCCTACCACAGAGAGTGGTGGTGGGGGGAATGACATGACCTGTTCTTCTCCAGTAACTTCAATGGACTTATTCATCATTGTGTTTGTTCAGCCTGGATGATTTTCTGTAGATAGACCTGTTCCCCCCCATAGCAATTTCAATAGATTCACATTGTTCTGCATGTTTCCCCCTTTCCCTCTGTGGACTGTAACTGAATCCCTGGGTTGGGCAGGACTTTGGAGACTCTCTCCAACACAACAAGACAGATCCCCATCGTCCAGACCACTGAGGACCTCGCCTGTGTTGGTAGCTATTCCCATCCCCCCTTCTCTCTCTCTCTCCTTTTTCTTTCTTTTCTGACCCCACTATCGCATTTATTGTTTTTTGGCCCTTAATAAAGGTGCATCTGTTGTGATTAAACTGATAGTCCCCTGCTGTTAGTCCTTTGCAATTTCGGATCGGCTAACGAACCATCACGACACCCCGCTATAAGCGGATCGTGACACTGGCGCCTTAGAGCAAGTGGCTCTAAAGGTTCTGCCTCTGGTAAATGCCCATAGCGAGGCAGTTCCCCACTCCTGGTGTGGCGCCGGAGTTCTGAGAGCTAGACTGAGTTCTGGTAGTGACTTCACCAACCTACGGAACGTCCCTTCTTCAGTGCCTGCTCTGGTGCTCTGCCATCTCACACACCAGAGCGTGATTCACATACTGCAGCCCAGAGTTCGGTTTTTGCAACATTGAAATCGGTGTGGTCAGCAGGATTGCTGGGGATAAATCGCTGCAGAACTAAACCAAATGTGTGCACCATGCCAGGCTGGACTTAAATAGGCACAGGAATTTTGGAAAGATGAGGACAAGATAGCAGACAACAATGTAAAAGTCAGATTAAAATAACAGGAGGAAAAGCTAAAGGAGTGATTTGTGCACATTTGGGGGTTTATTTTTCTTGGGTGCAAAGCAAAATTAGAAGGTCCTGCATGCCCAAAAGATTGGAAATGTGAAATGTCCTCCATAGCAGAGTGTCGGACCTCTGGATCCTTAAAACAATTTTATTGTGCTGGAACAGTGGCAGTTTGAGCTGGTGCCTCTGGGGGACCCTGAACAAAGAACCTCTTGGCTTTTATGCCCTTCCAACTGAAGTGTGACAGTCTGGGGCCTTCCTGCTGTGTCCAAGTGGCCGGTCACTGGCTGGCACCACAGGTCCCCAGGTCCTCTGCTGAGCCATCCCTCTCCTACAGTCAAGTTCAGTCTGTCACATTTGGCTTTTCTCTCTGATCCACCACCAGGACCACAAGAGCTCATCATCCTGAGGATGTAAAAATGCCTGTTCTTGCTGGAACATTGCTGTTGCGTGACACCCTGCAGGCAGAGCGGGCAGCTGTAGGGATGTTGACTTGTTTCCCTGGTGCCAGCCGTGCTGCATGCATCAGAGCTCCTGGGTGTTGGTGCTCGCTGGGACACGGCCCGGCACCATGGGGAGTTACAAAGCGTCTTCAAGGAATCCCCACACGTTGAACCATATGATTTAGCCTGGGATTTTAAGTTGTTTCTCAACTTGAAGAGAGCCTAAACAAGTCTGTAAAAGGCCTAAACAAGTCTCCTATGAATTCTCTCCCTGGCAAGTTCAGTTCCAGCCCCGAATGCCCCTCAGCATTCTCAAGGCAGCGGCAGGAGCCGGGTGCTGACCCAGAGCCCCGTTGGGCAGGGAGAGCGCGGCACAGAGCGAGCCCTTGCCGCCCGGGATGGCCACAGGCCCAGGAGAGCCGGGGGGGCAGCGCCAGAGCCCTGCTCAGGGCCCCCCTGGCTCCTCTGGCATCGGTTCCATCCCCACGGGCGCTGAGCGGTGCCGGTCCCGCCGCTCTGCCTGCGGGGCTGTCTGTGCCAGGCCCTGATGGAGGCAGGGCCAGTGCCCTCCATGCCTCAGAGGGAACCTAAAATATCCCTCTATGTGTCACAAGGGACCCTAGCCCCTCATGCACCTTATGGGGTCTCCAAGTCCCTGTGTGACTTATGGGGAAATGTCTTGGTAAAAAATATCCACAGCCCTCCCTGCCAGCCCTATCCCCTTCCTTTCCCTCAGTTTATTGCTGACCATGACATTGCATGGAATGGGAGATCCCTTGGGTCAGTCCAGCCCAGCTGTCCCCTCCCTGTGCCCTCAGGAACACTTGCCCACCCCCACCCATTACCTGGGGGAATTGCAGACATGCCCTGGGCATGGCAGGGGCAGGGCAGGGCTGGCAATGGCAGGGCAGGGCCCGGGGGGCAGCGAGATGGGAGTGTGCAGCCTGCAGGGACACAGCAGCAGCTGTGGGACAGCGCAGGACAAGCTGTGCTGGACATGGCCAAGGGCCCTGGCAAGGCTGGCAGTGGCCAGGAGAAGCCAGGCCTTGGTGCCCTGGGGCACAGCAGCGTCTTGCCACCAAGGGCTGTGAGGAGGAGACACCTTGTCCTGAGGCACTGGGGCCTCCTGGCACAGCCCCAGCCAGGCTGGGCACTGTCATCCCTTGTCCTGCCCTCAGCATCCCTCCCTATGCCAGTGCTCCCGGCAGAGCCCTGAGCAGGCGGGGAGGGACAGGATCTGCCTTCCCTGGGGCTGGGGCTCAGGCCTTGGCCTTTCTGCTGCCTCCAGCCAGCCCAGGCTCTGCTCAGCAGCTGAGCTGCCTACACAGAGCCTCTGCCTCCCTGCACTCCTGGCCTCAGGGAGCTGCTGGGAAGAGGCCCTGGGGAGCCTTGGTCAGGAATGGCCCTGGGCCCTCCTTCATGCTCCCAGGGACTGCAGGTTCTTCAAAGGACTTGGGCTTTTGCCTTGGAGTCCTGAGAGGTTTGTGCAATCATGGCCTGCAATTATCTGCTGCAATTAGTCTCTGTTGTCAGGAACAACACTCAGTGGGGCTCATTAATGCTTCAAGGTACTGCAGTTCTTTTAAGGTACTTGGTATTTCCCTTTTGATACAGACTCTGTGGGAGGTTTGTGCAATCATGGCCCCAATTATCTGCTTTAATGAGTCCCTTGAGAGCTTTGTACTGACACTCAGTGGGGCTCATTAATGCTTTGAGATACTCAGCTTTTCTCAGGTACATTAGAATTTCCTTTCCAAAGTGAGCGGGTTTGTGCCATTTTGAGTCTCTGAAAGGTTTTTGTGCCATCCTGGCCTCCACTTCTCCCCTCCAAGGAGTCCATGAGGAGTCTGCATTGGGCTGGACCTCAGTAGGACCCATTTATGTTTTGAGACATTTTGGGGTTTTCTTCTGACTTGGACTCCTGGAATGGTTTGTGCTATCTCCTCGCAGGCCCTGAGATTCCAGGGCTCAGCTCCAAATGCACCATGGGGCTCACTGGGATAAAGCAAGTCCTGACAAACCACGGCTCTGCCTTGATTTTCTTCCTGTCTGGGGCAGTTCATGAGGAAGTTTGTGTAGTTGTCTTGGTTCACCAATTTGAGATTTCTCCGTCAATGCATTAATTAGTGTGTGGGTTCAGTGTTGGCTAATTACCAGTGCACTCACTGGCATACACTTACTCATTTCTTGCTGTGAGATAGGATTAGGAGAATGGCAAAGTAGGCTCAAAACTTTAAAAGGTTTTGAAGAAAAGTTTATTAACAGTAACTAAAAGAAAGAGTAATGAGGATCAGAACTGTCAGAACACTTTTCCTCTCCATACAACCTGACAATGTAAAGAAGCAAAATCTAAAATTTTCAGTCAGTTTACCACCTCTAGAATAGTCTTTCTTCACTTCACTTAGGGAGAAAAGTTCCTCATGTTAATGTTATGGAGACTTCTCCACAAGAAAACAGTTCTCTCATGGCTTTTCATTTCCACGAATAGCAGCTGCCTGGAAAAATCTGCAATTGTACAGTCTCTCCCATTTTTTCACAGCCTTTCCCACAGCTGTGTTTATGGGCCATGTCAGCTTATGGGGTATTAGTTTAAAGATGAGCTGTTTAAGAGCAAAGGTTCTCTTCATCTATTTCTGAAATAATTTTCATCTCTGGGAACTGAGGTCTTCTCTCCCTGAGGGTACAGGGTCTTACCACTCTGTTCTTTTTCTCTGTTCAAACTTCTCATGGGATCACAGCTACTTCAACATTTCCTTACTTTAGCATGGAGGCCTTTGCTGAAACAAGTTGTTACAGGTAAAAATGAAAAAAAAAATGAAAGCCAAATTTCATAATTAATAAAAATAGATGTTTATCTCACAACTGAGATTAGGTCTCAGGTAAAAAAAAAGTGCCAAGTCTGGGATCAGCACTGGGTGAAACACAGGTCCGACTTTTAAAGCATAAGGTCTCCTATGTTCACACCGACCATCCTGTTAGATTGCTTTTTATACAGTTTACTCTGCCCGCGGCAGAGTTCCATTTTCTTCCTTTCATAATTTCACATATTTATGTGGAGTCTTTTTCTCTGCCGTGAACTGAACAAAACCATGTCCGGGGAGTGATGTACATCCATGATTGAGTTCCCTGGAATCCGCATTGAGATGTATCACTTGATGACTCTGGCTATCTGAATCTTAGATATTTATCACATATTCATCATCCAGGTGTTCCCTGGATCACCTTGAGGAATGACCCATCTCTGGGCTGGCTACCTGTGGGGAATTGTAATTTCTCCTGTAACCCCCCGCCTCCCCCCCACCCCCCACCTTTCCCATCCCCGTCCCTGTCCCCGGGGTCTCCTGCTTTCCTGGGGTGTTTTCCCCGCCTCTGTCCTATCCTTATTGGCGCCGCCTCCGTTTCCCCTCCCCTGGGAGAAGTAATAGAATCAGAACCCCTGAATGCCACATAGTCAGCACAAACTTGTGAACTGTATGCAGTATTTAAGAGCTTTACAGAAATTAAAGGGGAAAAGGGGAACGATCTTCACAGATTCAAAATATGCATTTGCAGTGGTACACACTTTTGGAAAAATTTGGGAAGAAAGAGGGCTACTTAACACTCAGGGGCGAGGGCTAGTGCATGAAAAAATAATCAGGCAAATTTTAAAGGCCATTAGAGGGCCAGAAGCAATTGCCATAGTCCACGTGAAAGGGCACAAACAGGAATGCAGTTTAGGGCCCAAGGAAATAACTTAGCAGACAAAGAAGCTAAAAGCGCAGCTTTACTGGAGGTAAGTACCCCGGGAATCGAAGAAGGGAAGGTCTGGAAATATCCCCCACATCCTTCCCCAAAAGAAACTGAGGGGGACGAAAAAATAGGAGGCCAGCTAGAAGGAGGTAAGTGGAAATTGCCCAATGGGAGGGAGCTATTGTCTAAAGATTATACCAGAAAAACCCTAAAGAGACTACATCAACAGACACACTGGAGAGCCCAGGCCCTGACAGAGCAATTCCCGAGATTCTTCAAGTGTAAGGGGATTTATGAATTTGTGAAACAAGAGGTGTAAGGGTGTATGATTTGCCAAAAAGTTAATCAGGCAAGTCGAGAGGATGAATCAAACACTAAAAGCTCAATTGGTTAAATTTATTTTGGAAACAAAATGTCCTAGTTAAAATGCCTCCCCTTAGTCCTGTTACATATTTGGACCCTGTCTCATTCTGAGACTGGGCTGTCACCCTTTAAAATGCTATATGGGATGCCCTATGAACACGGCATGCTGGTGGGGCACCCGAGGGTAGAAGATGGACAGATCCAGCCATATCACATATCCATAAACAAGAATCTGCAGGAATTGTGAAAGCAGAGAATAATAACACAAAGTACCCCCTTTGGTTTCTCCATACATAAAGTGCAACCCAGGGACAAGGTGCTCATCCAAACTTGGAGAGAGGCTCCTTTGTCACTCATTAGGAAGGCTTTTGTTTTGTTTGGTTTGGTTTTGTCCTCTTAACTACAGATACAGCAATACAAACCCAAAGGGTTTGTGTGATAAATGCCAGGAGGAAGAACAGTGCCTGCCTAGCCGTGTTTTAGGGCTCACCACTAGTCTGGGTATAATTGAAGTAGATTCCTTAGTGTGGTTTCACCTATTCCAAAATGGGGTGAAGGGAAAACTAAGGTCAAAAGCTCAGATCATTACTGTTGAGTGCTGGAGATTAAACAAAGTACCCTGCAGCGCAGACTCAGTTAAACTATCAAGGTGGGGCATCTTTAAACGGAGGGATGCAGCTCGGGCCAGGTACAACACCACAGACAACTACTCCTGCTGCCAAGAAGATGGTTTACCCTGCCGCTGGTTGCAACCCAGTTGGGTGAAGGCAGAGATAGAGGAGTTTTCATAGTGGGGGTCCTGATGATCCTGAGCCTAGCAATGTGCCTCAAAATTAGTACACATTCAGGTTGCTTATTCAGCACGGATGTACGAGGCCCCGGCGGCGAGGACGTACCATGCATACAAAATGCCCAGAGGGGACAAGGGGAATCGGGGGCTCCAACATTCCCGACCCCCGAGAACTGCAGCCAGGACAAGATAAGAGGACATAGTCCCATCAATGGCACTCAACAGGGGAAGTGTAAGAAAATAAAGTGTGATCTAAAAAGGGCGACCCCTAAGAACAGGCAGTCAGAGCACAAAATATGCAAGAGGAATGCTGAAAGAATACCTGTCCCTATCTGTGATAAGCGTAATCGCACATTATGGGTTGGGGGAAAATGGAGTCAGCATTCGTAGCTTATTTTCAGGCTAAACCACTGTGTTATGATAATAATCAATTGGGAATGTGTGTGATGGGTGGAAAGACATATTGGGTTGGAGGGAATTCGAAATATAAGAATAAATTGTCCCTCAAAAATGAACCAGTTATCCTTGACCTTTTAGAGGATCAGGATGACAGGGCCTGTCTGCAACATGATAGGACATTCTGCTTCTCAAGAAATAAAGAGGGGGTGGACCCGGAGAATAAAATAAAACAGGTGGCACAAGAACTAAAGAGACCATCAGAGGCTTGGCAACTGAAATCAAAAGGGTAGACACGTTCCAGTGCAAAAGTGGAACTCCATCCTCCAAGCATCCTGATGGGACCATTTGTTTGATAGTACTTGGGGGGAAAAGGTCGTATTTTTTGCATTGTGTTCAATAGCCGGAATCATATTCCTGCCCTGCATGGTACCCTGCTTTATCAGGTTAATACACTCAGTGGTACAAGGGATGCAGGTAGCAGCCATGCCCATGGACCCAGAGTGTGCAACTGGAAAAATAAATCAGGTATCTAAAATAATGAAACTAGGTGAAGAAAACCCACACAGCAGAGCAGCCAAAGCCTATGCCAAGTTGGAGGGGCAAGTAAAAGAAGAAGGGAATACTTACAGGCTTTACCAAGAAATTCCAAAAGAAGAATGGGGTGATGGGAACTAAGAGGGAACTGAGGGTTCTTTCTTTTTAGGTAAGATTAAAAGTAATTGCACCAAACTAAGGGAAGAAATCATTAAATATAGAGCTTTTAGGCATGAATTGATGGGTTAATGTAGAAGGGTGGGGATTGTTATATGTAATAAAGATAAATCATGCCAGTAGAATGATATGTATGTAATATTTTATATTATTAAGAAAATGTACCTGTCAGCACTGGGGGGTTTGTCTGACATATGTGGAAACTGGTCCCCGATAAAACCTCAAGATGGGGAATGGTGAGCAACAAGGCAAAACAAGGAAGTAGTGTTAGGAAGGGTAAAAGTAGGACACAGAGGGCTCAGAAAGCAATGCAAAGTCCAATGCAAGCCTTGCGTTGCCTTGCTCGCCCATGCACAGCAAGGAGGAGATGGCAGGGCAAGGACAAGAAAAAAAGGGATAGGAAGTTCAAGGTTGTGGATGGGTGAGGAAGGCAATGCAAGGCAGTGGAGTTGAAGGAAGGACAAGGAAAAGGCAAAAAGGGGTTGCTGAAACAAGGCAGGGAGAGTAGAAAAGGCAAGGCAAGTCAAAGGAAGGGAAGGCAAGGCAAAGCAAGGCTAGGGAAGAAAGGGGTAGGGAGGTGAATGTGGGGGATGGGTAAGCAAGGCAATTAAAGGGAATGGAGTGGTAGGAAGGAAAAGGAAAAGATACACAGGGGGCAGTGAAGCAGTGTCAGGTTAGAGTAGGCAAGGTTAGTAGGACTAAGCAGGGGAAGACAAGACAATGGAAGGGCAGGGAAGATAAATTTAGCTATGTCAAGGTGGGGATAGGCATGCAAGGCATTCCTGTTGCCTTGCCTTGCCCATTTTACACCTTCCTTGCTTTATTTTGCCATTCACATCCTTCTCGTCCCTTGCCTTGCCTTGTCTTCTGCAGCTATGTATTGCCTTACTGATCTCTCATGTCTTTCCCTTGTCTTTCCTATGACTCCATTGCCTTGCATTGCCTTGCTCACCCATCCCCTATCTTGACTTTTCTTCTGCTATTTTCCCTGGCTTTGCCTTCTGTTGCCTCCTTCTCCTGAGTCTCACTTCCTTGCCTACTCCTGCCTTGCCTTCTCTTGCCTTTCTTACCCTACCCCAAATATTTTTGCCATGCCTGACCATCCCTACTCTTGCTTTACTGAAGCCTCTGTGTCCTTCCATTGCCCATCTTACAATTCCCTTATCTTGCATTGCACTGCTCACTCATACCCTACCTTGACTTTCCTACTCCTTTTTCCCCTGCCATTGCATTACTCCTCCTTATTCTCTTTCCCTTGCCTACCTGTCACTTGCCTTGCCTTATAGGCCCAGCCCTTTTCTTGCATGGCACTGCTACCCCTCCCTTGCCTTGCATTACCTTGCAGACCATTTGCCTCACCATCGTCATCTGCTTACTTCTTTCTTCTCCTCCATTGCCTTGCCAGTCCCACCCCTCCTCTAACTTGGCTTGCCTTTCCTATTCCAACCCTGAATTGCTGTGCCAACCTCTCTCTGTGTTCCCTTGCACTTCCTACCACTCCATTGTCGCAGTCTTCTCTCGCTCTGATCCCTAGTTTGGCTTGGCTGGGGGAACCGGCAAAATAAATGAGGAATGGGTACCATGGTCTTGCCAAAAAATAAGGACTTTAATAACAAAATAACAAATGTGGAAAACTGCATAGTCTGGGGGCAAGATCCAAAGACCCAGGGGCATGGTGAACGAAACAAGGCAGAGGGGTCTTCTGAGGGCAAGGGTCCAATCACAAACTTGGAACATGACCTTACACACAACAGGTTCCAAACCAACTGAGAACAAGAACCAGAAACCTGACCAAATGTTGGATAGTTCTATTAACATATTGACTCCCATGGCCCCACTCGTCTCACCATGACCTGACTAGGTGTCCTGTTCCTCGTGGTCTCATACTGAGGCCAAACCACCACTCATTCCAGCCAGGTGTGTTTCCACATCTTCCCCTCTCTTTAGAAAATTTTTCTGTAAAGATTTATGGACAGCTCTTAATAGACAACTTAGAAAATAGGGTAACAATAGAAACACAACAACAACAGCTCCAAAAATCAGTAAACCCGTCTGACCAAAGATAAAGCCCAACCAGATAAGTTCCATTTTTTGAATAGTCATTTGAGCCAGTCTTCATCATCTTCTATTTGCAGTTTCTTGACTCCCTCTCTGAGAATTTGGATGCTTTTGTGTATGGACTCACTTGCTGTGATCTGAAAGATTCATGCAGCACATACCAGGAAATTTCCCTGTTCCGGTGCAGCCCAAGTCCAGCAATTTGCTGGCACACAAATCCAAAACCAGGCATAGACATGGTGCCTACACCAACCCAATCTTGTATTTGCTGACACCGCCAGTGCCCAGATCCAGAATTTTTTGGATTCCTGAACAGCATAATTCCAGCAACATGATGGCAGTGAAAGTTAAAATCAGGCAATTTCCCAGTGCCAGCACTTTCCCTGCCCAGATCTGGCATGCACTGGCACTGCCAGTGCCCAGATCTGGCAATTTCCCAGTGTCAGCACAACCCAAATGCAGCAATTTTCTGGCAAAGAAAGCCAAAACCTGGTAGCTTCCCGGTGCTGGCATTAGCACTGCCCAGATCTGGTCTGTTGGGGTTGGTTTAAATGAAGAAGGAGACCTTGATGTAAAGCCTTGGGAAAACCCTCTCTGGTTAGTGTGAGCAGGAGCTCCCACCCATAATCCTCTTGTTCAGTTATGCAGATAGTTACTAGAAAGTTCTGACTTCTCTTTGCCACCATTGCTTACTTTTTACTGCAAAAATTGTCATATTCTGAATCGTTCCTTCCTCTTGGATCCTGCCCTCAGATCCCGCCTTTACCCCTCCCCATATATAAATGCATCAATATCCCTGCTAGACACTGGACCCAGGTTTTCTTCTCGTTTGCTCTCTGTACTCTGCACGCCGTCCTGTTTGTTGTGTTCGCCTTCGTTGAAGTTCTGTTTCCAGACAACCAGATCAGAGCAGTCTTTCTTTGTAAAGTCACCAGAGCCAGTTCTCGGGGAAACCACTGGTCATCCGTCTGTGTGCGGACCAGAAGGTTTCACTGGTGTTTGCTGGCACCACCAGTGCCCAGATCTGGATATTTCCCTCTTCCGTCACCGCTCATGTCCAGCAATTTGCTGGCAAAGAAAGCTAAAACCTGGCAAATTCCCGTTGCCCGGCACCACCCAGTCTGGGGTTTGCTGGCAGCAGGACCCCAGGAAGGAAGGAAGGAAAAGAGGAAGGGGTCCAGATCCAGTCCTTCCTGGCACCTGGAGCCTGAAATGTGGTCTTTGCTGGCACTGCCAGTGCCCAGATCTGGAAATTTCCCTCTTCAGGCACAGCCCAAGTGCAGCAATTTGCAGGCACAGAAATCCAAAACCTGGCAACTTCCTGGCACTAGGTCTAGCCCTGCCCACATCTTCTTTGCTGCGCCAGTACCCAGGTTTGGAAATTTCCTGGTGCCAGCAGTGCCCAGATCTGGCAGATTTCTCTTGCTGCCAACAACATGGCCCAGATCTGGTGTTTACTGGCCCCGCCAGCGCCCAGATCTGAAAACTTCTTAGTGCCAGCACATCCCAAGTCCAGTGATTTGCTGGCACAGAAAGCCAAAAGCCAATAATTTCCAGTTCCAACACCACCCAGGTGTGGTGTTTGCTGGCACCACCACTGCCCAGATTTTGAAATTTCTCGGTGTCTTCACAGCCCAGGTCTAGCAATTTGGTTTTTAACTAGCTGAGGCAGAGAAGGCTCAGCTCGGACTGTGGCTTTCCTTTTTCTTGGAACTGGTTAAACCTGCTCTGGACTGAAAACCCAGAAAAACACTGGCAGCTCACACCTGTGGCCCACCGAGATCTGGGACCCTGCATTCCAGGGCCAGAGGGACTGAGAAGAGACCGAGTGAGCCAACTACAACCCACAAAAAGGACTTTCTGACTTGCCATCTCTTCAGAACTGTGTAGGGTTTTATTTCATGTTAGTCACGCTTGTGAATACTTTACTTGTTAAATACACTGCTTTTTTTTCACTTTTCTCCAGGGAAGTCTTCTCCTGAAATAGTAGGGGGAGGGGCTGCTTGAACTTCATTTGTAGACGGACTCCTTTTGGAGGTTTCCTCACAACATTTGCCCTAAACCAGGACAAACAGTCACAATTGTGCCACGTCACCAGTGGCACAACTCCCCCACCCCCCAGGAAAAGAAAGGACATGTAAAGTTCTCCAAACATTTGGCCTGCTTTGCTGCAAAAGTCCTGCTGCACACACAGTGCAGTGTAGAAAGCCAAGAGAAGCTGCAGTAGGTGGCAAATCTTGGGACAGAAGCTCGACCTTGCTCTCCATGAGAGTTTCTCGACAAGAGCAGACAGGGGAAGATTCCTGGAAAAGTGGAACAGCTTTGCAGAAGTGAAATGAAAATGAAAGAAACTATCTAAGATGTTTTCCTCTTTATTTCTATGCTCCCCTTTTCCATGTTGCACGACTTCTCCATGCCATGAATTCCAAATGCATCTCACCTCTAAGATGGGTCACTTAGCAAGTTATAAACACTCTAAAACACCAGGAGCTACACGCAGTTTTCCTTCCCCTGTTTCTACTGGAAAGCAACGCTGGAGACGTAAGTGCAGTGCTTGGGTCAGGTATGAATCCTACACCAAGGGAATGTGCCCCAATAGTGTTTGAACCTCAGCAAGGACAATGCACAGCAGCGACACAGCGCAGGGGATTCCTCTGCCAGTGTGCAGGAGTCAGGACTCTGGATCTGGGCTCAACACTGCAAAGTTCCCGTGTTTGGACAGATGAAGGAGCTGTCCCCGGGGCGCGTGGGGCTCGGCCGTGGGGCGAGCGGGGAACGGACACGCGGACAAACGGCCTCGGTGCTTCAGTTGCAGAGGCAGCAGCGGCGGCGGCGGCAGCAGCGGCGGCAGCAGCAGCAGCATAAGCACTTTTCCTCTTCTTTCTCTTTCTCTTCTTTCTCTTCTTTCTCTCCCACTGTCCTCTCGGTGTCCCTTACCCGCTGTCCCTCCCCTCTCCCCGCCTCCTTCTCCCCCATGCCGGGCCGGGCCATGCCCCCGGCCCGCCCCCGGCCCCGGGCGGGGCTGCCCCGTCCCCGTCCCCGCCCGCCCCGCCGCGGTCTCGCCTCCGCCCGGCTCTGGCTGTGCTGGCAGTGGCGCTGCTGGGCGGGCATCAGTGCCTGGGGCTGGGCCCTTTGGCTCCGCCTGGCCCGAGCCCGGCCCCGGCCCCGGCCCCGGCTCCTCCCGGGCCCCGCGGAGGACACACGCGGCACGGCCGCTGCTGCCTCCGCCGCGGCTTCCCCGGCCCGAGCTCCGCCGCTGCTCAGCAGCGCGGCCGCCGGCCCCGAGCCTCCCGTGTCCCGTTCCCGAGACCGAAGGCCTGGGGATGGCCGGCCCGAGGCGGTTGAGGGGCGCTCGGGGGCCGCTCCTGGCCCCGGGCCGAGCGCTGACAGCCGCGTCCCGCCCGCAGGGAAGGCGCAGGAGGCGCTGCAGCAGCGGTACCGAGTGGGTTCGCTGCTGGGGCGCGGCGGCTTCGGAAGCGTCTTCGCAGCCACGCGGCTCTCGGACGGTGCCCCGGTGAGTGGCGGGGTTGGCGGCGGGCGCAGGAGGAGGAGGAGGAGGAGGATGGAGGAGGAAGAGAAGGAGGAGGCGGAAAGAGGAGAAGGAAGCAGGAGGATGGGGCTCGGCAGGGCGGGCGGCGAGCTGAGCCCGGTGGTGCGTTTGGCTTGCAGGTGGCCATCAAAAGGGTGCCACGGAACCGCATCCGGCACTGGGACGAGCTGGTGAGTGAGCGGGGCCAGCGGGAACAGCCGGGCCGTGCCGGGCGGGGATGAGGCGAGGCCCGGCATGGGGGAAGCCACCAGGACCCCTCGATGGGGAGCAGGCGTGGGGCCAGCGCAGGGCACAGAGCATCCCGGGCTGGCTGAGGGGTTCCCCAGCCCTGGCACGACATCAGTCCCACTGGTGGCACCATGGTCCTCCCACAGCCCGACGGCACCAGCGCACCCCTGGAGATCGTCCTGCTGGACAAGGTGTCCACTGGCTACCCTGGTGTGGTCCAGCTGCTGGAGTGGCTTGAGCTCCCCAACAACATCGTGATGGTGCTGGAGCGGCCGGAGCGGTCTCAGGACCTCCTGCATTTCATTCGGGAACGGAGGTTCCTGTCTGAAGAGGTGGCACGGCAGCTGTTCCGCCAGGTGCTGGAGGCCGTGCGGCACTGCACCAGCCGAGGGGTCCTGCACCGCGACATCAAACCAGAGAACATCCTGGTTGACCTGGCCACTGGCCAGGCAAAGTTGATCGACTTTGGCTGTGGCACCTACCTGCAAGACACAGCCTACACTCACTTTGCAGGTGAGCCTGGGCAGGGGTCTGCTCCCGGTCCCACCATCTCATGGCCCAGCATCTCACAGGCCAAGCTGGGTGTGGCAGCGAGGATCCTCCCTTTTGCTGCCAGTCAGGGTACTGAGTCTTCAGCTGAGTTGCTTTTGAGCAGGGCTGGGTGGGGAGGCATCTTCCAGCCCCGCTGGCAGCCTTTGCCCACCACTCTGCCTGGGGCTGGGGTTAGAGCAGCAGCAGCCAGCCTGACAAAAGCACTTGTGCGTGGGGCTAGCAGAGGAGGGGTCCAGGACCAGTGCACCAGCCATTTTGGTGTGCAGGCGAGAGGAAGGGCTTGGGCTGCTCCAATCACCTTGTTTGTCTTGGCTTCATAATATTTTTGGGGCACTGCAGGCAGGGAGGATAAGGGCATGTTTTTTTCCCCCAGCCCTGAGTGGGTTTTTGCTTTGCATGTCATGGTCAGGCCTTGCCGGGGCTTCTGCTGCCCTCTTCCAGCACCAGTGGCTTCTTGTCCAGCCCTGAGTTTGTACACAAGTCCCAGGTGCTGGCGAGAGTGCAGCAGTCGCCCCGTGTGCCACTGGGGCAGCCCCTACACGCCCAGGGATGCTGGGGCCAGGCTCTGGAAGCAGCAGCATCCCCCTGATGAACTCCATCTGTATTCCACAGGAACACTGTCATACAGCCCCACGGAATGGACCCACTTGGGCTGGTACTACGGAGAGGCAGCAACGATCTGGTCCCTGGGCATCCTGCTGCACCAGATGGTCTGCGGGCAGCACCCTTTCAGGAGGGGCCGGAAGATCAGCTGGGACCATCAGCTCTCGCTGCCACAGCGGCTCTCTCCAGGTGGATCCTCATCTCTGGCCACGGGGGAATACCAGTGCTGGGAGACAGCAGCAGCTCGTGAGCATCTCGCTCTGGCAGCCGCTGAGGAGGTGGCACATGTCCTGCTCTCCTGCTCTCCTCCACAACAGGGAATTGATGGGAAAGTTTAGGCACAGCTCTGAGCACAAAAGCAGCATGGCCTGGGCATGGGAAGAGTGGGGCAAAGCAGACAGGAGCCTTCTCTAGCTGACCGGTGGTTTCTGGTTTCTCTGCCCAGAGTGCCAAGATCTTATCAGGTGGTGTTTATCCATGCACTTCTTGGACAGACCTTCCTTAGAAGACCTGTTCTGTGAACCTTGGATACAGGATATTCACCTGCCATAGAAGAAGGGAGAGAGCCACATGCACACTTTGCTCCAGGGCCCTGGTAAGTTACAGGTCCACACATGCCCTGGCAATCAGAAGCAAGGAAACCCAGACTTTTTTCCCTGCCTGTATCAATGCACTGGGTCTTTGGGTGGGAACATGCAGCCCTTGTGCTGCAGCTGAGCTACTCTGCCCAGCACTGGTGGCTGCCATCCGAGCTGGTTTTGCGTGTCCTGCTTCCCTGACAGCTGGGGCCCTGGGCAGAACCCTGACAGCCTGGTCTGACCCCCAGGGAAGGAGAAGGAGCCCCTGGAGAAGCTGTACCAGGTGGGGCTGCTGCTGCTGGAGACAGTGAGGATGACATCAAGGATGACAAAGTCTTCCTCAAGTTGGCCACTGGCAGCTGAAGATGATGGACTTCTGGCACTGTCTTCAAAGCCTGGCTCCACAGCAAATTCACAGATGAGTCCACAGCCGGGGAAATGCTCCCAGATTTGGGCATTGCACAGCCTGGCTGGGAACAAAAGGTTCCCCCTGTGCTGGGGCAGATGCAACTTCAGTCACTGCCCAGCTGCTTTTTGGCAGGGCTGGGGGCACGGGCTTGGGTGGATACAAGATGGGGGTTGGCTCCTGGCCCTGCCAACAGCCCCCAGCACCCAGCATGGCCTGGGCTGAGGCTGGGGCTGGGGCTGGGGCAGCCAGCCTGACACAAACAAACCCCCATGGCAGGAGCAGAGGTGGGATTCCAGAACCTGTGCAGGGGCTGCTTTGCTTTGCAGGCAAGGAAGGGCTTGGGCTGCTCCACTGCCCTTGTTTGCTTTGGGATCACTGTTATTTTGGGGGGCAGTGTAGGAGGGAAGAGAGAAAGTGTGGGCTTCTCTCCCCTTTGGGTGGGATTTTCCCTAGCATGTAGGGGTTGGGCCTTCCTCAGGCCCTTGACAGAGATAAAGAGTTTTTTTCTTGTTTCCCTTTGTCTCTAATCTCTTTTCAACAGTTTGTTGTTTGTTTTTCTAGAGGAAGCGTTCTATGTAAGGTCCAGTCGGGATTGGGAAGTGCCTGGGAGCAGCTGCAGCGTGGATGGGCCGTGCCCTTGGAGAAGGCTGAGGACATCGTTTGGGACCAGCTTTTCTCCCAGCGGAGGATGGCGTGAGGTGAGTCCCCGTCTGCCTGGCATGGTGGGATCAGAGCTTTTGGGAGGCAGCAACAAGCACAAGGAGGCTCCTGCTCTGGGCAGCTGCTGAGGGGCTGGATGTGCCGTGGCTGGCTGCAGGCTGGGAATGTCCTGCCCTCCTGCTCTGCTCCCAAAGGCAGCAGTGATGGGCAGCTCTGGGCACAGCTCTGGGCACAGCCAGCATGGCCTGGGCTCTGTGGGCAGCTGGGACAAGGGGACAGCAGCCTTCAGCTGACGGGCAGTTTCTGGTTTCTCTCCTTGCAGCCGGGCTCTGCGGGTGCTGAGGCTGCTCTGGGCTCTGCCAGGGCTCTGCTGGCCTCTGCCCTGGGCACAGCTGGGCTGGCTCTGCCCTCACATTGCTCTGACAGCTTTGCATCAGACGAGCCCGTTGGAGCACAGTGCCTGAGCTTTCTGCTTTGGCAGGTGAGTGAGACTCCCCTGCAGGCCAGGAGATTGCAGCTGGGGACACACATCCAATTGGCAAGGACCCAAACTCTTCACTGTCCCAGCTGAACCCCTGAATCTCCACAGGAATGCCTGGATCTCCACTATTCATTCTTCATTTCTTTTTGGCTGGAATCGTGCAGTTGCACTTTCTTCCTCCTCTAGACGTGCCACGAGTGGCTAAAGCTGGCAAGTGAGCCGTGTTCCTGAGGCAGTGCAGTCTGGAGCTGATGGATGGAGAATTGCCCTTCCCACTTCCAAACCAGAGCAAAAAGCCGTAAGTGGGATTTTTCATCTGTAAGAAGCCCCTGACAATTTCAGAGGGAATGTGCAGCTCATTCACAGAGTGAGAAGGAAGGTCATCTTCTAAAGGATTTGGGGTTTGACAGAGTTGAGATTCCCAGTCCTGCCTGGAGCTCGAAGGGCCCCAATCAATTTCCTATTGATTTGACCACAATTTAAAATAACAATGTTGGAAACAAACCCCAAAGACTGTAAAAAAGGCTGTTGAGGTCAGTAAGATGGATCCATGCCATCAGCACATTTACAATGTAAATAACTGAGTTCTCTTTTTAAAAAGATCATTTACCTCTTAATGCAAAGTTACAGAAGTTGTTTCACTAGCACTTGGATTTTACTTGTATCTTTTACAATTCATCTAATTGTTTGTTTTTTTTTTCTTTACCTTTTTTTTTTCTTTAAATAGAGGTCCTGGCCCTCTTCCAGCCAAAGGGGAAAGGGCCCCACCAAGCCTTGTTACCCACAGACAACATGGTAAAGCTGAACAATAAAGGACCTTGGAGCATTATACTGTAATTAAAAAGGTGCCAGCTCCATGGACAACAGAATTATTGTTCCTAACTTGAATGAGATTGAGCAAAAAGAATGAAGAACGGTGTCAGTAAAGTACTACTGACGTTTGCCAAAACACTTCCAGAGTTTCACCAAGAGATCAGTCATCAAAATGTTTTGGAAATTTAAAGACCAAGGTAGCCAAAGCACTCAGTGTCACTAATTGCTGGGTATGTTCTCAGCTGAAGTTGGGAGGAATGGGGTTCCCTTGGAGGGCCCACCCTGTGGGGTGGCCAGAACTCTGTCAATGGGCTCTGCCTCGTAACGGAGTCAATGAAGGGACAGTTACAGAAACCTGTGCTGTGGGACACGGGAATACAATGATCCGTGTGACAGGATTCACTCAGATTTCCCCTCAGGAGAAACCAAACCCTGTTACAGTTATGGAGGCTACAGTGTCAGAAGATTTCTGTGCTTTACCATCACTCCCAATGTCAGTAGAACTTGGGGTGCTGCAGCTGGTCAGTGTCAGTGTCTCACCACTCCCAGCTGCAGGGCCCCCATTTAGGGTCCTTCAGCAACGACCACACTGAAGAGTTAGGACCCAGAGAACATTTTCCACCCAAAGAGTGCCTTGGGTTTCAGAAAGTAAAAGATTCTGGTTCACCCTGTGCCCCATGTGCGCTGCCCCGTCCCGTGGAGTTTACATGAATGAGCTGAATGGATTATTAGAAGAGGTAGTAAATGATACTGTTAAAATGTACAATAGGACATTGGATTATTAGAAGAGGTAGCAAATGATACTGTTAAAATGTCCAATAGCACATCCTATGAGCTCCAACAAACACAAATGGGGACTCCAGAGAACCGCATGGCCTTGGATTATCTGCTTGCTGGCCAAGGAGGAACCTGGGCTATCAGGAGACGGGGATGTTGCACTGCTAGCAGTGATGGGTTTGAAGGCCAACAGTCAGGAATCACCTTGACAGAAAGAGCAGTAGAAGAGTGGCAGAAAGAAGAAAATTCTTCTTGGTGGGATTGGCTTCGTGGCTGCCAAATTAGAGGCTGCTGTGAAATGCATTCGTGGCAGTGCCTGTCATCATTGCAGTGTGTGCACTTGGTGAGTTGCTGTGACACTTTGTGCTGGGAAGTGGAGTATTGGGACCTTTCTTAAAAGAGACAGTCTCAAGAAAAGAGAGGCATTTGATAAATAACAGAGAATAGAAACTATTAAGGCATGTTTTAAAAGGAACGTGAATAGCTCTGAGTAATGAACTTAAAGTGCACTTAATTGTAGAACAAGAGGAGATGCCTTTATGCCTAATACCTAAATCTAAGCTGTGTTACTGAAAGAATTATTACAAAGGTTGTAGTTGATTGTAGGTCTCAGGACCGATCAAAGTACCAAGGCCTGAACAGGTTGTGATCAAGGCCTGAACAGGCCCTGGGGCAAAGCTCACCTCTAGATGAACCTCCCAAGCAAATGTTGTATTTGTATCCGCTCACTAACTAAGCATGATTAACAACATGATCAATGTATGTGTTCCTTGATAAAACATGGATTTATCTTTCTGTATTTAGAAACAGACAAGGCCCCATCTGGCCTTGTTTGGGGGTGAAGGATGAAAGTCAACTCCCTTGGTTCCTCCTTCAGCCCTGGCCAGGCTTTGGGAGAAAGCAGTCAGGAGAATGAAAGCAGATGTTCTCGCAGTGGCAGTGATGCCAGCTTGTTTGTTTAACAGTGTAAAAGCTGGGTCCTCTCACAGCTTTGGGCTTGGAGCCTCATTGCTTGCAGAGGTGGAGGCACCTGCAGGAATTCCCAGTGTCTGGGAGTGGCTCTCCAGTCCTTGGCTTCCCCCAGCTGATGTGTGGCTGTGGATGATGGTAAAGCCTGAGGCTAACTGGTGATGGATCTTTCCTTAATCACTCCAGGCAATCTCTGGTAGCAATGACTGGATGCATTGCTGAGCTTCTTTTGTAATGCTTTGCTAATGATGATGTGCTTTGCTGAGCTTATCCTTTTGTAATTCTTTGCAGCTGTGCATGATATAAATGACACAATTCCTTCAGTTGGTGTCTGTCTTTGGTGCTGACCCTGCCCACTGGTGAGACAGGGCCCCCTCCAGCCTAAGTGTTACCTAGGAAGAGAAAAGCCATCACTCCAAATGTCCCCCCTTCCTCCTTGTTCCCCCCACTTTATACCCTGAGCATGATGCCCTATGGTCTGGGGTATCCCCAGGGTCAGTGGGGGTCACCTGTCCTGGCTGTGTCCCCTCCCAAGCTCCCCCGCAGCCCCAGCCCCTCTCCAGCGTGGCCAGAGGAGGGGCAGGCCAGGCTTTGGCTCAGTGGGAGCTCAGCAAGAACAAAAGCATCTCTGTGTGCCCAGCCCTGTGCTCAGCACCCGGCCCAGCAGCAGCGTCTCAGTGCCAGGGTCTGTGCCATCAGTCCCTGCCAGGGGTTTCCATGGCACCTGCAAGGCCAGGTGACCCAGGTAAGGTGTCCCAGTGAGGGCTGCCATGCAAACAGTGCCCAGCACTGCCCCTTTCTGTCTGCCTGACCTGGCCTTGGCCCTGGCCCTGCTGTTTGCTGCAGGTTCCGCGGCGCCTGACCGGCCCGCGCGGCACAGGGCAGGCGGCCACGGCACAGACCCACAGCAAGGGCTCCCCTCTGGCTCTGGGCAGTGACACCAGCCCTGAGCAATGGGCTGGCGCACTGGGGTCAGTGCGGTGTCCATGGCAGCAGTCCCTTGCAATGCCCAGTGCAGGTTGGGATGATGATCCACCCTCACAGCCGGCCCAGGGCAGGTGTGCGGTGCCCTTTCCCACAGCCTGTCTGCACAGAAGCACTTCCAGGGCTCTCTGCATTTCCCTTCCTTCACTCTTGAGTCACTCACACACCTCCCAACGACCCACTGGGAGCTTTGAGCTGCAAGGAGTGCAAAGCTGGTCTGTCCTTCAGGAATGGCTCTAATTATGCCCTGAGCCAACTCTGCATTTGTGTTCATTGCAGATCTTCCTGTGTGTCTACATCATTCCTTGCAGGGCTCTGCCTTGGGGAAGGGGAACCTCCTTGGAGGTACCTGGGGCTTGTCACACACTTGAGGAGTGTGTCTGTTTTAAATGGGGAAGCTTAGGAGTTTTAGATTGCTTCAAAAAATAAAAGAAGAAAACCCCTCTTTGCCTGAGCGCAGCCAGTTCTCTAAGCACAGCAGGTCCCAGGTGACTGAGCAGAGACAGGACGGGCTTGGGCTATGTGGGGCAAGGTTGTCCACACTGCCTCAGACCTCCAGGCACAGCTTCTCTGACTAGGCCAGACATCCTCAGGAGAGTCCCTGGGCCAATATCAGTCGCTGGATGCTGCAGTCACTTCTGCTCTAAATAGAAGAGTCATAAAATATACTCTTCAAAGAGGAATGTGGATTTATTGGAAGCTCTTGCAAATAGTTTTCCATCAGTATTGTAGGAAACCTTCCTAATGGACTGCACTAGAGCAGAGGGAAATCAGGGCAGAGCCATGGTTTGTCAGGTCTTGCTTGATCCCAATGAGCCCCGTGGTGCATTTAGAGCTGAGCCCTGGAAGCTCAGGGCCTGAGAGGAGATTGCGCCAACCTAACCAGGAGTCAAAATCCGAGGAAAAACCCAAAGTGTCTCAAAGCATGAATGGGTCCCCTGAGGTCCATCCACACAGACCCCTCATGGACTTGTTGGAGGAGAGAATTGGAGGTCAGGATGGCACAAACCTCTCAGAGACTCAGTGTGGGAAGGAAATAGGGAAGTACCTTAAAAGAACTGCAGTACCTTGAAGCATTAATGAGCCCCACTGAGTGTTGTTACTGACAAAGAATCTCCAGGGAGTAATTCCAGCAGATAATTGCAGGCCATGGTTGCACAAACCTCTCAGGGACTCCAAAGCAAAAGCCCAAGTCCTTTGAAGAACCTGCAGTCCCTGGGAGCATGAAGGAGGGCCCAGGGCCATTCCTGACCAAGGCTCCCCAGGGCCTCTTCCCAGCAGCTCCCTGAGGCCAGGAGTGCAGGGAGGCAGAGGCTCTGTGTAGGCAGCTCAGCTGCTGAGCAGAGCCTGGGCTGGCTGGAGGCAGCAGAAAGGCCAAGGCCTGAGCCCCAGCCCCAGGGAAGGCAGATCCTGTCCCTCCCCGCCTGCTCAGGGCTCTGCCGGGAGCACTGGCATAGGGAGGGATGCTGAGGGCAGGACAAGGGATGACAGTGCCCAGCCTGGCTGGGGCTGTGCCAGGAGGCCCCAGTGCCTCAGGACAAGGTGTCTCCTCCTCACAGCCCTTGGTGGCAAGACGCTGCTGTGCCCCAGGGCACCAAGGCCTGGCTTCTCCTGGCCACTGCCAGCCTTGCCAGGGCCCTTGGCCATGTCCAGCACAGCTTGTCCTGCGCTGTCCCACAGCTGCTGCTGTGTCCCTGCAGGCTGCACACTCCCATCTCGCTGCCCCCCGGGCCCTGCTCTGCCATTGCCCTGCCCTGCCCTGTCCCTGCCATGCCCAGGGCATGTCTGCAATTCCCCCAGGCAATGGGTGGGGATGGGCAAGTGTTCCTGAGGGCACAGGGAGGGGACAGCTGGGCTGGACTGACCCAAGGGATCTCCCATTCCATGCAATGTCATGGTCAGCAATAAACTGAGGGAAAGGAAGGGCATAGGGCTGGCAGGGAGGGCTGTGGATGTTTTCTACCAAGACATTTCTCATACAAAACACAAAGTACATGTTCTTGATCCATTCCTGCCAAAGGTGGCTGGACATTGTCTGCTGATGGGAATCAGCAATAGACGATTGATCTCATTTGTTGTTTCTTTGCTTCCACCTGTGGCCTTTGCCTTTTGAGGCCCTTGCTGAGGAGGGTGTAGAAGCCCAGAAGATCAGGATGTCCCAAACATCAAAAACTGGATGGCTGTGGGACAACCAAGTATTGGTAAGAACAGCCAAGACTTCTTGGCAATAACACATTTTGAGGAAGAACAGGCTGTGTCTGCAGAAGGGGCCATGCAGATAAAGGCAGAACTTTTCCAGGACAAACATCCTTGCTCTGGCTCCTGGGCATAAGCACGACATGGCCCAAGTGCAGGAATGAGAAGTGGGCATGGACTGTGGGGGGATCAAGACCACCAAAGACCCCCAAAGCCTCCGAGCCATTTAGAGAAAGGTTCAGCAGAACAAACAGCACATGATAAGTCATTTGCACAGAAAGTGAGACACTTATCGCCAGGGCAGGAAAAAGTGATTGGTGAAGAGGTCCTCCCAGCAAGCCCAGGCACATTTGTGCCCCAGCACCCTGGACATCCCATTGGCTGGATCAATGCTGAAACCAGGACTGGGGATCTCTTCTTCTCTCTCTCTTGTTTTCTCTCTGCTCCTCTGATTCATGTCTGTCTCTGTCTCTCTTGTCTCTGTCTCTCCTCTCTTTCACCTTTCCTCTTGTGCCTTTATACAAAACCTACTGACATGCCCTTTTATAGCTCAGGGACTGACATCCCAATTTCTATGCTAAATGCATAATGAATTAATAAAACTTTATAGGTCTTTGTGGACTCTCTGAGCTTTTTAATTTCTTTCAGCCACAAGCATCTACAAAACTTGGGTGTTTCCTTTGCCTTAAGTTTGGGAGATCACAGAGAGAGAGGGAGAAAGAGGCCCCTGATGGCCTCACACATTTAACCCGCCAGTGTCGTTTTGCTCAGCTTTTCTCTAGCAGGCAGCATTAACCAGATGCAGCTGCGCAAGGGTTTCCAGAAATTTGGCATCATCCACAAAGGACTTGGAAGTGCATTTTGTCCCATGGCACAAGAAATATATGAATATTCCATTGTAGTCAAGGGGTGGTCACTGCGGGATGTTACCCGGGTGTGGCTGCCAAGAGGACTCTGTTCCATGAACGACATTTGACCCTCATTGTTCAGCCAAATTCCCACTCACCCCATGTTCCATTCCTTCAGCCCATCTTTCTCCAATCTGGCTCTGAGGAGAGCCAGCAGACCATGTCACAGACCCTGCTAAGGTCTGGGCAAACAACATCCCCTTCTTTTCCCTGCCACGTGTGTTCTGCAGTCCCTGCCTTGTGCTGCCAGTGCCTGCAATGGCTGCAGGAGGATTTGCCACATCCCCTTCCCTGCTGAGCCTGACCAGTCTGTTACTGTCCCCATCCCCTCCCTGCCCTGTTTGCAGACTGGTTCTATGTGTGCCCTTCCCAAGTGCCCAGGACCCTCTGGGATGGCTCTGGCCTTTCCAGGGGCTTTGAGAGAGGTCTCACCATGACACTGCCCAGCCTTCTCAACATCCCTGACACCAAAGGCCTCTGCCACATCCCTCAGTTCCAGGTCAGTGCCCAGGGCACAGCACGGCCCTGTCCAGGTCCTCAGGGTGCTTCAGAAGGGAGGCAGCTGTGACTTCTCCCTGCACACCCACCACTCTCATGTCCCTCTGGGCAGTCCGTGGCTGTCCTGAGCATTTCCCCTGGAGCCTCCCTGTCCTGGATATTTCTCTCCATGCAGCCCTCAGCACATTGCAGCAAAGAATTCAGGTGGTTTCCCAGGGGATGTTACTCTCCAAGCTGTGAGAAGCGACATTCACTTTTAAGGATTTTAAAGGTTTTCTAAAAACTTTAACAAAATACAACTAAGGACTGAATAAGGAAAAAGGACGGTGCAATGCTGGGAGTTTGCAACCCCGCAGCCATGAGCTCATCTATAAATTGGCTGCTCCGCTTTTTGTACCCCTGGGGGTTGCCTCAGGCAGCCCTGGCCCCTCCCAAGGTCTGTCAGTGGACTCTTCTTTGCCGTTCATCCCTGGAGGTTTCTTTCTTGCCACTTGATTGGAGGTGAGGTGTTGTCATGCTGCACTTCCTAGTAACAAGCTTGCCCTTTTCTCAAATGTTTTATGAAAAGGCACAGGTACACACCCTCCTTCCTCAGGCCTGGACTACTAAAGCCCTCTCTTGGCAACTGCATGGGCTGGGGAAGATGAACTGTGGGGAGAACAGAGGACATGTAAACAACAAATCACAATAACACAACTATAAGTCAATATACTTTCCTTAACATACATATAATATTTATCTCTGAATAGAGAGAGCCAACCATTGCAATAGGCATTTATAACAGAGTGAAGTGGCCTCAAGGCACTGTTTGTGCCACTGGAATTGTGCCACCCCCAAGTGCTGCTGATGGTTGTGATAGTAAAAGGGTTTTAAAATCATGGGGATTGTGGGTTAAAAGGAAAATTAAGCTTAGTAAGCCCTGAAAAAAAAATACCCTAGGTACATATAGGCCTTGTACCTTGCTAGAACTGCACCTGTGTAGCTAGTACATGATAAATTATATACTTGTTAGATGTGATGATTGTTTAGTAATTAAATATAATTACTGTTTAATTGTAAGAATAATCATGAGAAAGTGTGGTCAGGGGCCTCAGAAAGATCACGAGAAACTCATGCTTGAATAAAGTCAATGTATACAATAGAACAATATGTTTAATAATTAATATGTAAGTTATATAACGATAGAATACAAAATACGTTCACCTCAAAAGTCATGTCGGAGTCAGATTTGGGTCTGTACCCCTGATTCCCAGAGCTCTCAATAAAAGCACCTGCTTATAATCATATCCCGTGATTATGTGTGTTCCTGAATGCTAACACTCTGTTCTAAGGTCCTTATCAAGTCTCCCTTTTTCTTGAGACAAACTTCCGTATGGGGAACTAGTTTCTTAATACCTATATTTCATTTTGCAGCAAAGGAAAACTTTGTTTTCTAACATGTTTTCTAACATGTCTTCTTCTGCACTCTCGTTGGCTAAATGTTTCCCCAATTCCAGTTTGGTCTTATCCACTTGGTGTGCTCTGCAATGCCTGTTGGCAACTTCCTCTGGTTTCTGGATACTTTCAAGTAAACCCAAGATTTGTTCTCCATTTTTGATCAGAGCTTTGATATGTCAAAAGGTCTCTTTCTTTCCAGAAGTCCCATGTGCATGTACCACTCCAAAGGCATATTCTGAATAAGTTCAAATGTAAACTCCTTTTCCTCTACTCAGTTCCAAAGCTCAAGTGACTGAAATTAGTTCTACTTTCTGGGCTGAAACATCAGAGGGGAGTGCCCCCAGTTCCATTATATTGGCTTGTGGAGTCACTGCGTATCCAGATATTTGGACAGGAAGGTTAGGGGCTTGGTGCTCTGACAGACCAGCTGCTCCTGCTGCCTGCTCTGCCTTTGGCATCTGCTCTGCTGAGGGTATGGCAGCTGCAGCAGGATTTCCTGTGGGAAGAGGTGCCACTGCTGACATAGCCCTCGGACTCCAGGGGCCCGTGGCTGTGCCCTCCAGCACAGGGGTGTCACCCACAGCGGGGCACGAGGGGAAGGTGAAGGGCATTAGAAGGGAGAGAAACCAGCATCTAGGGACTATGTGAGGGAAATAACAATTTATTTCCTTTTCCTTGGATAAAGAATTGCACGAGCCCTGCTAGAGCTGCTGGGGGATTGGCCTCTTGCTGAGGCCCCTCCTCTTTTTGGGACACCATGTCCCCCCGGGCAAGGGGCCCCTGTTCCAGCCAGGAGCAGAGGTGCTGTGCCTTCTGCCCTGGGCAGAGAGGCCTGCTGCTGTCACCACCTCTTGCCACAGGTCCTCCTGATACTGGTCCTGCCCTGCAGGGATGGGCACAGGTGGGGAGTGGCAGTGAAACCCAGGGCAGGGGCTTTAACACTGACTGCTCTCAATGAGTTGTCGAGAAAATACAGTTTTACTTTTTCTGCCAACCAAGGCTGTCAGTGTTTTTGTGTTTGTATTAATGAGAAAGGTTAGGGTTAGGCTAGAGTGTGGGTTTAGGGTTAGGTTGGAGTGTGGGTTTAGGCTTAGGGTTAGGTTAGAGTGTGGGTTTGTGGTTTAATGGAGAGCAAAGTGGTGTCTGAATTCAAATGATTTAAATTTTTTCTTTCATGATATTTTGTCTGTGAAAAGTCTGAAAATCAAGGACATCTTTTTGGAATCTGCTATCTTTGCCCTTGATACTAGCTGAGTGATCCTTCAAAACTAAGTGAAAGCATGAACTCTTTTGGCCATTTTTTAGAGGGAGAAAAAAACAAACCCAAACCTGTTTTCTGAATCCTCGGAAAATCTGATTTATCCAAAAAAACATTATTAGGAATGTATCGATTTTCTGTTCATCATTCATTCAGACACCTGTGAAACCAGATCAGTAATGCTCTCTTTAATGATTTAACACAGCTGATTGCCATTAAATCACTTGAAATTATGGCCTCAACTTTCATTGATATTTTCAAAACGAGACTTTCCATTTCAGGGAGGAACAGAATGCATTTGCACAGTTCCATTATGGGTGGATTTTTTTTCAACACACAGATTCTCTCATTTCCCCTTCTTTAGCCTTAAGCATTAAAGTCAATCATCTGCTTTGGAAATGCAACTCCCATGTAACTCTTTCTACTATTTTGCTTACCTATTTTTAAAGGCTGAAAATATTCCGTTGTAATTTGCTTTATAGAATTCTTTGTCACTGTGGGACTGGAAAAAGATCACAGAAATTTCTCCCATCATAGATTTTAAAATATTTTAAAATGTTATTATAAAGACTATTTATCAATATTTAATTTTTGCTTTCTGTGTAACTTTATTAAATCTGTACTTTAAAACAAGCATTACCTAGCAGGCTTTCAGTTCAATTACAGCAATCCCTCCCATCAGAGGAGGGCCAGAAGAAGGACTGAGGGATTAATCCAAACTCACCTCCCCCCCAACAGGGGCTGGCCCGCTGCAGGATGGTGCAGGGCCACTGGGGGAGGGGACGGGCTGGCAATGAAACGTGGGTGGAAGAGAAGGGTTATGGTGGGAAAATGGGGTCCCTGTAGCGTGGCCAGTGCCATCTTGGGAGGGGGTGCTGGGTGCACTGCATCTCGCCCGGGGAGGCACGGCCAATGCCACCCCTAAGGGAGGATAACAGTGTCCGGCAGAGCACTTGGGGCGGCTCGGCCGCTGCCATCCCCAAGGGAGAAGGTTTGGGGAATCTGCGGGGAAAAAGGAAGGGGGGGCTTCGCAGAAGCCGAGAGGGAAATCTACAGGAGAGGGGCCCAACACGGCTGGAAGCCGATGAAATGCGTGGATGTGAAGGGCCTCTCTTAGCATGTTAACAATTCTCCCATAGCTGACGTGTCACCGTTTACAATTCTGTCCCATTGGTGTCCTTTCGACCTCCCCCTGCCCCCATAGCCTAGAATAGGGAGGAGAGGGTAGAAAAGGCAGCTTTCCGAGAAAGAGAAGGAGCTTTCCAGTATGAGTTACCCCAAAAAAGACCAAGCGAGTTTGCGTCCTCATCGGAAAAGAAAAAGATTCCTGGCTGCCAGGGACATGCAAGCCTACAGCCCCCGTCTGGGCGTGGACAGTGGTTAAAACTCAAAAGAAAAAAAAAGGTAGCCCAGCCAGGAATCCAACCCTGCTCAGACCCACTTACCCTCCGGGCTCGGGCGGTGAAATCTCTATCTCTCTCCTTGGTGATGGAAAATCACGCTGAACTGAGGACGTTTTCTTTTGCGGTTTGGCTCTTCTAGAAGCCTGGGTGTTCCTGCTAACCAGGGCTCATACCTGAAACCCTGGTTTCGGCCACTGTCAGCCTCTAGTAGTCTCTATGCATGTGTGGTCGCTTGATGCACCGTTCTCGGGGCTCAGGCTCAACCGCGAGCCACTGCCAAACCTCCCTCTTCTGTCTTTGGGTAAGCCTGCCCCTGCAAACCCCTGAAGCCCTCTCCACATCTGAAATGAGACCCCAAAACCCCGTCCTGTGCTCAGCAGAGACCCCCAGCCCCCTGCACACATTGGAAAAGATCCCAGTCCTCTGCATGCCTCACATAGGATTCCAAATCTCATGCATAACTTCAAGTGGACCCCAGTGCCCTCCATGTCTCAGAGGGAACCTAAATTATCCCTGTGTGTCTCACAAGGGACCCTAGCCCCTCGTGCACCTTATGGGGTCTCCAAGCCCCCACACGCCTTATGGGGAAGCCCGGGGCAGCGACGCCAAGTGTTTTGGCCTGGAAATCAAGTGTGGTTGCAGCTGGGTTGTTGTGCCTCTGGGGCTGTTTCTCAGCCCCATCAGGCCACACAGCCCTTCCCTTCCCTTCCCTTCCCTTCCCTTCCCTTCCCTTCCCTTCCCTTCCCTTCCCTTCCCTTCCCTTCCCTTCCCTTCCCTTCCCTTCCCTTCCCTTCCCTTCCCTTCCCTTCCCTTCCCTTCCCTTCCCTTCCCTTCCCTTCCCTTCCCTTCCCTTCCCTTCCCTTCCCTTCCCTTCCCTTCCCACCCTCGCCCAGAGGAGCAGACCCTGTGCAGCACCCTGGATTGGTGATGGCCCATCAATTAGGTCCTACCAACTGTGTGTTAATTGGGGAGGAGCTTTGTTTTGCCTGCTGGCATTGCTGCTCAGGCTGTGTCTTTGCAGATGTTCTTGATGGCTTCTCTCTTTTCCTGGGCATGCTACTGCAGGATGTCCAGGCCCAGATGATCCCACTGAAGGAGATGTGCCCTCAGCCCAGGGATGCTCAGCATGGGCTCCCCCAGCCCCTCAGGGCCCCGCTGCTGGTCACAGCAGCCCCTGCCTGGCTCCTGCCTGCCCTCACCGTGGGCATCCATGGCTGCTCCTGGCCATGGAACTCAGCCAGTGCTGGTGCCGGCTGGGCTTTGCTGTTGGAAACACCTGGACATATCTCTGACAACTCTTATTACTTTATTTGAACATAAAGTGTGGGCCAAGCCCTGCCCTGGCAGGTGGGGCCTGCCCACCTTCAGTCATGGGAGGGGAACAGGACCAGGGGGCTCAGGGGCAGAGGGTCTCGTTGTGGAGGGGTTTGTTTTGGGAAGGGCTCAAGATGGTCCAGAAGCTGTGGCAGGGCAGATGGGGACAGACGTGAAGAGCTGGGAACACAGGTCAAGTTCTCTCTGCCGGAGTTGTTAGGCTCGTCTCCTGGAGATGCACAGCAGCACCTTGGGAGAGAGCAGTGGCTGAGGCCCCAGCTGCCAGTGGCACACAGGGAGCCTCCTGCACAGCAGGGCCCAGAGCTGGCAGGGCTCCCCAGCACGGCTGGAGCGGCTGGCACACCTTGGCCCAGCTGGACAGCTGCCCCTCAAGGCCCCGGCGAGCAGGGGACGGCTCTGGGCAGGCTCCCTGGCCAGGAGCGGGCCCTAGAGCGTGTCTGCCTTTCAGGGGCAATCTCGTCCTTGCTCTTTCTCCTCCCCACCTTGCTCTGCCTCTGCCCTGTGCCCCTGGGGCTGCTCTTGGCCAGGCAGCCTCAGTGGGAGCCAGCACTGGCTGCAGCCCCAGCGGGCCCCGCAGGACAAGCCTCAGCAATGAAGAGGCCAAGGAAAGCACTGGGCAGAGCAGAGCCCTCAGCCGAGTTCTTTGGACAGCCATGGACTGGCCACAGCTCCACTGCAGCCTCACTGGGAATCTTCCCTGAATTTAGCAGCCTTTAAAGGAAGCTGTTTGAGGTTGAGATCAGCAAAACATTCACCATTTTCTCTTACAGCAATACCAGATTCCGACAGAGCACATCATCAGGCCAAGTGCTGCACCAGCCACAATGACCATCACCTTCATCAAACAAGATGTTCCCCGGCAGAAATCACTTCTCATGCTTTTCCAGATTTTGTCAGCACGTGTTGAGGTGCCAGCTGCATCTTGGGAGCAATGGGGAGTGTGAGCCATTGCTATGCTGCACTGCTGAGCTGGCAGCAGGGTGGATACGGCCAGGACATTCTCGCTCTCTGTTTCCCCCTGAGCTGGGGCCTGCAGGCACCTTGCTGCCTCTTGGCACAGGACTGCTCAGTGCCCAAAGCCCTGAGCCTGCATGCAATAATTCCTCTGTGCTGTGCTGTGCTGCTCCCAGCAATACTTGTCAAAGAGGTGGATAAAGACAAGGAAAATGCCAAGAGTTTTGGAGCTGCTCCAAAACTCCACCCTCCAGCAAACAGGTGCCTCTCTGCATCTCCCCAGAGAGTAGGAAACTGCAGGCATCTCAGGCCCATGGTGCAGCTGGGCCTCCCTGTCAGCTGGTGCCAAATGCCTTCCTGCAGAGGCTGGGGAGAAGCTGCAGCCAGGCCAGGCTGGGAAACAGCCCTGCAGGCCGTGAGAGCAGCAGCGGGGCAGCGAGGCTGCCATGGATCCCTTCCTGCTGTGCCTGGCACGGCCTGTCCAGATCTGCAGGGACAGCCCCCGGCTGCTGAGTCCCAGGGGAAGGGGGAGGGAAATGCACCCACCATGCTGTCTCTCCAGATCACTCAGGATTTCTTCAAGATGTTTTGATTCCTCCCTGGATTTACTCCTTCCTATATGTTTGTTCTTTCCTCTCAGGGGACCTTAAGAGAAATATTTCCATTTCCCAGGCATGGATACCACAAAACCATGGCTCAGCCTGTGGAGTCAGCAGGGACACACTACTCACCTCTGCGATGGAAGCTGGGCTTGCGAGCAACATCCACCAAGGGACCTGAGAAAGTCTTCTCTGCAGCCACACCTGTAACTCAACAGCCACAAGAGCTTCTGTCATCTCTGCAGATCTGCACGGGCAGCACTGAGCCCCAGGAGCGGTGAGGGGATGGCCCAGGGCGAGGGCACACACGTGCATGGTTCTGTCCTGGCACCTGCAGCGATGCCCCCCTGGCCGAGCTTTGGGCTCTGAGCTGGCAGCTCTCGCAGGGGGAAAGGCCTTGACCTACCCTCACCATCTCCCAGAGGCTCAGTAATGGCTATGGGTTGGGAATCCAGATCCTCTTCATCCTCACGTTCAGCTGCAAAGAAAGGCAGGACAGAACACCTCCGGGGACACTGCTGAAGATTCTCCTTCAGGCTGCAGTGCCAGTGAGTGCCCCTGGGCGATTGGAGCCCTCCAAGGCATTCCCTCAGCTCTGCCTTCCACTCAGGAGCAGGGGCAGGGGGACCACATGCCAGTGCTGGCCCCGCACTGGGATGGAAGGAGCCCCTTGTGGGGCAGTCAGGGGAGAAAGGACTCCCTGGAGCTGCCAGCAGCTCTAAACCCAGCCCCAGACAGGGCCAGGGCTTGACAGCGGCAGCAGGAGCAGCTCAGGCTCCCTGGGGCTGGCAAAGGAGCTGAGAAAGGCTCAGCCCCGGGACACAGCCCTGGGCCCGGCCCCTCCCTCTCTGCTCTTCTCTGGGGCTG
Source organism: Taeniopygia guttata (assembly GCF_048771995.1). NCBI lineage: Eukaryota > Metazoa > Chordata > Aves > Passeriformes > Estrildidae > Taeniopygia > Taeniopygia guttata. The sequence continues at coordinate 3,658,504 of NC_133057.1, forward strand.
CACAGAGCACACGGAAGGACACACTGGCATTGCACATGGGTGGAAGATGGACAGCTAAATGCTCCTTCCTCCCACTGACAGTGATCCTCCTGTGGGATTGCTCTTGGGCACAGGAGTAGGAATTTGGGAGACAGGATTTCTAGAATCCATCAAACTTCAAAGGATCTTAAAGGAAATCACACATAAATATTCCTCGGGACAATGATTTCTCTGTTAGGAAAGGGTTGCTGATAACCTACCTTCACCAGACTTCAAGATCCTTAAACCGTGGTTTATCACTCTTTCCAAACGCTTCAAGTCACGGTCCCAATCTAGAAAGGAGCACAGATGGGAAATGTTCCATGGTGTGCTGGGATCCCCCTTCTATGAGGAAGTGAGCACTGCAAGGGGCTCAGGTAATGCTGTGAGCCCGCCCTGCCAAGCAGCAGAGAGGGCAGCTCAAGGCTCAGCAGGGCTCAGGCCCAGAGGCACAGCAATTACCTCCTGTGACTGTGCCTGGCAGCGCCTCCCTTCCTGCAGCAGAGGCTGCCAATGAGCCACTGCTTCCTCTGGGAAACTCAGCCTTCAGCACAGCCTCTCCTTCCATCTCTGGGGAAAGGAAAAGGGACAGCTGGATCATTTGGGCTGTTCCCCAGCAGGAAGGTGGCATCTTCAGGAAGCAAAGCTTGTTTCAGTCATGGATGAGATTCAGGATAAAGACCAGGTTTTTGGGGCTGCTGCAGGGCCCACCCTCCTCCAAACATCTGCCCCTCCAGATGTGCTCAGTGACTGGGAAATTGCAGGGGATCTCAGGGTGTGCATAAGCTACGGTGCAGTTGGGGCTCCCTGTCAGCTGGTGCCAAATGCCTTCCTGCAGAGGCTGGGGAGAAGCTGCAGCCAGGCCAGGCTGGGAAACAGCCCTGCAGGCCGTGAGTGCAGCAGCGGGGCAGCGAGGCTGCCATGGATCCCTTCCTGCTGTGCCAGGCAGGGTCTGTCCAGATCTGCAGGGAAAGCCCCCGGCTGCTGAGTCCCAGGGGAAGGGGGAGGGGAATGCACCCACCACGGCGTCTCCCCAGATCTCTCAGCACCTTCTCTATGTGTTTGTATGTCTCTAGAGCCTTACTGTTTCCTGTAGGTTTGTTCCTCCCTCTCAGAGGACCTTAAGAGGAGTATTTGCATTTCAGATGGATGGATCCCACAAAACCATGGCTCAGCCTGTGGTGTCATCGGGGACACACTACTCACCCCTGCGATGGAAGACGGACTTGTGTTCAGCAACCAGGAAAGGAGCCTGAAATGTCCTCCCTGCAGACGCACCTGCAACTCAATAGCCACAGAAGCTTCTGCCAGCTGGTTCCTGCCAGGTTGTCAGTGATTATTCTTTTAGGAACATTATCAGTATACCTGCACGAGACTTAAGAGGCTGGAAATCTTCATGGAGCCAAGCTGCTGGAGAAGCCTTCCTAGCATGCTCATCTAGAAGGGAGCACAGATGAGAACCAGTTCCTTGTGTGCTGGCATCCCCCTCTGTCTGTGGGAACTTGGCACTGCAAGGGGCTCAGGGAAGGCCATGGGAGCCAGATGTGAAAGGACAAGGCCAAAGCTGCACAGGGGCCTGGGGAGCTCTGGGCTGTCTCTTGGCCAGTCTCCACACTTTGGCAGGCCCTGTGCCACATCCCTGGGAGGGCAGCTGGAGCAGCCCATGGGCCACGGGACTTCACTCCCTCCCACAGAGGAAACCCTCCCTAAACCCCAGGGGAAAACCATCCCCAGCGCTTCCCCGGAGAGCAGGGAGCGCTGTCCTGGGAAAGGGGAGCCAGGCTGCCGGCTCACCTGCTCCCCGCGCTTGCAACGGAGCAGCCTGGGCAGCCCTGGCAGGCAGGGCCACGGCCAGGAGGAGCAGGAGGAGGAGGCGCAGAGCAAGGGCCATGGTGCCTTGCCCTGTGCCAGTCCCGCCGCTCTTGCTGCCACCACTGTCCTGACACCGCTGTCCCAATGTCAGCACCACTGCTGCCACCGCCGCTGCTGCCGCAGCAGTTGTGCTCAAGGACTGCCTGCTCGGGCGTTGTGGTGCTCTGCAACCACGGAGCTCTGGGACCTCTGTGACCTCAGAGCCTGCTCTGACCTCAGCCTGCTGCGACCCCAGAGCCTGCTGGGACCTCATGGCCTTAGCTGTACCCCAGAGTGTACCCCCTTTCTGTACAAATGGACTGCCTTGAGTGTAAATGTTTTGCTTCATCCAAGGGCCATTGCTCAGCAAAACCTTTATTTTGCCTGCTGACATTGCTGGTCAGACTGTGTCCCTGCAGATGCTCTTGATTGTTGCGGTACAAATTTCATTTATTGTTTCCTTCTTAGGTGCTTCGTTCTGTTGTACCCCCATGTTCTCCCCGAGTTTGTTCACCCCTGGCTTTTACCCTCCCTCAAAGCTGACCCCCATGCCATTCCCCGCCCCTTCTTCCAGCTCTTTCCCTGCCTGTCATAGCAACCCAGCCCCTTGGTCCCCGAACCTTCCCTGGCACTTTCCCATCGGGCCAATCCCAGATTGCAACACCTTTTTGGGATGCCCCAATTCCTCAAGGCCCCATTGGCCCGTGTGACCCATCCTCTCCACCCTCCTACCCCAATGGGCTCCAGACACTGGATGTGATCCCCTCACTCCTCCCCTGAGGATTCCCTCTTGGTGAGCTGTTTGTATCCACCCCTTGACTTGTATCTTGCCCAGGAGTGCCGTGGGCTCTCTGTTTCTGCTCTCTTCACCTGAAATAAACTCTTTCTTGTGGAACCTCAAGACGGAGAGCTGCCTCCTCTCTCCTCTGCCCGGTCCCTGTGGTGGCTTGTGTCTGGCACCTTTGAGCAAGTGGCTCTAAAGGTTCTGCCTCTGGTAAATGCCCATAGCGAGGCAGTTCCCCACTCCTGGTGTGGCGCCGGAGTTCTGAGAGCTAGACTGAGTTCTGGTAGTGACTTCACCTGAAACGTAAACTTTAAGGCATTTAGAGATTTTGAGGAGCTAAGAGTTTAGCTAGAAATAAGCCTTACTAGAGCTAATTAAAATAAGAATAATAAATGAGTAGGCCTTGATGAAGTTAGGAGTTAGTAGTTAACTAATAATTAATTGCTTGTCAGCACAATGTTTGGTTAGCTGGGTTTATAATGAAGAATATAGAAAATGATAAATAGCTTTTAGGAAGATAAGACAATTGTGGGCCTCCTCTGTTCTGAAACCAATTGAAGACAAGGAATGGGAGTTCTACCAAGAGTTCATTTGTCATACCCGCATTGAAAAGGTAGAAAGGTCAGAACGAGGAAGACTTCATTTACTTCCTCATTTTGGGACCCCTCCCCATAAAAGGGACCACCGACCCATTTCAAGGGACAAACTACGCATGCTTAATAGCTTTTGGAGTGATTAGCATACGAAGCGGGGAATGGGATGTACCAAAATTATGAATATGCATTTGTATTTTGTATATTCAATACTTGTATGGATAAAAAGACTCTGTAATCACCTGGAAGGGGCGGTGTGTATTTGGCAGCTATCCCGCACGCTGCCCGGCGTCGAATAAACATACACTTTCTAACTTTAAACTGTTAGAGAGTTTTTGTCCGTCACAGTTGGATATCGATACTAGATCAATATCCATATTTCTTTAATAAATCATTTTGGCGAGCCAGCCAGGAGGACTGCTCTCTCTGGCCGTGGGGCCGGTGGGGTCCAGGACCCCTCTGGGCGCCCACCCAGAAATTTCTGGGAAGAGGGATCCTGCGATCTCGCTGACTACCCGGGGAAAGACCAGAACCTGCTGGACTACGGACAAGAGGTATGTTTATATTTGAGGGAAGGTACCTTATTGTATAGGCAGTTAAAAAAACACGAGAGACGTCTCGTATCCGAGGTTGGTAGTCTGTGCCTCGTAGAGGAGGCAGCAGCACCAGAAGTTTTGTAGTCTGTGTCTCGTAGAGGAGGCAGCAGCACCAGAAGTTTTGTAGTCTGTGTCTCGTAGAGGAGGCAGCAGCTAGGTTGGTAGTCTGTGTCTCGTAGAGGAGGCAGCAGTACCAGAAGTTTTGTAGTCTGTGTCTCGTAGAGGAGGCAGCAGCACCAGAAGTTTTTTAGTCTGTGCCTCGTAGAGGAGGCAGCAGCACCAGAAGTTTTTTAGTCTGTGTCTCGTAGAGGAGGCAGCAGCACCAGAGGTTTAGCAGTCTGTGCCTCGTAGAGGAGGCAGCGGCTGTGGTGTTGTGGATTTGGATTGGAGCAGGAGTGGCTCTGATCTCAGTTTGTAATTTGGAAGGTGCACCTTAGTAATCCATAATTTGGGTGGTTAGTCTGAACCTTGGGACGCGATGCGTCCTGCTGTGACAATTTGGGTTGTGGCCCCAAGCGCTGTATGTGTGTGTTGTAACCGGATCCATGTTTGTTTAGTGAGTTTGTGATTTTGTGTGTTTAGGCTGTGGAAAACTATTTGAGCATTGTAATTGTTGTGGTTTGTAAGAGTTAGTGCTGTGAGCATTATAATTTGTGTGATTTGGAGTGTGTTATTAATTTTTGTAAGTGTTTTTAGGAGCTTTGTGAACTTGAAGTTGTAAGAAGTTTGTGAAATTTTTATTTGCTTTGCAAAGAAATACTGACCTTTGGGAGTGCAGACTGATTTAAAGTATTTGCATGGTGCTTAGATTGTGTGTATTTGTGTGAATTTGGGCAGCGTGTGCTTTTGAATGTGAAAATTTTATTTGATATGTTGTTGGATGAAAAGCTTTGTAAGTTGAATTTTTGTCTTATAGCTAGAGGGTGAAGTGAAAAACCTAAACTACTTTTAAGATAGTCCTGGTGATTAAGAGGTCATTTGTCTCCCAGATAACTAGAGGAAAATTCAGGCTCTGTGACCCCAGGATACATTTTTCAACTGCCTAAAAAACCCCAAGTTTAGCGAGTGAGTGTTTGCTAGTAGTTTATTTTTCCCTCCCCTCCACTCCTTGTTGAAAGATTTGTGTTGTGTTTTGACTGAAGTTTGTGTGATTTTAGCAAGACCTTTTTAGAACATTTGTTGAATGTGTTCGGGGTTGTGAAAAACTCCAGGGTGTTTTTTTTTTTTTTTGTGAGCCTAAACTATTAGAATTTAGGTCCTTTTGGAAAAAGAGAAACCTGGTTTTGCAGCTGCAAATACGCAGCCGAACTTTGCATTTTGTAACATTTTCAATCAAAGGGTGAGAGAAATCTAGTCAGCAATCCAAAAATTTTTAGAACAGGCTATAGTAGCAGTTCACACAGCTCTCAGTGCAGTGTGGAGTCACGAAATTTCGGTTGAAACTGGACTGATAGTTTGTAAAATTTCCATTTGTCCTTTGATTACAGTGCGACAGGAGACACGCTTGGCTTTTAGCTGCAAACTTGCTACAGTGTATGAAAGTTTGTTTACAGTTTTTAAACAAATTTTAACAGTAATATACCCAGAGCAAAACATAACAGAGGATTTGATTTAATGAGTGATTAATAACTTGCAATTTTTTGTTTTTTTCCTTTGTTTTTTCTTTTTCCCTTTTCTTTTGTATAACAAGTTTTCCTCAACAGCTGCTGCTCTGAACCTTGTTTTGAAGGGAGAGAAGGTGAAAATTAACTAACAAATTGTTTTATCCCTTTTGTTTGCTAGCATAGCTATATGACCAGGACCGGGAGAAACAGGAACCGAAAGCCTGGTTCAGGAGTATTCCCCTGCCCAAATAAAGATTGTTATTGTAATCCGTGGATTGTATTTTGGTGTGTAGTCTGTCAGGATTTGTGGGTCCGAAAAGGGTACAGGTGGCTAATACCTAAGACTGGAATTTGTGCTTTTTGTCGTTCAAAAGAACAAGAGGCTACCCAGAAAGTTATACAAGTTTTGTTGGTGACTGGTCAAGAGGTTCCTGGTAGCAGTAAAATATTTGAATTGTTGGAAAACGGAGTTTCAGGAACTTTGAAGAAACCAGTGGAAATACTTAGAGTTGAGTGTAGCCAGCATATTTTTGTACCAGAAGAATACCAGGTAAAGCTTAAGAACTGGGATAAGATCAAAAGACGTTTTGAAAAGAAAAACCCTGAACATGGGGGCAAATGAGAGCAAAGAGATTCCCAGGGGAACCCCTTTAGGGTGTATCTTAACCCACTGGAAAGCGCTGGTGGGCTATGGTGGTAGTGAAACTAAAAGGGAACTTGTTAAATTTTCTACACAGTGGTGGCCACTCTATAGACTTGATGGGGGGTTGAAATGGCCAGCAAATGGTACTTTAGACTATGAGACTTTATTACAGTTAATGCTTTTCCTTAGGCGTGAACAAAAGTGGCAAGAAGTAACTTATGCTGATATGTTTTTCAGTCTTCGAAATCACCCTGAGTGGCAAAGGGATTGTGGGATTAGGCCACCGTCTGATCCACTAGTACTGGCTCTTGAAAAGGATAATAAGGCTAACAAGGAAAAGCTCAAACGGTGTTGCAGCACATGTTCAATAAATCAAAGATGCTCACACCCAAGTAAAGTGTATGCAACAGAGATCTTAGAACAAGGGACAGCGGAGGCACTTTTACCACCACCTAGAAACCAGGAAGGGAGGGGGTAGAAGAGAGGGTGGGGGAACGAGTGAAATCAGAACCCTCACCAACTTCAGCCTCCCCTAACCTATCCTCTGGTTCGTCTACCCTGGAAAAAACAGTAATTAAAGCAAGAGTTTCCCCACCAACTCCTAGATCAGGGGAACCCTCGAGGTTTTATCCACCATTGCCCAGTAGTGATAGTGAATGGGATGAATCTGAACCAAGTCCCAAGCCTTCCCCACAAGGTCCAATAGCGTCAAGGACCAGAAGGCAAACCAGAATGAACCCACCCCCACAAACAACTAGAAAGCAAACTAAAGGAGTCATACAAGCACCCTTAAGGCAAGCTATAGCCTCTGATGGGGAGCCAAGGATAATTAAGGTCCCCTTTTTCTCAATGGATTTAGAGGCTTGGGAAAAGGCTGCTAAAGGTTATTGAAATGACCCGATAGGTGTTGCCAAAAGGTTGAAGTTTATGGTTAAGCAGCATTTACCTGATTGGACAGACATGCAGTTACTACTTGATGCTTTAACAGAAACAGAGAAGCAGTTAGTTTTAAAGGTATCCAAGGACTTAGCTGAAGATGCTTGTGTATCAACACAAGAGGATATTAAAGATGTATTTCCTCTTCAGGACCCGATGTGAGATCCCAATGAACCTGATGAATTAGCACAGCTTAAGAGATATCAAGACTTTATAGTGAAAGGACTAGAACGAGCAATTCCTAAGACCATAAACTGGTCAGCTTTGTATGCTGTTAAACAAGGTCCCTCTGAAACACCCTCTGATTTTTTAGATCACCTACAGGACGCGATGCGGCGATACACCACTCTGGACCCTGGATCAGAGGAAGGAATACAACTAATAAATTTGTTTTTAGGACAATCCACAGGAGATATCAGGCGGAAACTTCAGAAGATCCGGGGCCCAAATAGCCGAGACTTGGAGACTCTATTAGATGAAGCATGGAGAGTCTTTAGTAACCGGGAGGAAAGATATAAACAAGGGATGAAGAAATTAGTAGCAGTAGCAAGGGGGGAAGGAAAGGAAAGATGTGAGCAAGACCCGCCAAGACAAGGACCACCCCGACTGGAAAAGGATCAATGTGCATTTTGCAGGAAATTTGGACACTGGAAGAACCAGTGCCCAGAACGAAGAAGAGGTGACGAACAAAGAAAAAGCGATCGGGGGGGAGAAAGAGTGGTTGCTCATGCGAAAGAGGACTGAGGAGGACCGGAGGGCCCTACCCTAGGGGACCCTCTAGTTATAGTTAAACTAGGGAATAAAGAAAAGGAAGTGGAATTTTTAGTAGACACAGGGGCAACATTTTCAGTGTTAAATAAGGCCCTAATACCTTTAACAAATGATTATGTTATGGTAAAAGGGGCTACTGGCCAATCTGAAAGAGCATATTTTTGCAAACCGTTAAAATATAAATTGGGAAAACAATGGGGAATTCACCGGTTTTTATATATGCCTAATGCTCCATCTGCACTTTTGGGCAGGGATCTCCTAGAGCAGCTGGATGCAAAAATAATATTTAAAAATGGAGACATTAGCTTGGAGGTAAAGGACCAACAATACGTGGAGTTGTTGAGCCTAATGTTAATAACCAAAGAACTTAAAACTGTAAGTGAAGAAGAGAAAAACTTCAAGAAAATAATGGATCAAGTATTCCCTGGGGTATGGGCTTCTAATATACCAGGGAGAGCAAAGAATGCAGTACCTATACAAATCAAGCTTAAGGAGGGGGAACGGGCAGTAAGGGTTAAACAATACCCCCTGAAGAAAGAAGATAGGGAAGGGATTAGCCCAATTATAGAAAATTTTTTGCAAATAGGACTGTTAAAAGAGTGTCAATCTGATTTTAATACCCCCATTTTGCCAGTAAAGAAGCCTGATGGGTCATACAGGTTAGTACAAGATTTAAGGGCTGTTAACAGGGTAACTGAAGACTTGTACCCAGTAGTTGCTAACCCTTATACCTTGTTAACTCGTTTAACACCTGAACTAACATGGTTTACCGTTTTAGATTTAAAGGATGCTTTCTTTTGCCTCCCTCTCCACGAAGACAGCCAGAAAATTTTCACATTTGAATGGGAGAACCCCAAAACTGGACGGAGGAACCAGCTCACATGGTGTGTATTACCACAGGGATACAAGAACTCTCCTACTATATTTGGGGAACAGCTTGCCAAGGATTTAGAATCTTGGGAACCTCCACCAGGAGAAGGACAGTTGCTTCAGTATGTGGATGATCTCCTGATAGCCACCCAGACCCAGGAAACATGTGTGGATTGGACGGTAAGCCTCCTAAACTTTTTGGGCCTGCAGGGGTATCGAGTATCCCAGAAGAAAGCCCAGATGGTGAGGCAAACAGTCATTTACCTGGGTTATGAAGTGAGTGCTGGACAAAGGACCTTGGGCCAAGATCGCAAAGAAGCAATATGTCAGACCCCGAGACCTCAGACAGTGAAAGAACTGAGAACCTTTTTAGGCATGACAGGATGGTGCAGACTATGGATTTATAACTATGGGTTACTTGTTAAACCTCTGTATGCCCTGATCACAGAAGAGAGCAGAGATCTCCAGTGGACAGAGGAAGCAACCCAAGCCTTCGACCAACTAAAGAAGGCTCTCATGTCAGTTCCAGCCTTAGGACTTCCAGACGTGAGTAAACCATTTTTCCTGTTTTCCCATGAAAAACAAGGGATTGCCTTGGGAATACTAGCACAGAACTTAGGCCCGTACCGGAGAGCAGTGGCTTATCTCTCCAAACAGCTGGATACAGCAGCTAAAGGATGGCCAGGGTGTCTCAGAGCCGTTGCAGCAGTGGCAGTGAACATCCAAGAAGCACGCAAATTCACCCTGGGCCAGAAGATGACTGTGCTAGTATCTCACACAGTGTCTGCAGTCCTTGAGGCAAAGGGGGGACATTGGCTCTCTCCACAGAGGTTTCTGAAGTACCAAGCTATACTAGTGGAACAGGATGATGTTGAAATTGTGGTAACTAACATTGTGAATCCAGCTTCCTTTCTCAGCAGGAGTATGGCAGAACCAGTGATCCATGACTGTCTGGAGACCATTGAAGCCACCTACTCCAGCCATCCAGATCTGAAGGACATCCCACTCGAAGGTGCTGAGACTTGGTTTACTGATGGAAGCAGCTATGTCATCAGTGGGAAAAGGCATGCTGGGTATGCAGTTACCACAAGCAGAGAGGTAATAGAGTCTGGACCGTTATCAGCAAACACCTCTGCACAGAAGGCCGAAATAATTGCCTTAACTCGAGCCTTAGAGTTGGCAAAAGGAAGAGAGATTAACATTTACACAGACTCAAGGTATGCATTTGGGGTAGTTCATGCACATGGAGCCATTTGGAAAGAGAGAGGACTGTTGAATTCGCAAGGGAAGAATATTAAACATTCACAAGAAATACTGAGACTACTAGATGCAGTGCAGCTACCTGAGAAGGTAGCCATCATGCACATTAAGGCACACCAAAAAGTGAGCTCTGAATTGGAAGAAGGGAATATGCTGGCGGACAGAGAGGCAAAAGACACAGCCAAAGGTGAGGTATTTGAGAAGACAGTGGAAGCAACATTAATCCCAGATGGAAAGATTTCTATTGAAGGTAAGCCTGTGTACAATAAAAAGAATAAGAAACTTATTAAGGCAGAAAAAGCAAATTTTAATCAAGAAGGATGGGCTATAACAGAGGAAGGGAGACTTGTGGTGCCCTCCTATTTGTTGTGGTCATTAGTGCAAAAAGAGCATGAAAAAACACACTGGGGAATAGATGCCCTGTATAACCATCTGAAAAGAAAAATTATAGCTAGGAAATTACAGGGCACAATAATACAAGTAACTCGTCAGTGTAGCCTTTGCCTCCGAACTAATCCTAAAAACATCCCAAGGCCTAAAGTTGGACAAATTGGGAAAGGTTGTGGACCTGGGCAACAGTGGCAAATCGATTTTACAGAATTACCTAGGAAGGGGGGATATCGTTATCTCCTAGTATTGACTGATACTTTTTCGGGTTGGCCAGAAGCCTTTTCTACTAGGACTGCTAAAGCACGAGAGGTAACCAAAGCACTGTTGCAAGAAATAATACCGAGGTTTGGAGTTCCAGCCACTATATCCTCAGATAGAGGGCCGCATTTTATCTCCAAAATTGTGCAAAAAATTAGCCATCACCTGGGGATAGATTGGAAGTTACATACCCCATATCATCCTCAATCGAGTAGCCAAGTGGAGAAGATGAATCATTTGATTAAACAACAGATTGTAAGGTTGGGACAAGAAGCAAACCTACCTTGGCCCCAAGCTCTCCCATTAGCATTATTGCGAATCCGGACAAAACCAAGAACAAAAGAAAAATTAAGCCCCTTTGAAATATTATATGGGAGACCATATACAGTTCAAGAAGGAATCACACCAACACAGGTAGGGGAAGAAACCCTACATAAATATATAGTAGCCCTGAACAAACAATTAAGGGAAATTGAAAAATATGTGGCTGGAGCTCAGACCAGAGAATTAGATGGGCCAGTACATGATGTACAACCTGGGGATTATGTATATGTTAAGTCTTTTGCAGAAAAAAGCCTGGAACCACAGTGGGAAGGACCCTACCTAGTGCTCCTCACTACCTTTACTGCAATCAAGATCAAAGAACAGAAAGCCTGGATCCATCACTCCCGAGTGAAGAAAGTTCCTGAGGGAGTCTGGAAAGTGACACCAGGTGACAACGAGCTGAAGTTGAAGCTCACCTGCAACAACGAATAAATGGACCTATAGAAATTATGGACATGATGGAGAAGGTCGTAACTATTATCACTATTGCCACAGTTGTAACAGGAGCCAATACAATACCACACAAGTACAACGTAACTGGAATATATCAGTGTCAAGGAAGGGCCTATGATCCCCACTCTCGTAGGGCCCTGAATGAGATTATAAAGGTTACAAATGCACGTTTGTGGGAAGGGAAAAATGTTTGGGGATGTAACTATGCATTTGTGCAAGATGGGTTCCATGAGGCTTACCAACCACCCATGAAACTCATTCAGATTAGCCCTGAATGCTGTGACAAATGTTTGAGTAGATGTCCTGAATTTAGACTAAAACTGGAGGGATGTGCAATAAGAGGCTATGATCTTGATTTTAATATCACTCAAGTGTGTGTTGAATATCATAAGAACAGAACTAGAACTACCCCTCCAATACAAAAGAAAGCTATTACTACCCCACAACCACTTATCCCAGAAGTAGAGGAGCAGCCTATAGCTCCTACGATTACTAAAATTGGGCCGTATGCTATTAAGAAAACGTGAATCCAAAGACTGCTGGTAAATCCGGAATGGTCTCTGAAGCAAGTAGAAATGGGAATACAGGTAAATGCTTCAGATGTCCGGCCAGAGTGCGCCCCATTTCTCAGAAATCCTTTCATGGATTGGGCCACTTGGCTTCAAAAACAAATGCCCTCCAACTTTAAGAGTAAAAGAGATCTCACTGGGCTGCTAGGGACTGGACTAGGAGTGCTAAATGCCATAGATTCAGAAGTACTGATGAATAAACTAACAACAGTAGGGAACGACTTAGTTAAATTACAGCAACCTTTGCAATCTTCCCTACTAGCACTGGGTGACAACCATTGAAAGTTATCCAAAGTATTACCAGAATGGGAGAATACTGAAGAGCGAGACCATAAATTAATAATTAATGCATTAGGCACAGCTAGTGAAAATGTTTCACTAGCTCTTGGGTGTACCCAAGCACAACTATGGATGCAGTCAGTAGCTGCTGCAGTGATCAGGGAAGGCGGGGAGGGAATATTCCCTGCTGAACTCCGTAAAATTGTTTGAGATAGTGCATCTGATATAGAAAGGGAACTACAAGCTTGGTGGACTTTAGTCAATTTCACTTATAACCCTATAACAAGTAAAGTAACAGCCTTTGTCTTAACAATACATAATGCATCAGTGAGCTTAATTCATCCTATAGTGCCCCTAGGATTAAACCATGAGGGGACTGTGTTATATCCTTCTGAACATAAAACATGGGCGCGAGAAATCAGAGGAAAGTGGCAAACCATCAATCTAGAGCCCTGTTCTATGAGGAGACAACTTGGGTACATATGTGAGGGGACATTGGAAAGTAATAAAGATACATGTTTAGATACGGACCAAAGCATTTGCCACTTTGAAACGCATTCAGGTAACCAAACAACTTTGCTTGTGTATGTAGGACAAGGTTGTGTCTGTCTCAGAACAGCATGCTCCACCATAATGATAGACAATCTAACACTTGTCTCATCATTGGTGGGATGTGCTTTTTGGATGGTCACCAACAGCAACCGACATACTTAATACTTTAATTCATCCTATTATTGTGTTGCTTATTTTAGTTAGTATAAGCTTGATTTTGTCTGTTGTAATACTTGTTTGGAATTGGAAAATGATACGACGAATGACAGCCCTAACTTCACTATCAAAAGCATATGGCTTAGTTTTGAAAGAAACTAGACACATGTCTTGGGCAGATGAAGAAAGGTCTATATATTGAGTAAAACAATTTACTCATTCCAAAGAAGAAGTGGGGAATGAAACATAAACTTTAAGGCATTTAGAGACTTTGAAGAGTTAAGATTTTAGTTAGAAATAAGCCTTACTAGAGTTAATTAAAATAAGAATAATAAATGAGTAGGCCTTGATGAAGTTAGGAGTTAGTAGTTAACTAATAATTAATTGCTTGTCAGCACAATGTTTGGTTAGCTGGGTTTATAATGAAGAATATAGAAACTGATAAATAGCTTTTAGGAACATAAGACAATTGTGGGCCTCCTCTGTTCTGAAACCAATTGAAGACAAGGAATGGGAGTTCTACCAAGAGTTCATTTGTCATACCCGCATTGAAAAGGTAGAAAGGTCAGAACGAGGAAGACTTCATTTACTTCCTCATTTTGGGACCCCTCCCCATAAAAGGGACCACCGACCCATTTCAAGGGACAAACTACGCATGCTGAATAGATTTTGGAGTGATTAGCATACGAAACGGGGAATGGGATGTACCAAAATTATGAATATGCATTTGTATTTTGTATATTCAATACTTGTATGGATAAAAAGACTCTGTAATCACCTGGAAGGTGCGGTGTGTATTTGGGAGCTATCCCGCACGCTGCCCGGTGTCGAATAAACATACACTTTCTAACTTTAAACTGTTAGAGAGCTTTTGTCCGTCACAGTTGGATATTGATACTAGATCAATATCCATATTTTTTTAATAAATCAAATCAACTATCACCTTTGTAATAATTCTTTCAGTAACACAGCTTAGATTTAGGTATTAAGCATAAAGGCATCTCCTCTTGTTCTACAATTAAGTGCAGTTTAAGTTCATTACTCAGAGCTATTCACGTTCCTTTTAAAACATGCCTTAATAGTTTCTATTCTCTGTTATTTATCAAATGCCTCTCTTTTCTTGAGACTGTCTCTTTTAAGAAAGGTCCCAATACTCCACTTCCCAGCACAAAGTGTCCCAGCAACTCACCAAGTGCACACACTGCAATGATGACAGGCACTGCCACGAATGCATTTCACAGCAGCCTCTAATTTGGCAGCCACGAAGCCAATCCCGCCAAGAAGAATTTTCTTCTTTCTGCCACTCTTCTACTGCTCTTTCTGTCAAGGTGATTCCTGACTGTTGGCCTTCAAACCCATCACTGCTAGCAGTGCAACATCCCCGTCCCCTGATAGCCCAGGTTCCTCCTTGGCCAGCAAGCAGATAATCCAAGGCCATGCGGTTCTCTGGAGTCCCCATTTTTGTTTGTTGGAGCTCATAGGATGTGCTATTGGACATTTTAACAGTATCATTTGCTACCTCTTCTAATAATCCAATGTGCTATTGGACATTTTAACAGTATCATTTACTACCTCTTCTAATAATCCCATCAGCTCATTCATGTAAACTCCACGGGACGGGGCAGCGCACATGGGGCACAGGGTGAACCAGAATCTTTTACTTTCTGAAACCCAAGGCACTCTTTGGGTGGAAAATGTTCTCTGGGCCCTAACTCTTCAGTGTGGTCGTTGCTGAAGGACCCTAAATGGGGGCCCTGCAGCTGGGAGTGGTGAGACACTGACACTGACCAGCTGCAGCACCCCAAGTTCTATTGACATTGGGAGTGATGGTAAAGCACAGAAATCTTCTGACACTGTAGCCTCTATAACTATAACAGGGTTTGGTTTCTCCTGACGGGAAATCTGAGTGAATCCTGTCACACGGATCATTGTATTCCCGTGTCCCACAGCACAGGTTTCTGTAACTGTCCCTTCATTGACTCCGTTACGAGGCAGAGCCCATTGACAGAGTTCTGGCCACCCCACAGGGTGGGCCCTCCAAGGGAACCCCATTCCTCCCAACTTCAGCTGAGAACATACCCAGCAATTAGTGACACTGAGTGCTTTGGCTACCTTGGTCTTTAAATTTCCAAAACATTTTGATGACTGATCCCTTGGTGAAACTCTGGAGGTGTTTTGGCAAACGTCAGTAGTACTTTAGTGACACCGTTCTTAATTCTTTTTGCTCAATCTCATTCAAGTTAGGAACAATAATTCTGTTGTCCATGGAGCTGGCACCTTTTTAATTACAGTATAATGCTCCAAGGTCCTTTATTGTTCAGCTTTATCATGTTGTCTGTGGGTAACAAGGCTTGGTGGGGCCCTTTCCCCTTTGGCTGGAAGAGGGCCAGGACCTCTATTTAAAGAAAAAAAAAAGGTAAAGAAAAAAAAAAACAAACAATTAGATGAATTGTAAAAGATACAAGTAAAATCCAAGTGCTAGTGAAACAACTTCTGTAACTTTGCATTAAGAGGTAAATGATCTTTTTAAAAAGAGAACTCAGTTATTTACATTGTAAATGTGCTGATGGCATGGATCCATCTTACTGACCTCAACAGCCTTTTTTACAGTTTTTGGGGTTTGTTTCCAACATTGTTATTTTAAATTGTGGTCAAAGCAATAGGAAATTGATTGGGGCCCTTCGAGCTCCAGGCAGGACTGGGAATCTCAACTCTGTCAAACCCCAAATCCTTCAGAAGATGACCTTCCTTATCACTCTGTGAATGAGCTGCACATTCCCTCTGAAATTGTCAGGGGTTTCTTACAGATGAAAAATCCCACTTACGGCTTTTTGCTCTGGTTTGGAAGTGGGAAGGGCAATTCTCCATCCATCAGCTCCAGACTGCACTGCCTCAGGAACACGGCTCACTTGCCAGCTTTGCCCACTCATGGCACGTCTAGAGGAGGAAGAAAGTGCAACTGCACGATTCCAGCCAAAAAGAAATGAAGAATGAATAGTGGAGATCCAGGCGTTCCTGTGGAGATTCAGGGGTTCAGCTGGGACAGTGAAGAGTTTGGGTCCTTGCCAATTGGATGTGTGTCCCCAGCTGCAATCTCCTGGCCTGCAGGGGAGTCTCACTCACCTGCCAAAGCAGAAAGCTCAGGCACTGTGCTCGGAATAGGCTTGTCTGATGCAAAGCTGTCAGAGCAAAGTGAGGGCAGAGCCAGCCCAGCTGTGCCCAGGGCAGAGCCCAGCAGAGCCCTGGCAGAGCCCAGAGCAGCCTCAGCACCCGCAGAGCCCGGCTGCAAGGAGAGAAACCAGAAACCGCCCGTCAGCTGAAGGCTGCTGTCCCCTTGTCCCAGCTGCCCACAGAGCCCAGGCCATGCTGGCTGTGCCCAGAGCTGTGCCCAGAGCTGCCCATCACTGCTGCCTTTGGGAGCAGAGCAGGAGGGCAGGACATTCCCAGCCTGCAGCCAGCCACGGCACATCCAGCCCCTCAGCAGCTGCCCAGAGCAAGAGACTCCTTGTGCTTGTTGCTGTCTCCCAAAAGCTCTGATCCCACCATGCCAAGCAGACGGGGACTCACCTCACGCCATCCTCCGCTGGGAGAAAAGCTGGTCCCAAACGATGTCCTCAGCCTTCTCCAAGGGCACGGCCCATCCACGCTGCAGCTGCTCCCAGGCACTTCCCAATCCCGACTGGACCTTACATAGAACGCTTCCTCTAGAAAAACAAACAACAAACTGTTGAAAAGAGATTAGAGACAAAGGGAAACAAGAAAAAAACTCTTTATCTCTGTCAAGGGCCTGAGGAAGGCCCAACCCCTACATGCTAGGGAAAATCCCACCCAAAGGGGAGAGAAGCCCACACTTTCTCTCTTCCCTCCTACACTGCCCCCCAAAATAACAGTGATCCCAAAGCAAACAAGGGCAGTGGAGCAGCCCAAGCCCTTCCTTGCCTGCAAAGCAAAGCAGCCCCTGCACAGGTTCTGGAATCCCACCTCTGCTCCCACCATGGAGGTTTGTTTGTGTCAGGCTGGCTGCCCCAGCCCCAGCCCCAGCCCCAGCCCAGGCCATGCTGGGTGCTGGGGGCTGTTGGCAGGGCCAGGAGCCCACTCCCATTTTGTATCCACCCAAGCCCGTGCCCCCAGCCCTGCCAAAAAGCAGCTGGGCAGCGACTGAAGTTGCATCTGCCCCAGCACAGGGGGAACCTTTTGTTCCCAGCCAGGCTGTGCAATGCCCAAATCTGGGAGCATTTCCCCGGCTGTGGACTCATCTGCGAATTTGCTGTGGAGCCTGGCTTTGAAGACAGTGCCAGAAGTCCATCATCTTCAGCTGCCAGTGGCCAACTTGAGGAAGAGTTTGTCATCCTTGATGTCATCCTCACTGTCTCCAGCAGCAGCAGCCCCAGCTGGTACAGCTTCTCCAGGGGCTCCTTCTCCTTCCCTGGGGGTCAGACCAGGCTGTCAGGGTTCTGCCCAGGGCCCCAGCTGTCAGGGAAGCAGGACACGCAAAACCAGCTCAGATGGCAGCCACCAGTGCTGGGCAGAGCAGCTCAGCTGCAGCACAAGGGCTGTGTGTTCCCACCCAAAGATCCCAGTGCATTGATACAGGCAGGGAAAAAAGTCTGGGTTTCCTTGCTTCTGATTGCCAGGGCATGTGTGGACCTGTAACTCACCAGGGCCCTGGAGCAAAGTGTGCATGTGGCTCTCTCCCTTCTTCTATGGCAGGTGAATATCCTGTATCCAAGGTTCACAGAACAGGTCTTCTAATGAAGGTCTGTCCAAGAAGTGCATGGATAAACACCACCTGATAAGATCTTGGCACTCTGGGCAGAGAAACCAGAAACCAGCGGTCAGCTAGAGAAGGCTCCTGTCTGCTTTGCCCCACTCTTCCCATGCCCAGGCCATGCTGCTTTTGTGCTCAGAGCTGTGCCTAAACTTTCCCATCAATTCCCTGTTGTGGAGGAGAGCAGGAGAGCAGGACATGTGCCACCTCCTCAGCGGCTGCCAGAGCGAGATGCTCACGAGCTGCTGCTGTCTCCCAGCACTGGTATTCCCCCGTGGCCAGAGATGAGGATCCACCTGGAGAGAGCCGCTGTGGCAGCGAGAGCTGATGGTCCCAGCTGATCTTCCGGCCCCTCCTGAAAGGGTGCTGCCCGCAGACCATCTGGTGCAGCAGGATGCCCAGGGACCAGATCGTTGCTGCCTCTCCGTAGTACCAGCCCAAGTGGGTCCATTCCGGGGGGCTGTATGACAGTGTTCCTGTGGAATACAGATGGAGTTCATCAGGGGGATGCTGCTGCTTCCAGAGCCTGGCCCCAGCATCCCTGGGCGTGTAGGGGCTGCCCCAGTGGCACACGGGGCGACTGCTGCACTCTCGCCAGCACCTGGGACTTGTGTACAAACTCAGGGCTGGACAAGAAGCCACTGGTGCTGGAAGAGGGCAGCAGAAGCCCCGGCAAGGCCTGACCATGACATGCAAAGCAAAAACCCACTCAGGGCTGGGGGAAAAAAACATGTCCTTATCCTCCCTGCCTGCAGTGCCCCAAAAATATTATGAAGCCAAGACAAACAAGGTGAGTGGAGCAGCCCAAGCCCTTCCTCTCGCCTGCACACCAAACTGGCTGGTGCACTGGTCCTGGACCCCTCCTCTGCTAGCCCCACGCACAAGTGCTTTTGTCAGGCTGGCTGCTGCTGCTCTAACCCCAGCCCCAGGCAGAGTGGTGGGCAAAGGCTGCCAGCGGGGCTGGAAGATGCCTCCCCACCCAGCCCTGCTCAAAAGCAACTCAGCTGAAGACTCAGTACCCTGACTGGCAGCAAAAGGGAGGATCCTCGCTGCCACACCCAGCTTGGCCTGTGAGATGCTGGGCCATGAGATGGTGGGACCGGGAGCAGACCCCTGCCCAGGCTCACCTGCAAAGTGAGTGTAGGCTGTGTCTTGCAGGTAGGTGCCACAGCCAAAGTCGATCAACTTTGCCTGGCCAGTGGCCAGGTCAACCAGGATGTTCTCTGGTTTGATATCACGGTGCAGGACCCCTCGGCTGGTGCAGTGCCGCACGGCCTCCAGCACCTGGCGGAACAGCTGCCGTGCCACCTCTTCAGAAAGGAACCTCCGTGCCCGAATGAAATGCAGGAGGTCCTGAGACCGCTCCGGCCGCTCCAGCACCATCACGATGTTGTTGGGGAGCTCAAGCCACTCCAGCAGCTGGACCACGCCAGGGAAGCCAGTGGACACCTTGTCCAGCAGCACGATCTCCAGGGATGCGCTGGTGCCGTCGGGCTGCGGGAGGACCACGGTGCCACCAGTGGGACTGATGTCGTGCCAGGGCTGGGGAACCCCTCAGCCAGCCCGGGATGCTCTGCGCCCTGCGCTGGCCCCACGCCCGCTCCCCATCGAGGGGTCCTGGTGGCTTCCCCCATGCCGGGCCTCGCCTCATCCCCGCCCGGCACGGCCCGGCTGTTCCCGCTGGCCCCGCTCACTCACCAGCTCGTCCCAGTGCCGGATGCGGTTCCGTGGCACCCTTTTGATGGCCACCTGCAAGCCAAACGCACCACCGGGCTCAGCTCGCCGCCCGCCCTGCCAAGCCCCATCCTCCTCCTCCGTCCTCCTCCTCCTCCTCCTCCTTCTCTTCCTCCTCCATCCTCCTCCTCCTCCTCCTCCTGCGCCCGCCGCCGGCCCCGCCACTCACCGGGGCACCGTCCGAGAGCCGCGTGGCTGCGAAGACGCTGCCGAAGCTGCCGCGCCCCAGCAGCGAACCCACTCGGTACCGCTGCTGCAGCGCCTCCTGCGCCTTCCCTGCGGGCGGGACGCGGCTGTCAGCGCTCGGCCCGGGGCCAGGAGCGGCCCCCGAGCGCCCCTCAACCGCCTCGGGCCGGCCATCCCCAGGCCTTCGGTCTCGGGAACGGGACACGGGAGGCTCGGGGCCGGCGGCCGCGCTGCTGAGCAGCGGCGGAGCTCGGGCCGGGGAAGCCGCGGCGGAGGCGGCAGCGGCCGTGCCGCGTGTGTCCTCCGCGGGGCCCGGGAGGAGCCGGGGCCGGGGCCGGGGCCGGAGCCGGAGCCTGCGCCGGGGCCGGGGCCGGGCTCGGGCCAGGCGGTGCCAAAGGGCCCAGCCCCAGGCACTGATGCCCGCCCAGCAGCGCCACTGCCAGCACAGCCAGAGCCGGGCGGAGGCGAGACCGCGGCGGGGCGGGCGGGGACGGGGACGGGGCAGCCCCGCCCGGGGCCGGGGGCGGGCCGGGGGCATGGCCCGGCCCGGCATGGGGGAGAAGGAGGCGGGGAGAGGGGAGGGACAGCGGGTAAGGGAGAGCGGGAGAGGAGGGGACAGCGGGAAAGGGAGAGGGAAATTCGCTGCTTTCGCTGATTTCTCTGCCGCTGCTGCTGCTGCAGCTAAAGCTCCGTGTCCGTTTGTCCCCGTGTCCGTGTGTCCCCGTGTCCGTGTGTCCGCTGCCCGCTCGCCCCCGTGCCCAGCCCCGCGCTCCCCGGGGCAGCCCCTGTGCCTGTCCAAACACGGGAACTTTGCCGTGTTCAGCCCAGACCCAGAGTCTGGACTCCTGCACAGGGACACAGGAATCCCCTCGGCCGCTGCTGTGCATTGTCCCTGCTGAGGGTCAAACGCTACTGGAGCACATTCCCTGAACGCTGAATTTGTACCTGACCCAAGCACTGCACTTAGTCTCCAGCACTGATTTAAAAAAAAAAAAAAAAAAAAAAAAAATCACAGGGTAAGGCAAACCGTGTGTAGCTCATGGTATTTTACAGTGTCTAAAACTTGCCAAGTCATGGATCTTAGAAGTGAGATCCATTTGGATTAATGGGATGGGGAAGTAGTGCAAGATGGAAAAGGGGAGCATAAAAGGAAACAGAAAAACATCTTAGATTGTTTTGTTCCATTTTAATTTCATTTCTTAAAAGCTGTTTCAGTTTTCCCAGAATCTTCTCCACAGTCCTGTTTGCTGTTTCCAAGAACCTTTGCTGGAGAACGAGGAAGCTTTGAGCAGTTTCTGTCACAAGATGTGCCACCAGCTGCAGCTTCTCTTGGCTTTCCACACCGTGTGTGCAGCTCGACTCTTGCAGCACAGCAGGACAAATATTTGAAGAACTTTACAACTTGTTCTTTCTTTTCCTTGTGGGCTGGGCAGTTTTGCCATTTGTGAGGTTTTCATTGTTATTGTTCTACCCTAAGAAACCATGACAGGCTGCCAGGAATTGTCAGGGAATGCAAGCCTGACTGAATGCAGAGAAAGAATCTCCAGAGCCTGCAGCCAGAAATGGAGAGCTGTGTGATATCATTCCAACATCCCCATGGACATCTTGAAAATGATGTAGAACATGAACATGGGCTGACAAAGGGAGTTTGTTTCTCTGTTCAGTTCAGAAGCTTCCACATCTCATGCAATGATATAAATCAAGAGTTCAATCAGTTCATGGAAAGCAGCAGAACAAGCTGGACCTCTCAGTGGATGGCTGAAAGAATCTGAAAAGGAGAAATGCAGGGAATGACTTGGTGGAGTTTGTCTGGAAGAAGGGTCACTTTTTCATAATAATTTCTGTTAGAAATGGGAAGCTTGACTCAGCCAATATATCAAGCATTAATTCAATTAGTTATTATTATGTAGTAATTATTATTGTAATGTATGAGCAAAGACAGCACTGGGCACAGTGGTGGGGGTTTTCCCCTCCAACTGCACACCGATTATTGGGCTTGCTGGTATTTATTGATTATATTCATGCATAGTCATAAGCTTTTCCCAGTAGTTTCTATTTTCCATTTTTACGCAAGCTTTCGGCAGTTTCTATTTCTACCTCTGAATGTCACAATTCTATACTTTTGAAGTGATATGTGGAATAAATAAATAGACTCCACAGCTTGGGGTAGTTATGAAGTGGGTTTGTATTGCCAGTGCCCAGCACAAGTGAGATAGCTCTCCAAAAACTTGTGCCCCGATCCTTACTCTGACCCACACTTTTCTTCACAAAGGTGCTCCATATGCAATACATTACACAACCTTCCCATGCATATTCAACCCCTGGCCCCGCCTGTCCTCGCCTCTCATGCTAAATAGGTCTAGGCCCTTCTGGGCATGCGTGGTTTGCCATGGTGGTCCTGCGGGGGTCTCTGGTGGTCTCTTGAGGCTGAAGATCGTGGTCTTCTTCATGATTGAACTTTTGAATTCTCTCTGCACATGCACTTTCAGTCCTTCGGTGCTTATCTGTGTACATCTGTCAGTCTTGATAGGCCTGGAGACAGGGAAGCTTCTTTATCTGGATTCTTTGCATCCTTTGTGTAATAAGCTTCAGAAATTTGCATTTTCTTATGCCCTTTGTACTATGGAAGAGGCTTCTTAAGTAAAAGGTTGAAATTCAACACATAACTGTACAAGCTACAATATAAATGCTTAATTCATTTTGTTAACTTAAGTGAACTGCAAAAATCTATTTCAGAGGAACTTCATGATTGCAGATTTTTCCGGGCAGCTGTTATACATGGAATGAAAAGCCATGAGATAACTGTTTTCTTGTGGAGAAGTCTCCATAACATTAACAAGAGGAACTTCTCTCCCTAAGAGAACTGAACAAAGACTATTCTAGAGGTGGAAAACTGACAGAAAAATGTAGGTTTTGTCTCTTTATATTGTCAGGTTATAAGGAGAGAGGAAGTGGTCTCAATGTTTTCCTCTGATTCTTATTACTCTTTCTTTTAGCTACTGTTAATAAACTTTTCTCTACACCCTTTTACAGTTTTGATCCCACTTTGCCTTTCTCCTAATCCTATCTCACAGCAGGAAATGTGTAAGTATATTCTAGTGAGTGCACTGGTAATTAGCCAACACTGAACCCACCACACTAATTAATGCATTGGCTGAGAAATCTCAAATTGGTGACCCAAAACCACTACAGAAACTTCCTGATGAACTGCCCCAGACCAGAGGGAAATCAAGGCAGAGCAATGGTTTGTCAGGACTTGCTGGATCCTAATGAGCCCCGTGGTGCATTTGGAACTGAGCCCTTGAACCTCAGGGCCTGAGAGGAGATGGCACAAACCTTTCCAGGAGTCAAAGTCAGAGGAAATACCCAAAGTGTCTCACAGCATTAATGGGTGCCAATGAGGTCCATCCCCAACACAGGCTCCTCATGAACTCCTTGGAGGAAAGAATTGGAGGCCAGGATGGCACAAAAACCTCTCAGAGACTCAAAATGGCACAAAAACCTCTCAGTGTGGAAAGGAAAATCCAAAGTACCCTACAAAAGTTGAGTATCTCAAAGTATTAATGAGCCCGACTGAGTGTCAGTACAAAGCTCTCAAGAGACTCATTAAAGCAGATAATTGGGGCCATGATTGCACAAACCTCTCAGAGTCTGGATCAAAAGGGAAACACCAAGTACCTTAAAAGAACTGAAGTACCTTGAAGCATTAATGAGCCCCACTGAGTGTTGTTCCTGACAAAGCCTCTCCACGGACTAATTACAGCAGATAATTGGAGGCCATGATTGAACAAACCTCTCAGACACTCCAAGGCAAAAGCAAAAGCCAAAGTCCTTTGAAAAACCTGCAGTCCCTGGGAGCATGAAGGAGCCCCCAGGGCCATTCCTGACCAAGGCTCCCCAGAGACTCCTTCCAGCAGATCCTTGAGGCCACTGGGATGTGGGTAGGGGGGGATGCTGAGGGCAGGACCAGGGGGTGACAGTGCCCAGCCTGGCTGGGGCTGTGCCAGGAGGCCCCAGGGCCTCAGGACAAGGTGTCTCCTCCCAGCCCTTGGTGGCACAGACCCTGCTGTGCCCCAGGGCACCAAGACTTGGCTTCTCTTTGTCCCCACCTGTCATCAGTGCCTCCAGTTCTCTGCTCTGCCTGGGGCCTGGGGACACTTTCTCAGTCATGTCCCTCAGTGGGACCCATTAAAAGTCCAAGAAACTTTGGAGCTGGACTCTGACTTGGAGTTCTGGAGAGGTTTCTGCAGCTCCCTCTCAGGGCCTGATGTTCAGGGACTGAGCACAAAGCCCCAGAGGGTCATTAAAGTCCTTGTGCTGTGTCTGTGCTGCTGAGCTGGGCCGGGCTCCTGGCACAGAGGGTGATGCTGGTAACCAAGCAGAGCTTCAAAAGCACATTTCTCTTGCTGAGCAGCTCTTCTCCCAGCCCAGCAGGGCTGGGGCACTGCCTGCAGCCAGCCCAGGCACAGCACAGAGGCACAGAGAGCTTCAATCAGTCAGGGCTGGGAAGGGGCTGAGAAGTGCCTGGGGCAGAATCACTGCCAGCCCTTGGCACAGGAACCTCTGGCTGCAGGACAATGCAGCTGCAGCTCCTGGAGCGATCTCCTAAAGCTGGAACATCCCACTGCCCACAGACCCTGTGAGTGCATTCTCTGCTCATCTCCTGTGCAGAGCAGCCAGGGGTGCCCAGGGCTGTCCTGCAGAGCAGGGTCCTGCAGCCCAGGGCGCTGTGCTGGGCCAGGACTCTGCTGCCTGCCAGGGACAGCTCTCAGCCGGCCCTGGAGCTGCTCCCAGTGCTGGCCAGGAGCTGTGGGGGGAAGGAGCCACCCTGAGCAGGGCAGGTGCTGCTGCTGAGAGGGGCTGGGTGGGGCAGGGCTGCTCCCAGCTCCAGACCAGCCTGGGCACAGCTCCAGAGGGCACTTCCCAAAGAAGGTAAGCCTGGGATTGCTGTAAAGATCAGTAGATTTCCTGAGAGTGTTTTCAATTTCCTGCTTGGAGAAGGATGGGAAATTTGGGGTGATGATGAAAAGTATTTTGCCTTTTATACATTTTTCAGATATCTGTAGCTCTATAAATTACTATTATATAGTTATAAAACTATAATACTTACTTAACTCTATTAATTAATTAACTCTATTAAACTACTATTATGTTCTTATTTTACTGTAATCCTTAACTGACTCTAGTATGTTTCCTGCCTAGCTCTTAGATTTTAGAACAATAAGCTGACTGTCTAAATACATTCCTGAAATATTGTATAGTCTTATTATCAGGAAGAGTGCCTACAAGAAGAATATTTTGGTTTTTGACAACAATGTAAGCAGTCATAAATAAAACTGGGGCAAAGAAGCCCTTGGACCTACTCCAATGGGTTGAGCCAGGGGTGTGTAACTGGGGCAACTGAATCTCCTACTGGATATTCCTGTTAAATATCCTAATTAATCAACCTTATTACCTTGTTGAAATCAGGGGCTGGGTATGCCCCATTCCTGCGGGGCCACCTGGAATCTTCCAATAAAAGTCTGGTTTTTACTTTCCTGTTCTAACATTGTTGCAAGGGTTTGTTTTTGTTTTTTTTTTTTCTCTTCTGATTATAAACAACAGGGGGATGAGATAAACAGTGCAGGAATTGTAATCCCAGAATGACAGAACATTCTGAGTTGAAAGGGACACACAGGATCATCACTGGAATGTTTGAACATTTACAGAGACTCCAGAGCTGTGACTTTGGGTGGTCAGTCTCTCTGCTGGGAGCCTCCCAAAGGGCCTTCAGCCACTCCTCAGCCCTGGACAGCAGCAGCATCACCTCTGCAGGGCCCAGCAGGGCTCTCCTGAGCTGCCCTTGCCCAGCTGCACACAGAGCCTGCCCCAGCCAGGGCCCTGCACACAGGCAGGTTTCTGTAGGGCCGGGCCGAGGGCACACAGGGTGGGACGGGCTCTGCTGGCAGGGACAAGGCACCTCTCAGGAGGGAATGTCCAGGCCCAGGGAGATGCTCAGGGAAGGAGAGGGGGCTGAACAGAGCAGTGCTGGGGGAGCAAACCCATCCAGCCCCTCACCTTCCCTCAGCCACAGGGAATCCTTTGCCTCTCACATCTCTCAGTGGCAAACTCTGAGTGCAGCAGGAATGCTGGGGATTTCTGACCTCAGAGAGCCAGGAATGGTGTGTGGGTAGGAAAATAATTCCTTAAACCAGCTCCTGCCATTTCCCTTAGAAGAGGTAGTGCAGATGGTACCATGCCTTTCTGCAATAGGAATTATTCCCCTGACAAATCCTGAGTACTCAGCCTTGTCCCTCTGCCACAGGGCCACAAACCCAGGGAAGCAGGGCAGGGATGGCTCCTCGAGAGCCCCCTTAAACAGGCCTGGCTGCTCCTGGCACACTCAGCCTGCACAACTGGAGCTCTAGCAGGGACCTGGGTGAAGGTTTTCCCAGAGCAGGAACAAGGGTGGGTGAGTCCCAGCAGGACAGGCTGCAGGGAATGGCCCAAGTCTGGCTCCAAACAGCCTCTCCTGAATTGTCACTGTCCTTTCTCCATGACCAGGTGCCCATGTGCAGCCACAGCAAATGTCCAACAGCAGCTCCATCAGCCACTTCCTCCTGCTGGCACTGGCAGACATGCGGCAGCTGCAGCTCCTGCACTTCTGCCTCTTCCTGGGCATCTCCCTGGCTGCCCTCCTGGGCAACGGCCTCATCATCAGCGCCGTAGCCTGCGGCCACCACCTGCACACGCCCATGTTCTTCTTCCTGCTCAACCTGGCCCTCAGCGACCTGGGCTCCATCTGCACCACTGTCCCCACAGCCCTGCACAGTTTGCTCTGGGACACCAGCACCATCTCCTACACAGGATGTGCTGCTCAGGTTTTTCTGCTTATCTTCTTTCTTGGATCAGAGTATTTCCTCCTGACCATCATGTGCTACGACCGCTATGTGTCCATCTGCAAACCCCTGCACTACGGGACCCTCCTGGGCAGCAGAGCTTGTGCCCACATGGCAGCAGCTGCCTGGGCCAGTGCCTTTCTCAATGCTCTGCTCCTCACAGCCAATACATTTTCCCTGCCCCTGTGCCATGGCAATGCCCTGGGACAGTTCTTCTGTGAAGTCCCACAGATCCTCAAGCTCTCCTGCTCCAAATCCTACCTCAGGAAATTTGGGCTTCTTATTATTAGTGTGTGTTTAGGATTTGGTTGTTTTGTGTTCATGGTTTTCTCCTATGTGCAGATCTTCAGGGCTGTGCTGAGGATCCCCTCTGAGCAGGGACGGCACAAAGCCTTTTCCACCTGCCTACCTCACCTGGCCGTGGTCTCTCTGTTTTTCAGCACTGGCATACTTGCTCACGTGAAGCCCCCCTCCATCTCCTCCCCATCCCTGGATCTGGCCCTGTCAGTTCTGTACTCGGTGGTGCCTCCAGCCCTGAACCCCCTCATCTACAGCCTGAGGAACCAGGAGCTCAAGGCTGCAGTGTGGAGACTGATGACTGGATGCTTTCAGGGACATTAAACTGCTGGCCAGTTTCTGCAAACCACTTGTAATAAAAGTAATTTTTGATACTTCTTGTTGGTTTAATTTTTGAGATTCTTTTTCTTTACTTTTTTCATATTGTCCACAATAAATGTCATTGTTGGTGCCATTTCTCATTTTGTTTATCTGTACCTTCCCTGTTGCCACAGACTGCATCAATGAGGGGTTGCGTTCTCGGTGGCTTTAAAGGAACTAAAGGATCTCCCAACAGAGTTTTCTGCAGAGATGCCCTTTTGTTGCCTTCTCTGGAGCTGCAGCAGCAATGTCTGTGTGCAGAGCTGGGGCAGATCAGTGCTGGCACAGCAGCTCTGCTCCTGCTGGCCACACCATTCCTGATCCAGGCCAGGAGCCATTGGCCTTCTTGGCCACCTGGGCACACGGCTGGCTCATGTCCAGCCTGCTGTCCATCAGTCCCTGCAGGTCCCTTTCTGCCTGGCTGCTGTCCAGCCACTCTGTCCCCAGCCTGTAGTGCTGCAGGGGTTGTTGTGGCCAAAGTGCAGGACCCGGCACTTGGACTTGTTAAACCTCACCTTGTTGGATCTGGTCCCTGGATCCAGCCTGTCCAGGGCCCTGTGCAGAGCCCTCCTACCCTCCAGCAGATCAACGCTCACATCCAGCTTGGTGTCATCTGCAAAGATGTCCTTGGTTCCATGTGTCCCTTCAGTGTCACAATGTCCCTTTGGTTGCACCAGGCCCTGCACTGTCACACTGGGCTCCTTGGTTCCATGGGGCCCCAAAATGCGACAGTGGACTCCTTGGTTCCGTGGGGCTTCACAGTGTCACAATGTTCTCGTTGGTGTCGCAGTTTCACAGTGGCCCCTCGGTTCCATGGGGCCCCAGGGTGTCACAAAGGCCCCATGGTCACATGAGGTCCCACACTGTCACAATGCTCTCTGTGGTTCCTCCTGTCCCCTCAGTGCCACAATGGATTCCTTGTTTCCACGAGGCCACACAGTGTCACAAGGGCCTTCCATATTCCTGGAGGCCCCAGAGTGTCACAGTGGCCCCTTGGTTACACAAGGTCCTGCAGTGTCACAATGTCCCCTGGGTTCCACGAGGCCCCGCAGTGTCACAATGTCCCCTTGGTTCCACTGGGCCCTGGACTCTCCCAGTGCTCTCCTTGGTTTCGCAGTGTCACAGTGGTGAAACCCCTCGGTTACACGAGGCCCCGCAGTGTCACAATGGCCTCTGTGGTTCCACCAGGACCCAGTGTCACGGGGACTCCCTGGTTCCATTGGGCCCCAGAGCACCACAATGGAGCCCTGGTTCTATGGGGCTGCACAGTGTCACCATGGTCCTCTTAGTCCCACGAGGCCCTGCAGGGTCGCAATGGCCCCAGAGTGTCCCAATCATCACAGAATGACAGAATCAAATAGGCTGGAAAAGACCTTTGGGATCATCAAGTCCAACCAATGCCCTAATACTGCCTTGTCACCCAGACCATGCCACTGAGTGCCACTGGAGAGGGACAGTGACTCTGCCACCTCCCCCCTGGCCTGCCCATTCCAATGCCCACTCACCCTTTCTGTGAAGAACTTCTTCCTCTTGTCCAGCCTAAACCTCCCCTGGTGCAGCTGAAGGTTGTGTCTTCTTGTCCTGCCCTCCAGCAGATCCACACTCACACCCAGCTTGGTGTCACCTGCAAATTTGGGGATGGTGGGCTCGATCCCCTCCCCCAGATCATCGGTGAAGATGTTAAACAGGGCTGGGCCCAACACTGATCCCTGGGGACAGCACCAGGGACTGGACACCAGCTGGGTGCAGCACCATCCCCACCCCTCTCTGGGCCCAGCCTCCAGCCAGCTCTTCCATCTCCCAGCCAGGAGGGAACCTGCCCAAGCCGTGGGCTGCAGCTTTTCCAGGGAATGCTGTCAGAGACAGTGTCCAAGGCTTTGCTGAAGTCCAGATGGACACATCCACAGCCTTTCCCACATCCACAGGTGGGTCACCTGGTTATAAAAGCAGATCAGGGTGCTCAGGCAGGACCTGCCCCACTAAATCCACGCTGGCTGGCTCTGACCCCTCGGCCATCCTGTGGGTGCCCTGTGGTGGCACTCAAGGTGATCTGTTCCATAACCTTGCTGGGCACCGAGGTCAGGCTGACAGGCCTGGAGTTCCCCAGATCCTCCTTCCAGCCCTTCCTGGGGATGGGCTCACACTGGCACCTCCAGTGCTCTGGGACCTCCCTGGTGAGCCAGGACTGATGGTAAATGGTGGGAAGCAGCTTGGGGAGCTCATCCACCAGCTCCCTCATCCCCCTAGGATGGATCCCATCCCATCCCATACACCTGTGAGCATCCAAGTGGCTCAGCAGGTCACCAGCTGCTTCCTCCTGGATTACAGGGGGCTGTTCTGCTCCCTGTGCCCACCTACCAGCTCAGGAGAAAACTTGTCCTGAGGACAACCTGTCCATATATTGAAAATTGATACAAACAAGCTGTTAAGTAGTTTGGCTTTTCTTTATGTTTAGTTACTATGTTTTCCATTGCATCAAATAAAGTGTAGAGGTTCTCCTTATCCCACATTTTGCTATGAATTTATTCATAGACACATATTTTATTTTTTTTCACAGAAGTGGCCAGAATAATCTCTTATTGACATTTCACCTCTTTCCTTTTTTTTTCTGCATGATGTAACAACATCCTTAAACACTTCCTAAGTTGCCTGACCTTCTGTCCAAAGTTAATGCACCTTCTTCCTTCCCCCGAGTTCCCACAAAAGCTCCATGGGCAGCCAGGACAGTCATTTTCCTCACCACCTCATCTTTTGCCAAACTGGGACAGGCTGCTCCTTCCCCCTTAAGATCACTGTCTTGAAATGTGTCCATCCTTCTTGGACCCCATGGTTTTTAAGGGCTGTTTCCCTTTAAAAAATCAGTACCTGATTTGGTACTCCCCCAATCTGCATCCTAAATAGGCCACAGGCTGCCCTTCCTAATTCCAGTGTGCAAGTTCTGTTACTGCCCCTCCTTCTTTTACAGATAATTGAAAACTTGATTATTTCATGGTCCCTGTGCCCCAGGCAGCCTCTGACCCCCACATCTGCCACCAGCCCTTCTCTGTTTGTGAACAGCAGGAGACAGAGCTTTCCTTGGGAGTGCAGTGTTACCAAAAATTCAGTAAAACAGAAAACTCCTTAACACCAGTGCAGCATTAAGAAGCTGCATTCTTTATTCAGCTGGATGCACAGGGGATAGTTCCTCCCAAAGCCGAGCATGCTGAGTGCAGGAAAGTTTCTGTTCATCTTCTGTATTTTGCACACATATTCATTGATTGTCCTGGACTAAACACACATCTGATAATCATTTCCCCGAAGTCATTAACATATTTCCCCTCTCCTTTACCCATGTGTTCTGTCCTGGGGGTCTCTCTGGTGGTCCCTGGTGGTCGTGGACCCCAATGTTCCCGTGGGCCTGGCTGAGCTGGCAGGACACTGAGGCTGGTGAACTTCCAGTTCCCCTTCTCCCACAATGGGAATTGTGTGGTTTCCATGGGCCTGGGGTTTTGGAGAACAAGCTCCAGGTGTCAGCTCACCTGGTGTAGGCAATTTATCACCTGGTGACATGAGGTCACAGAGTGATCCATGACATTACATGAGTAATCTATGGCAGAATGGTCCATGACATCATAGAGTGGTTTATGTGAGGTCATCAAGGAGTTATGACATCATAGGCCACCTCTGTGACATCACAGATCAAGCTTTGACATCACAGGATGGGAATCTGAAATCACAGAGCAGACTGTGACATCACAGAGTTGGCTGTGACATCAGAGACCACCTGTGTGACATTCCAGATTGGGCTGTGACATCTCAGAGGGGCTGTGTGACATTCCAGAATGGGCTGTGACATCTCAGAGGGGCTGTGTGACATCCCAGGAGGGCTCTGTGAGGTCACTGGGCTGCTCACTCTGCCCCAGCTCCCCCTCACAGTTTCTCCCAACAAGTCCAATGCTGTACATACCCAGCAGGGTCCCTGTCCCCCGGTATCCCCCTGGTCCACCTGGAGCCACAGCCTCCACCAAAGGATGTTCCACAGGATCCACCCCAGAGCCTGACATGGGGACAAGGGGCCAGGGCTGTGTGACCAGGACATCAAGGGCGTGGATTATCCAGGTCCCTGTGGCCTGGGTTGGGTTTCCCAGGGCAGGAAAGATGTCTGGCAGCTGGAGCAGGGTTAGGGAAGGGCCTCCAAGGTTGGGGCTGGAGCCCTTGGGCTGTGAGCCGAGGCTGAGGGAGCTGGGCTTGTCCAGCCCGGAGCAGGGAAGGCTGAGGGGCTCCTCATGCCAGCCTGGCAGTGCCAGCGAGGAGGGGATGGAGAACACAGAGCCAGGCTCTTCACCGGGGGCCTGGTGGGAGACAAAAGCCAATGGGTGGAAGGGGAAAGAGGGGAGATCAGCCAGGCCAGGAGGAGATTAAATGAGCCAGGCTGCTTTTAGCATTTCCTCAACACCAAAAGCAGCCTGACCTCCCTTCCCATCCCCCACTGACAGCTTTGCAAATCGAGAATTGTTTGAGCTGTTTTGCCCCCACTCCAGGACGAGCATCCTGATAGAAGAATTGTGTTTACATCTATCCCACAACCACGCAAGTCTAAAATCAATTTTAGTATGGAAAGCACTTGTGGATGGTGGACTCACCAGACACTGCTGGGACATTGCACATAACCCAGGGAATAGCAATTGTTATTAAAGAGTGATTGTTATTAAATTGTGTCCTGTTCAGCTGTGGTCTGTTGGCCATGAAGAGAAACTTTCTGTGCCTCTGAGTCTCACCAGTTCCTGACCCCCAAAGGACACAAACCTGATGAGTTGTGGTTCCCAGTCCATTGGTGGCACTGGGACCTCCCTCCATCCCCAGAGCAGAGCTCCCTTGTCCCAGAAAGTCCCTGGCAATGCAGGGATGAAGGAAACAGGACAGGCTGTGGGGATCAGGGCCAGGGCACAGCCAGGGATTTGGGGTGGTTGTGAGCCCAGGGCAGGACCCGGCCCTTGGCCTTGGTGAACCTCATCCCATTGTCCTGGGCCCATGGCTCCAGCCTGTCCAGATCCCTCTGCAGAGCTTCCTGCCCTCCAGCACAGCCACACTCCCACCCAGTCTGGGCTCACCTGGAACTGACTGAGGGTGCCCTCGATGGCCTCGTCCAGATCAGCAATAAAGAGATTTCACTGACCTGGCCCCAGTGCTGAGCCCTGGGGACACCCCTGGGTGTGACTCCATTCCTCAGCTGCTCCATTCCCAGAGCAGCCCGGCCTGAGCAGAGCTGTGGGGCCAGAGCCGGCTGGGCTGTGCTGGGGAGAGGCCCTTGGTGCTGCCCAGAGCTCAGGGCAGCTGGCAGAGCTTGCAGGGAGCTGGGCTGGGCTGGCAGAGCCTGGCACAGAAACCATCAGTGTCCATCTCAGCCTGGCTGAGCGGGCAGGGCCAGGAAGATCATCCAAGGTCCACAAGTTCTCTGTGTGGGAGCTGAGCTTGTGACCCCCTGAGCCCTCCCAAGTGCTGGGGCTGCACCTCCAGCTCCAGAGGAGATGTGACAGATGGGAGCAGAGACAAAAAAATTCCTGGTGGAACTCTTTCTTGGGTTTGCTTATACAGGTGACCTACAGCCATTAGACGAGATGTCTTGCACCAGATAACACTGGGTGAGTGAAAAGAATAATATTTTTAGCTGAAAATTATATTTCATGCTTGATGCACAATGAGGGGAAAAAAATACACATATGATCAGAAGAGCATCTGAGTTTTTCAAAGGACAAGACACTCATTGATGTTCCAGCTGCCAAACCCGCTCAAATACTTTCCTCAGGGCTTCCTTGAGAAGATAGGTGACCACCAGAGGCCAAGGCCAGCCAGAGCTGTCTGTCCTGGCAGATTTTGGGTGGGATTACCCTTGCATATAGGGAATTTTTCAGGGGGAGTATAAATTTTGGCTGTGGACACCTGGAAAGATGGATGGTTCTTTTCCATAAGAAGGAAAGCACAGAGCCCCACTTCTCCAGGGGCTGATGAGATGCAGCCCTCGATGTTCCAAGATCAGCTGGACCTGTCAGGTGGCCCCTGGGAGGCCAAGCCAGCCAGACCTGTTCCATGTTCCCTTGGTTTCATGGCACTCTGCAGTGTCCCAATGTTCTGCTTGCTTCTGAAGTGTGGCCCCTTCCTTCCATGAGGCCCCGCAGGGTGACAATGGCCCTTGGGTTCCACAAGGCCCCACAGTGTCACAATGGTCTCCACAGAAAGGAAACCACAGAGCCCCTGTGTTTCAGGGTCTGATGAATTCTGCAGTCACCGGAGGCCAAGGCCAGTCAGACCTGTCTGTCATGGCAGGTTTGTCTGTGACCAACCCTTGGATATTTGGAATTGTGAGTGTTGAATCCAAATTTCAGCCATTTGTGCCTGGAGGAGGAGGCCAGTTCTTTTCCATAGGAAGGGAAGAATGGATCCCCTGTGTTTGGAAGGCAGGTGAGAGCCCCCCCTAAGGAGGCAAGGCCAGCCAGACCTGTCTGTAATCACAGCTTTTATGTAGGAGCAGTCTTTGACTATCGGACTTCTGGGAGTGGAATCCCAATTTCGGCTATGGACACCTGGCTGAAAGAAGGAGATGGATGAAGGGTGAAGAAGAAAGACGATTGTTTTTCATAGGAAGAAAAGGGCAGAGCCCCAGTGTTGCAGGGCAGAACAGGGAGACCACCAGAGGCCAAGGCCAGCCAGAGCAGTCTGTCCTGGCAGCTTTTGTATGGGAGAAACCCTTGCATATAGGGAATTTTGGAGGAAAAGTACCAATTTTGCCCATGGTTGCCTGTGCAGGAGGGATGGTTCTTTTCCACAGAAAGGAAAGCACAGAGCCTCAGTGTTTGAAGGCAGGTGAGAGCCAGCTCTCAGGAAGACAAGGTCAAACAGACTTGTTGGTAATGGCAGCTTTTGTTTAGGGACAATCCCTGGATATTGGGAATTTTGGAGGGGGAATCCCATTTTGGCCATGGATGCTTGGTTGAGAAGGGCAGTTCTTTTCCATTTGAAGGAAAGCCCAGAGCCCCAGGGCTCTGTTTCAGGAGTACATGAGAAGAAACCCTCAACATGCCAAGGGCAGTTGGACCAGTCAGGCCAAGCCAACCAGACCTGTTACCTGTTCCCTTGTTTGCATGGGGCCCTGCGGGGTCACACCGGCCCCTTGTTTCCACGGGGCCCTTGCAGTGTCACAAAGGTGGTGTCATATTGGATCCTTGGTTCCATGAGGCCCAGATGTGTCACGCTGGCCTCTTGTTTCCATGGGGCTCCATAGTGTCACAATGGTCCCTTGCTTCCATGAGGCCTTGCAGGGTCACAGGGGTCTCCTTGGTGCCACAGGATCACAACGGACCCTTGGTTCCATGGGCACTCACAGTGTCAGAAGGGTCTCCTTGTTTCCATGGGGCCCTGCAGATCCCCTTGATTCAACGAGGCCTCAAAGTGTCAGAATGGCCTCCAGTATTCCAATAGGCCCCACAATGTCACAATGGACCTTTGGTTCTGTGGGGTCCCACACTGTTCCATGAATCCTTAGTTCCATGGAGCCCTGTAGCTCCTTGGTTCCATGGTGCCACACAGTGTGACAACTGCCCTTGGCCTGCCAACACTCCATAGTGTCACAATGGCCCCTCGGTTCAATGAGGCCTTGTGGTGTCACAATGGTTCAGTGAGGCCTTTAGTGTCACAAGAGTGTCCATCCATAAGTGTTGGAACCCTGGATGCTGAGAATTTTAACCTTGCTGTGCTGAAAGGCACAGATTTGCAAGAGAACACTGCGTTTGACCTGAGGCTGTGGAGAAGACTTCCAAAATTGATTAATAGCACTGGGGATACAGGTGCGTAGTTGGTTAGAGATGTATACTACCACAGGGTGGAAAACTTAGAGTTTGGGGTTTTAGAACATAGTAATAAATATGAAGCATATGGAGGTTTTAGGGTGGAGACAGGTTCTTCTTATTTACCTTCTTCTTACCTCCTTCTTCATGGGTTTGGGTGATATTTTGTGACTGGACAGAAAATCCTGCATTGCAGGCTTCAAGGGATCAGTTATTGGGTTAAAAGGGAAAATAATTTTGTAAGGACGCAGGAGCCTCCAGGACGGTTTGGATGGATTCAAACGAGAGATCTCTGTTGGTTGCTCTTAGAATATAAGGTTTATTAGGGATGGTGAAAGGTCCTGCCTGGAGCTGCCAGACGAAGCACGTGGCAGGGCCTGAGATGATGGGGGAGGGGAGAGACAAAGGGAAGAGAGGGTGCTCTAGGAGAGCAGGGATTCCAAGAGGGGGAAGATCTAAGAGAGGGGAAGTCCCAAGAGGGCGTCTGGCCTGCCAGAAATGCCTCCCTTGTGCTCTCCAAGATGCACAGGGAGAGCCAGTGAGCAGGACATTTGGGAGGCAAACCTTCCAAGCCTTTGCTGAGGCCAGGCACACACCAAGATCAGCCAAGACTCTCCACCACACTGCCTGGCCCACCCAGCCCAGCTCTGTGCTGGCCCTGGGCCACAGCAGCTCCCAGCAAGCAGGAGGCAAATGCATATTGCCAAGAGATGCAACACAGCAGACAGGGAAGATGTGAAAAGTGAGTGTGTAAAGGCCTTTTAATTCACAGCTCCCAAGGAGAGCTTTGGGGCTCACAGATGGACAGAGATGGTTCTGCTCACCCCTCTGTCCAAAGCAGGGGTAACACACGCTGCTGCAGGTGCTTGGGTTGGTCTCTGCAGGTCCAGGTGGATGCCAAACCTGCTCTTCACAGCCTTCTCCCTTCCCCTGCCCCTCTGCCAAGTGCAGCGGGCCTCAAGGACTGAAAGGAGCACAGAGAGCCAAAGGGGGACACTTGCACCTGCCTCACTGGGAGCTCCCTGGGAAGCACTTCCCTTGAGAAGCAAGCCCCTGTCCTCAAAAGGCATTTCCCCAAATGTGCAGCTTTTCTGCTCAACACCAACACACCCTTAAGAAACGCTGGCAAGGCTGAAGGACTTCATGTCCTTTCAGGACAGGCACTCCAGCTCTAGCTCCTATTCCCCCAAGTGCCTTTCCAGATGGAGGCTCAGACGTGCAGCCCCAGGCCCTCTACAAACACAAGCTGCTCAGTGCCTCTTCACCTGCCTCAACTCCTGCCTGCGCCCACGGCACCAAGACCAGGCTGTTCCCAGCCAGAGCCCAGAGCCCTGCTCCCGCAGGACGCTCTTGCCAGCACCTTCCAGGCCTCTCTGCTGTGCACACAGCGCTTTTCACCCGCTCCCAACAGGCTCTGGAAGGCAGAGCACAGCCTGGCTGCCTCTGCCACCAGCACAGCCCAAACACAGGCGGAGGAAGAAGCAGCAGGGGCTGTTTTGCGGCCATGCCCAAGAGAGACTGGAAGGGTGCCCTCCCTCTGCTCTCACTTGCTTGGCTTTCTGACTGGCTCTGAGCCTGGGGCTGCCATTCCTCACTTGTGGGCACCAGAACCACAGCCGGGATCCCGGCACTGCCTGACAGCGCTCCGGGCACTGGCAGGGTCGCGCGTCCCAGTCTCGGGCACCGCGCTGCTGCTTCCTTTGCCCTCAGGCACACCCAAAGCTCCCTGCTAAACCCGGATGGTCGCTGGTTCGGCCCTCTCCCTGATCCTGTGCAGGGATGGAGCACTGCTGAGCTTTCAGGAAGCTATTCCTGAAAACTTCCAGCATTCCAAGCTCCTTTGCCCTCCCTGGAAGCTTGCCATGGAATCCCCCACAGCTGCCTTCAGAGCATACTCAGCTTGGCTCTTCCAAATTCCAGGGGCTCCAGGCTGCTCAGCAAGATCTGCAACTCCACAGGGTTGTGGAACTGCACCTCCAGCACAGGCACCTCTCCAGCCTGATCTGCCCTCGTTCTGTGTGTGTGTGCACAGAACACGGCGTGGAAGAGAACAGCAGCAGGGGCCTGTGTGTCCCAGGGCCCGGGATTTGCGCCGCTTCAGCTCCACAGAGATGCAGGTAAGGGGGAGAAATCAAACTGTTTATTAATGGAAGGGAAAGGGAAGGGATGAGATGGGGGCCAAAAAAAGGGAATGGGCAGCGTTTGAGGGCTGGAGGGAGGGAGCTGTCAACAGGGAGGGGGAAGGCAGCAGCTATGGGAGCTTGCAGCAGGCACAGCTGTGGCCAGCATCAGGTGTGCCCGGAGCTCCAGTGACATTGAGTCCTGCTGCTCTCTTCACTGTCTCCTGGTACTCTGCTTGGGACCCTGGTTCTCTGAATCCAGCAGATGACCTTAGTTCTGCACATCTTTGTCCAAAAATTGCCTGAATTTCCAGGTTAGTGGAGGATGGGCTGTCATCATCGCTCATGGCTTCAAGGGCTGGAAGACAGATAAACAACCACAGTGAGAGACCAGGGAATGTGAGACACCACAGATATCTGTGTGACATCACAGGGGCTGTGTGACATCACAGAGATCTGTGTAACTTTACGGGGGCTGTGTGACATGACAGGTCCTGAGTGACATCACAGAGAGCTTTGTGACATAACAGATCCTGTGTGACATCACAGATCCTGTGTGACATCACAGAAACATTTTATGTGACATCACAGAGCTGTGTGACATCACAGGGGCTATGGGACATCACAGAGATGTCCATGTGACATCACAGAGAGGTGTGTGACATCACAGAGATGTCAGTGTGACATCACAGAGATGTCTGTGTGACATCACAAACAGCTGTGTGACCTCACATGGTCAGTGTGACATCAGAGAGATTTCGGTGTGACATCACAGAGATGTCCGTCTGACATCACAGAGAGGTGTGTGACGTCACAGATAGCTGTCAGTGTGACATCACAAAGACCTGTGTGACATCACAAAGAGCTGTGTGACATCACAGATGTGTCCGTGTGATGTCACAGAGAGCTGTGTGACATCACAGAGATGTCTGTGTGACATCACAAAAAGCTGTGTGACCTCACAGGGTCAGTGTGACATCACAGAGATGTCCGTGTGACATCACAGAGGGCTGTGTGATGTCACAGAGATGTCTGTGTGATATCACAGAGAGCTGTGTGGCATCACAGAGATGTCCATGTGACATCACAGAGATGTCTGTGTGACATCACAAAAAGCTGTATGACCTCACATGGTCAGTGTGACATCAGAGAGATTTCGGTGTGACATCACAGAGAGCTGTGTGATGTCACAGAGAGTTGTGTTACCTCACAGAGATGTCAGTGTGACATCACAGAGGGCTGTATGATCTTGCGCCTTCTGGAAGATGCAGTATCGCCCACTCTGTATTGCCCGGAGCACATGCAATGTTTGAAGTGGCAGCTCTGACATGGCACTACTGACATCCTCTGTCAGGCATTCAAGGGCTGCAAGAGAGAGGAACAGAGCCACGGTCAGATCCCGACTCTGCGGGGAGCCGAAGGGAGCCCCCCCTGCCAGGGCCATCCCAGCCGGCTCTTGCCATGGCCGGGAGGGATCAGGGACCAAGGGGATCAGCCCGAAGCTGCTGGCCACGCATCCCCCACGTGTCCCTGAAATCTCTGCGTGCTCTACCTAGGAGAGCAGAGCTCTCCGCAGCTGGGGCAGGGCTTGCAGATCGCCCCGGCAGCCCCCGCTGGCAGCCCGCTGCCCTGTCTCACCATTGCAGATCAGCTGGAGCTTTTCCTGCTGTCCCCTCAAGCTCCTCCCGGCCGTCCCTGGGAACACAGAGCCTGTCAGGCCCAGCGGCACAGCTCCCTGCCAGCGGCGCTGCCAGCCCTGTGCCCACACGCCCTCCTGGCCCGGCTCGTGGCTCACCCATGAACCTGACGGCGCCTCTCGCAGGGGCTCCTGTGGGCTCTGCAGGTAGGGCAGGGCCCGGCGCAGGTGCTCGGCCACGCTGCTGCTGTCCTCTGCCAGCTGCAGCGAGCGGCAGGAGGGTGCAGTTGGTTCAGGCTCAGCCCCTTGGCTGCAGCCCTGGGCAGGGTAGCAGCTGCCAGCCGCACGCCCTGAGCAGCGCGGTCAGGGGCTTCTCCAGCCTGAGCCTGGGGCTCGCAGGCCGGTCTTACCAGGTCCCCACTGAACCCCCAGGTCTGATCCACCTGCAGCATCTGTTGGAGATCCTTCCTGTTCAGGAATCTGGCTGAACAACGCAGCGTTTCCTGAGAAGCCTGGAGAGCAGCAGAGACGCGGAGATGGCCCCACAGCCCAGGGCGCAGGACCCGTCCCTGTGCCAGGGCCTGGAGGAGGCTGCAGCCTGCGAGGTGCCAGGGCAGGAGGCAGCCCAGCCCCTGCCAGGGGAACAGCAGCAGCTGCCGAGTCCTCACCTCTGCCACTTGCTGGTTCTCATCATGGCAGTGGAAGGAGAGTGGCAGCAGGCTCTGGTGCATGTGTGTCTTCAGGGCCTTTTTATCCTCTTCTGGAAAAAAATCAAGCATCTCGGTAGCCAAACATGGAGCACAACTGCACCTGGCTATCCTCCTGTATGAAAGGAAGGAAGAAAGACCTCAGCGTCAGCTGCTTCAGGCCCACCTGGGCACAGCCTGTAAGTGCACAGGGCACAAAGTGTGCGGGTAGCACCCGTTGGCCGTGGCTGGAGGCGCAGAGCCTTACGTTGTCAAAGAGTGGCAGGAGCGCCTCAGCCAGCTGCAGGGCGAGGGCGCTGGTTATTGGGGCACCATTGCAGAGAAATAAACCCCTGAGGAGAACCGTGGTCATCCTGAGCACGACGCTGTCATTTTCCTGCAGGAGCTCCACGAGCCTTTCATGCAGGCTCCACATCCTTATGGCCATCTACTTGTGGAACACAAGTGTGTGAAACACCACCCTGCTGCCACAGGGCCCAGGGGCCAAAGGCCTGTGCCAAAGCACTCTGGCAGCTGCAGCAGGAGGCAGGAGAGCTGGCAGCAGCTGCCTCAGTGCCCCAAGGCCAGCCAAGCCCCAGGGACTGCCTTCCCCAGCCCCACGCTGGCAGCACGGCTTCAGCCCCTGCGCTCTTCTCACCGAGGCACTGGTGGTGCCGAGCACCACGAGGCCTCTGAGTGCCAAGCGACGCCTCCCCCTGCACTCGCTCTGCAGGTTCTTTGACAAGAACTCCAGGACGCTGTCACGGCATTCACTCAGGTTCAGGCGCTCCAGGACCTGAAAGGCACAGGGCAGTGACGGGGGAGCGGCCGGCGGGAGCCCAGAACCGCACAGGGCCGGGCCCAGGCAGCAGCACAGGGCGCGGGCTCCGTCCCAGGCACTGCGGCCAAGAGAGGGCAGAGAGCCGGGAGGCAGCTGAGCGAGGCAGCGCTGGCCTTCAGGCTCACCTCCACAAGGAACGCCAGGGTGGCCAAATCCCGGCATGGCGTGTCTTTGCTGAGCAGCCCGAGCAGCTGGAATGCAATCGCGGAACACACGGCTTCGGATGCGCGGTGCATTTCCCTGACAGGAGGAAATAGGAGCCAAACCCCCGAGCCAGCGGGGGCAAACCTCTCCCAGGACTGACTCACAGAGGTCTGGCCTTTCTCCAGCACCCTGCAAGGGGCAGCTGAGCCCTCTGGGAGGTTGCTGCTCTTGGGCACGCTCCTCTCCCAGCCTTTTGCAGCCTCCTTGGCCATCCCTTGGTGACAAGGGCTTCTGGCCCACGGCCACGGGGACTGTGTGGGGCACCTGGGGCACAGGGCACACATGCCACGGACAGCTGGGGAACAGGGGGTCTCACCTGGCCAGCACGCCCACAGCACAGTGGTGGGTGTCAGCACAGAGCAGCGTGTCCCAGCCACGCTTGTCTTCCATGGCCAACACCACATCCTCATAGTGCAGTCGGCAGAGCAGGGCCTTCAGGGTCTGCTCTGCAAAGCTGTGTGCAGAGCAAAGCCCAGGTCACGCTGGGGGCACTGGCTCCTGCCCAGGGATTGGGCAAGGACAGGAGGACTGGGATGGAGCACCTGCTGGGGTTGGAGGTAAGGCCATGTTGCTGCTGACATCCCTCCCAGAAGGTATCAACCTCCTCTGGCATATCCAGAGTGCTGAAGGGCACTTGGAAGAGCAGATGGACAAACAGGCAGGGGAAATACACGGTCACCATCTGTGGGACACAGAGCACCTGGAGGATCTTCCACATCACCACAGTTGCCTGCAAAGGACAAAACCCCTCGAGACAGCGCTCAGTGCCGAGGTGTTCGTGTGGCAGGGCCCGAGCACGGGAGGGAGAGGCCCGGAGAGACGCAGGGGGAGCACCGGGTCTGGTGGCCCTGAAGCTGCCCCGAGGCCAGGTTTCAGCCAAGCACCTCAGGCAGGGAGACGCCGTGGGGGAGGGAGGATGGAGAGCTGCTGGAGGGGTGGCTTTGGGGCCAGCAAAGGCAGAAACTCACAGCCAGGGCAAGGACAGTCGTGTGGTCCCCATCGGAGGTGCACGTGCTGTGCTCTGGCCAGCTCCCCAGTACATCGAGGAGTTCGAGCATGGCCGGCTCTGCAGTCCTGGGCGAGCACATGATGCTCTTCCACATGGCCAAAGCAGCTCTGTGGGGTCAGAGCTCTGTCTCAGAGGAGTCTGGGACACAGCAGCGTGGCCTGGGTGGCAGCGGGGAGCTGAGCTGCTCTGCCAGCCCTGCCTCTGCCCACTGCCCCTCACTGGGAGCACGCAGGCAGCCCAGCCCTGTGGGGACGGGCCCCTGAGGGGCAGGGGGGAAGCATGGCAGCACGCTGGGGGGCTGGCAGGGGCCAGGGCTGGCAAAGGGAGCAGCCAGAGGGCCCTGGAATTCTCTGTTTGTCAGACACCTGGGACAGGCTGTACAGGCTGAAGGGCTGCTGAGCCTTGTGGACACGTGGGCCACGTACCTGTCACACACTGGGGCCACACGCAGGAGAGCCATCACCACATCAGAGGGCTGTGCCTCTGTCAGATCCAGAAGGGGCCTCTACAGATTGTACTCAGGAAACTCATTGGCCACGAGGATGTACCTCATCATGGCAGGCAGCTGGAGAAGGCAGGGGAGACTTGGAAAGCTGCCAGAGGAAGGAATGTGCCCAGCTGCCCCAGAGAAGTGCTTCCCTTGCCACCGCACTGCCATGGCCTCAAAGGCTTCCAGGGAGCAGCAGGTGTGGCTTGGGAGGCCATGCAATTGCTGGGAGGATCAAACCCTGGCCACAGGCTGCTCACTTGCTTTGGGCTGGAAGGACCCTCCTGCACAAGCAAATCCAGCAGGGCAGCACTTGGTCTTGGGCTCTGACCACAGTGCCCACGACGCTGCTCTCTTCCTCCCGAATCCTCTTCATGAATTTGCAAACCATCTGTAGCAGAAGGGCTAGAAGCCCGGGATGTTGCATGGAGTGCTCCGAGCACAGTGCTGGGCTGAGCAGTGCCAGCAGGCCCAGCCCAGGTGGGGATGGCTGCAGGTACCTGCGCTGTTCTGCGGAAGCGGCCACGGGTGCGTTCCTGCTCTCGTGTGCGCTGCACGGCTGCACCTGGCAAAGAGCGAGCGCAGCCCGAGCTGAGGGGCTGCGGGAGAGGCCGGAGAACACAGCCCAGCCCTGCGCTGCCCAGGCAGGGACAGCCCCGCGCCGCCCCAGGGCATGGAGCACGGCTGTGGGGTGTCTGCCCGGCCCCTATTCCATCCTGTCCATGGGCATGGCCCCAGGGGATGGCATGGGATGGGATGGGATGGGATGGGATGGGATGGGATGGGATGGGATGGGATGGGATGGGATGGGATGGGATGGGATGGGATGGGATGGGATGGGATGGGATGCGATGGGATGGGATGCGATGGGATGGGATGGGATGCGATGGGATGGGATGGGATGGGATGGGATGGGATGGGATGGGATGGGATGGGATGGGATGGGATGGGATGGGATGGGATGGGATGGGATGGGATGGGATGGGATGGGATGGGATGGGATGGGATGGGATGGGATGGGATGGGATGGGATGGGATGGGATGGGATGGGATGCGATGGGATGCGATGGGATGGCATGGGATGGGATGCGATGGGATGGGATGGGATGGGGCCAAGCTGGCTGCAGGCACCAGCCCTGTGGCCCAGCTCTTCCACTCACCCTTCTGTGGTGGCTGGAACTGCTCCACCTCTTCAGGCTGCTGTGCTGGGGCAGCTCCAGGGCCTTCTTTCTCCTCCTTCCCCCAGGCCAGCTTGGGCATGCTCGCAGGTTTGTGCTCTGCGTCACTGCCTGGATTCATGGCTACTTGCAGAAGGTGAAAAGGAAAAGGTCTGAGTCAGCAAGTGCTGCAGTTGTGCCTTGAGGACACCTGCAAGAGTGAAGTCTGGGCAAGGCTACAGGACAGCAAGTCCTGCACTCTGGTCTTGGGGGCTCCAGCCACAAGGACAGGAGACTCCTGTCAAGGACGGTGCAAAGCAAATACCACAGTCTGTCCTCGAGAGCAGCTGCAGAAGAGATGCCTTGGGAAGGCCAGAGGTCACCAAGTGTTCTGGTCTGGCCACGAGGTCACCTGCAGGAGTAATACCTCGGGAAAGCTCCAGGTCAGCAAGGAACGAGTGGCTGTGCGAGGGCTCCTCACAGCACCGCTCTCTCCGTCCTGTCCTGTCGCGTGCACAGAGCACTGTGGAGTGGCCTTGTCACTGCCAACACCTTTGCCACAGCATGTCACAAAGGGCCCTTGGATACCCTGTCCCGTTCCATGCCACGGTGACCATGCTGCACCGTGTCACAAAGGGCCCTTGGATACCCTGTCCTGTTCCGTTCCACGGTGACCATGCTGCAGCGTGTCACAAAGG
This sequence comes from Taeniopygia guttata, assembly GCF_048771995.1. Classification (NCBI taxonomy): domain Eukaryota; kingdom Metazoa; phylum Chordata; class Aves; order Passeriformes; family Estrildidae; genus Taeniopygia; species Taeniopygia guttata. Next base: position 3,702,292 of record NC_133057.1, read on the forward strand.
GCCCTTGGATACCCTGTCCCGTTCCATTCCACGCTGACCATGCTGCACCGTGTCACAAAGGGCCCTTGGATACCCTGTCCCGTTCCATTCCATGGTGACCATGCTGCACCGTGTCACAAAGGGCCCTTGCATGCACTGCCACCTGCCCTGGGGCCACCCCCAGCCCCCCAGAGTGGCCCAGGTTGGAAGGAATGCCTTGCCCCAAGTGTGTCAGACAGCCCAACAGGATCTTTAGGAACGGCTCAGACCATCAGCAAACGCTGCCCTGCTCTGCAGGCTCAGAGCAGCAGGAGCCCCCAGGGCTGCCGACGCAGCCGCGGCGGGAAGGGCACGGGGCCCTGCACAGAAGCTGGCACGGCCTCCTCGGGACACGTCCCACATGGTGGCCATCCTAAGCACGGCCGTGTGACACAGACCAGGAACGTGTGGGCCAGGGCAGGAATGCTGCTCTGACCCTGGGGCCCGGGGAGCGCTGACAGCAGCCGCTGAGGCACAGTCCCCGCCGAAGCAGAGTTCCCCCGAGCCCTGGCAGCACCGGTGCCCGTCTGCTGCCCCAGAAACCTGTGCCCCAAAAGGGCTTCTCTGCCAGAGGGCAGCCAAAGCTGGTGTGTGTTGCAGCATTTTTCAGAGAAAGAGGACATGAGTTATGAGATTTGAGCTACTCCAGTCTAGGCCTCAGATTTGGGCCTTGTGAGGCCTTCAAGCCTCTGACGCAGTTAGAAATTCAGAGCTTGTGGCGCAAATAGAAATAGTATTAAGGTGTGACGGGGACCACTGGGCTGTCTGGGTGTGAATTAGTATACGTTTATAGTGTAAGGCTCAAGCCACTTTAAGGAAAAGGTAAACAATATTAGCCTACCAATCAGAGTGCCTTTGTTTCTGTAAACGATGTAGAAGCTTATATAAACTACCATCTTATCTCGAATAAACGGAACATTTGATTAACCACATTGGTTCAGATCTGCGTTTGTCTTGTCCAATTTCCCATTTTCCTGAGATTCCCTGGCTTTTGGTGTGCACTGGGGGCTGTGCTCTGTCCTACAGGGGCTGTTGGTAGCAGCACCTGGAGCAACTGGTGGCAACACTTGGTGCGTGTCAGATGTTGTTGCTCCTTCCCGGAATGATTTTTTCATGGAAGGGATTAGCAGCAGCACAGAAACACCAACAGCTACTCAACTTCACAGGACAAAGAGAATCTACTGAAACACTGTCATGTTTCCTTGTGCTTTTGCGTTTTTCTTGCATTCGAAAAGAAAAAGAATTGGCCCAAGCCCCGCTATTCAAATCTCCAGCTGCTGTGTGTCTTCCTGTGGCAGCTCACGTGCAAACACAACTGGCTGCCTGCTCAGCTCGGCAATGGATGGCCACAAACAGGGAGGGCCCTGGTGAACATCTCTTTGGTCTGGTGGGGCAGCGAGGGCACAGGAGACAAAGACTGCTCCTCCCGAGTTCATGGGGCAACAGAGAGATTTTATTTCCCATGCCCCCCCTTACACAGGGCATTTGAAAGACCAGGCCTGGAAGCTCTCATTGGTTTGAGCTCCACGCCCCTTCAGGTTCTGGCCCGTGAGGTGCCTGCAGTTTTGGGAGATATTTGATTGGTCAAGACCCCTGTCAATCATGGTAACATCTCACCTTTCTTTATAAAATTCTGTGCATTGTTCTCTGTCACCCATCTGCAAGGGCCCTTTGCAAACACGGTGACAGAGGACAGCGTGCATCTAATTTACACTGGAGCTGCAGCATTCCCCTCCAGGAACTGTTAGGGGAGAACTCAGGCCACAGGCATAATGCTTCTCGGTTACAAATTGAACTTATCTCTAAAAGCAGAAAGCTATTTAACCCTGAGCCCATTTAGCCCTCAGAGAAAAACCCAATTTTAAAAAACAACCTTTAAGCACTTGATCCCTTGGAGAAAAACCGAACTCCCAAAAACAGTCTGTAAACAGAAAAACTGTTTGTAAACATGAGAAATAATTTGTAAACAAATCAAGTCCTTCTATGAACTGTCCATGAGGCAGGTGATCATTTGTAATGCTGTCTGGGGTTTCCAGTGTCCATATTTTAGGCAGCAGTATTGTACTGTTGTAGGATTTATTGTAAAACATGAGAACAGACTCAGAGGGGAGGAGGGTGTACCCTCAATCCAACCCCTTTCTCCTTTTTTCTTTGTATAATAAATAATAATAGGAACAGAACATGGATTTTGAATACTATTAACTTATGCAAAGTTAACTTATATCTTGAAGCAATGCAAGAATAATTGCTAGAATATTAAGAAAATACATGTTAATACACATACAAGGACTTCTTTACGATAATGATTTACTAAAATATGAATATCGATATAATATTGATATCCAACTGAGACGGACAAAAACTCTCTAAGAGTTTAAAGTTAGAAAATGTATGTTTATTGAGACAGCCGGGCAGTACATGGGATAATTCCCTAATGCACACGGCAAAAATCACAGATATTACAAAGCTTTTTTATTGACAGAAGTCTTGAATACACAAAATATGAATGCATATTCACATCCCAGTCACTTCCTCTGCTCTGGTTCATATGCTAATTGGCAGAAAGGCTATTAAGCATGTGTAGTTCTGTTCCCTGAAATGAGTCAGGGGTCCATTTTGGGGAGGGGTCTCCAAAATGAAGAAGTAAAATAAGTCTTCCTCGTTCTGACCTTTCTGCCTTTCCCATGCACACGTGACAAATGAATCCTTGCCGTTTTCCTGTGCTTAATGGATTCCTAAAGTAGGGGAAGTCTGCAACTGTTTTTGTGTCCCTGAAATCTGTTTGTCACATTCTGTTTCTCATGATAAGCACAGCTACCCAAACATAAAGCTGAGAAGCAATGAGTTAATAGATCCTGGATATCTTATCTAAGATCCAGCTACTGTTAACCAGGAACAAAGCCTATTTATCTACTTCCACTAAGTCAGCAACATCTAATTTAACTATCATCTTAACTTCCTAAAATTCTTAATTCTACCAAATTAATGTCTCACTGGGCATGGGGACAGGGAATGGGAATGGGGACAGGGAATGGGAGTGGTGACAGAGACAGGGAATGGGGACAGGGACCAGGAATGGGGACAGGGAATAGGACTGGGAATGGGGACAGGGACAGGGAATACTGAACAGGGATCAAGAATGGGGTCCGGATTGGTGTGGGAGCAGGACGGGAACGGGACAGGGGGGACATGGGAACAGGCAGGGGCAAGGGGAGTATGGAAGGGGAGTAAGGAATGGGGCAGCCACTGCAGGGGGACCGGGCTATGGGATGGGGACACATGGGGACAGTTCCAGGGCAGGGGGTCCTTGACCAGCTGCCCAGAACCTCCACCAGGGTCTCCCAGTGCAACTGGAGCCGCTCAGCCTGGCGTGCCCAAAACCCTGAGCAACTCCCAGGTCCCTCCCAGGAACCCTCAAGTCCCTCAAACCCAGCATCCCCCACATCCCCTGCAAGAACCACCCCCATGTCCCCATCCTTGTCTTAGCTCAACATCTTTATTTTTACTTGCTTTTTAGAGTTTTGAAAGAGCAAAGAGAAATGAAAAGAAAATCCAGGCCAGGGGGGCCAGGAGGATGTGGAGCCCCCAGCCAGGTGTCTTCCCAGCATGGATCAGCAGCACCACGGGTCACCGGGGGTCTGCCCACCGGGGCTCACTGGGGATCATCCAGCATGGATCCTCCCGTGGGGGATGGAGCTGGAGCAGCGCACGGAGCTCTTCCCACACTGGGGCACTCGCAGGGCCGCCCTTCGTGGTGCCTCTGCTGGTTTTGGGTCAAGGCTGAGCTGTGTGATGAGCTCTTCCCACACCTGGGACACTCGTAGGGTGTGGGACATCACCAGGAACAGGGCTGGGATGTGCCCTGGTGCCTGGGACATCACCAGGAGCAGGGCTGGGATGTTCCCTGGTGCCTGGGACATCACCAGGAGCAGGGCTGGGATGTGCTCTGGTGCCTGGGACATCACCAGGAGCAGGGCTGGGATGTTCCCTGGTGCCTGGGACATCACCAGGAGTGGGGCTGGGATGTGCCCTGGTGCCTGGGACATCACCAGGAGTGGGGCTGGGATGTGCTCTGATGCCTGGGACATGACAAGGGGCGGTGCTGGCTGGGGTTTGTTTGGTGCCTGTGAAATCCCAAGGGCAGTGTCACAGCGGGGCAGCTCTCAGTGTCCCCCAGCAGGTCACAGTGTCCAGTGCAGCCCGTGCCAGCGGTCACTGCGCACACGGGGCAGGCTGGGCTGGACAGGGGACGGGGCAGAAACGCTGCCCCGGGACTGGGGTCTCCCCCTGCCTCTGGGGCACCTTGGGCAGGGCACGGGGCTGCTGCTGGGCCAGGGGGACAGGCCGTGCCCCCTGTCCCCTGCTGCTGGGCCAGGGGAACAGGCCGTGCCCCCTGTCCCTGCTGCTGGGCCAGGGGAACAGGCCGTGCCCCCTGTCCCCTGCTGCTGGGCCAGGGGGGACAGGCTGTGCCCCCTGACAGCTCCCCAGGCCCCTCTGGTGCCTGTCCCACATCCCTGTGGCTCCTGTCCCCACCACTCCCCACCACCTTCACTCCCTCCCTCAAAGCCCCACTCAACCCCTTCACAGTGACCTCTGGAAAGAAAGAATGAAGGAAAGGAAGTGTTGTCTGTTCACCCTGCATGGATGTCAGGCACCCACCAAAGCTGCTCTCTCACTCCCCTCCAGAGATGGACAGGAGAGAGAAAACAGAATGAAGGCTTCATGGGTTGAGCTAAGGACTGGGACAGATCACTCAGCAAATGCCATCATGGGCAAAACATTTTCAAAATTGGAGATATTAATGGAATTTATTGTTATCTGGATCAGGGCAGGATAGTGAGAAGTAAAACAAAGCTTTAAAAACACCTTCTGCCCTTCCCTCCCTCCTTCCCAGCTCTACCTCCCCCCCAGTGGGTGCAGGGAGACAGGGAATGGGGGCTCAGGTCAGTTCATCCCCTGTTGTTTCTCCTGCTGCTCGGGGAGAGGAGTCGTTCCCTGCTGTGCCAGGGGTCCCTCCTGGAGACACTTCTCCATGAACTTCTCCACAGTGAGTTCATCCCACGGACAGCAGTTCTCCACAAACTGCTGCAGCGTGGCTCGCTCCTCCATGGGCTCACAGGTCCTGGCAGGGCCCTGCTCCAGCGTGGGCTCCTCTCCAGGGGTTTGCAGGTCCCTGCCAGCTCCCTGCTCCAGCACAGGTTTCTCACGGGGTCGCAGCCTCCGCTCAGGCATCCCCCTGCTCCGGCACGGGCTCCTGCAGGCGCTGCAGGTGCATCTCTGCCCTCCGTGCCCTCCATGGGCTGCAGCGCCCAGCTGCCTCACCAGGGACTGCCCAGGGAATCTCAGGGCAATCAGCTCCAGCAGCTGGAGCAGCTCCTGCCCCTCCTGCCCTGCCCTGCCCTGCCCTGCCCTGCTCTGGGTGTGTGCAGAGCTGCTTCTCTCACATGTCCTCACCCTGCTCCTCCCTGCTCACAGTCACAGCTCCAGGATCACCCATTTTCTTTTTCTTAAATCTCTTATCCCAAAGGCGTTACCACCATTTCTAACTGGACCAGCCTTGGCCAGCAGCCGGTCTGTCCTGGATCCAGCTGGAATTGACTCTGTGGGACATGGAGGAGCAGCTGCTCTCACAGAAGGTGCTCCTTGAGCCCCTCCCTTACCAAAACCTGTCCATGCAAACCTGGTATAAGTTATAGTAGGGTTTTTATTACCACTAGTAATTCTCATTATTTCTTTTATCTCTATTTTTGCTATCAATAGTACAGTTATTATTACTAGTATTTTTGTCTTTTTGACTCTATATTAATAGTGGCGAGAGTAGAGCTGAAAACAAAGGTACTTCATTGCAAGTAGCAGTTATAGTTTTGTCAGCCTCTTGCCCTGCCCTGTTCTGTGTCATTGCTGTGTGTGAAGCTGCTGGTGCCAGGCCTCCCTATTTCCCTGGTTTGGGAAATTCCATGGCATTGCTCACATGTCAGAAAGATAGGGCTCATTCCGTTCAAATGGATTTCCTGAGCTCTTCTAGTCCCAGTGTTGGAAGTTTGTTTTCTAACATTGTTGACTTTCTCAGCTTCTGTTAATATTTTTGATTTTATAACAAAATGTTCTTGGATGTGATTGTGCAAGATTCTCTAATCAGCTTTCAGTTTGCTCTTGGATTCCTTAGCGGTGTGTGGGAGCTGAAGGCAGCATTTTGGGTGGAAGGCTTCGGTGGGAGCTCGGATTGCCTCAGCAGCAGCTGGTTTTGCCCATGTGAGCAGAGCTGGCAGAGATGCCGTGCGCTGAACATTCCGCCTCGCCGGGAGCCGCAGTGCCCGGCCGGAGGGAGCTGCGCCGGGCGCTGCGGGCTGTGCCGGGCCGGGCAGGGGCCGCAGCCCCGGCAGGGCCCGGCCATGGACACGGAGCCTTGGCCGGGCAGGGCTCGGGCCCTGCGGCGCCGGGCGGGCGGTGCCGCTCACGGCGGGACCCTGCGGGGCCGGGACAGCGAGAGAGCCCGGGCCGAGCATCAGCCCCGGGGCGGGCACGGCCCGGGAGGGGGCACAGCCCGGGGGTCCCGCAGAGCCCCCCTGCTCCAGAGCCGCGCATCCACAGCGGGGCAGCTGCGGCACTGCGGGGCAGGGAGGAGCCGCAGGGGCGTTCCGAGCGCTCCTTCGGGGCAGCATTTTGTCCCGGGCCGGGGAATTCCCGCGGGCCGGGCGGGCCGGGGCCGTGCCGAGCGCCGCCGCCTTTCCCGGGAGCCGCCGGGCAGAGCTCTCCGCTCGGGGCTGTGAAAAACACCTTCACTCCGCTGTGAAAATTTAAAGAGTTTAATGCAGGACAAGAGGAGACAAGGGCCAGAGAGCAAAGGTTGTTAGGGCCGGGTGCATCTCGGCACTGAGCCGAGAGCACACGGTTATCTCCGGAGATACCCCTTGAATACCTTTTCCCTTACACCAGCCTGTTGCATATTCATAGTCCCTTATGCATAGTAAACTTTTTTCCCAAGCTAATTTACATATTCCAAGAACCGTTTAGCATGGCTCCTCCTCGGTTCCACCTTTTTAGGGCATGTGTATTCCTTCGTTGTGGTTTTGATCCTTTTCTATCATCATCTTCAGTTTTGGCCCCGGCCCACACTGCCTTCAGACGGTGAGTGCTGATGGTTGGCAGATCTGTACAGGTGTCCTCATGCTGTGCTCACTGGATGTTATCCCATCCAAGCAGGCATTTTATCACAAGCATGCTTCTATCAGCTATGGCACTACTATGTCTAGGCTTAATTAATGACCAACAGAAATAAAAACTATATAACAAAGTTATTGTAACACCACACATATAAAATCCAATTGAATATTTGCAACAAGCCAATATTATAATATGTATCTATAACAGGGCCAAGGGCCGGGTGCCTGCTCGATGGCTCTGAGACAGCAGATTTTATTCTTTCCTGTTCCCCTGACTCTACCACCATCATATCTAGGAATAGTGCCTGTGGATTTTTTTATTGCTTTCTTGCAATTGTTTTTTCGCATGGTGACTGCCACAATCCTTGCTTTTAGTTTGGCTTTGGCCACAGACTTTCTGAGCCTCCTTTAATAAATCATCCAATAATCTGTCATGCCGATCTTCAATTTTTTCCATTATCTGGCCAAGCACAAAGTTAATCCTTAACAAAGCTTTTCTCACATCAGTCTCAGGATCCACTTTGGAACACTGCCTCCTATTTCTCCCAAGTCTGTCCAACCACTCAGCCGGAGCCTCCCCCCTCCCCTGCTGTGCCCCAAAAGTCCCTCAGCACTTTGCCCTCGAAATGCTGCCCCCCCTATTCCCCCAACCATCAAATAATGATAGTCATCCATATGTTTTCTCCCCTCCTCATAATTTTGACCCCACTCAGGGGGTGCAGTTGGCATTTTCTCCTCCCTGGGGGCGGGCCTGTGGATTTTCTTTACTCCAGGCTTTTATGCCTGCAATTCTGATCATTTCCCTTTCTTCCAGAGAAAATAGTATCTTTATTATTGACGGTATTTCTTCCCAAGTATAAATGTTCGAACTTAAAAATTGGTCTCATTCTTCAGCAGTGCTTGTGGGATCCTCTAAAATCCCTTTGATTTCCTTTTTAAAATTCCTGACCCCAGAAGAAGTCCAAGGAGCATTCACAAACCCAGTTCCACCCCCTCTCATCGGGGCCTCTCTTAGTGGAAATAGATCCATTTCTTTATCCCAGTCTCTTTCTATAGCCTTTCTCCCGTGCTGTGAGGAAGAGTCCGGAGAATGTTGCCTCCTAACTGAACTCCCCGTGTTCCTATAAGGGGCGTCCTCCAGACAGAAAGAATTTCTCGGAGCCGGGGCTGCGGTTCCCGGGAACGGAGCTGCGGGCAGGAAGGGGTGAGGGCAGGGCCCAGCGCCGAGCCCTGGTCCTGCAAAGGCGGAGCACGGGCAGGGTGTGCTGCCGGCACCGCCACAGGAGGGGCAGTGCCGGGGGTCCCAGCCGGGAGCGAGCTCGGCCCGCACGCGGTGAAGGGCGGCCGGGCCGGTGGTGCCCAGCAGAGGCAAAGCAGCAGCGGCGGTGCCCAGCGCAGCCGGGACGGGCAAAGCCGCCGGGGCCGGGGCAGAGAAATCAGCCGCGGGAGGAGCGCTCCAGGCCGGGCCGGGCGGAGCGGCGGGAGCCCGGCAGGAGCAGCCGGGCGGGCCGGGGCCGGGGCCGGCCGGGCAGCCGCGAGCAGCGGGACGGGGCCGGGCCCAGAGGCTGCGGGCGGCGGAGCGGGGCCCGGGAGGGCTGCGGCGGGCGGCGGGGCGGGGAGCGGCAGAGCGGCCGCTGCGGGCAGTGGGCTCACAGCCGGGCCAGGAACCGGGGCAGGAGCAGCCGCTGAGAGCAGCGAACCCGCGCCTGGCACGGCAGCGGGGCCGGAGCGGGCGGCGAGCGGGGCCCGGGACAAGCGGCTCGGGCGCGAGTGGTGCGGGCGCGAACGGGAACGGAGGGGCAGAGTCTGTCAACGATCCCACTCCTTTTCTTTTTCTCTTTTTCCCTCGTGCTCCCCTCCCTTTTCTTTCCCTGTTTTCTTTTCTTTTCTTTTCTTTTTTTTTTTTTTTTTTTTTTTCTCGGAGGTTTCTGATACTTTAAAGATTTTTATTTTCCTAAAATCTCCTGTCCAACATGTGACATATTCTCTTTCTTCTGAATTAAAAGGTTCATTTGAATTTACAAATACATTGAGAGCCAGACAAATGTAACTTTCAAAAGAGCCATATCTAGGCAAATAAAGATGGTCAGATCTTATTTCCTTTGTTGGCCATTCGAGCGTACAAAATTGTATCATCTTTACCTTGTCCTTTTTTCTGGTACAAGGGGTTTTTTCCCAGTTGACTAACATAACTCCTAGAGGGCTATCTTGGGGTATTTCCGTTGATAATTTTTTACTCCTTTTTTTCTTTCATGCATTCTCCTTACTGGCTTTCTGTCCCTTTTTAAAAAAAATTCTTTTCCCAAGATTTTATATAATGGTCCTCTGCCTCTGTTTCCCACTTTCTCTAACAACCTGAATACCACCTTCTTTCAACTACACAAAAAGTCCTTTCTCTCACAATATCATTCATCACAATCCACCTCCCTCCAAGGAGATAAAGTAAAGCTCAAAATAAACAATCTACATTACATATACTTCCATTCATCTACATTTACTCACTTTTATTTTTCACTCACTCTCACAACAACAAGATACCTTTTACTATGTCCATCATATGTCCATCAGATCATAATGTCCATTGCTATGTCCATGCTGTCCATCAGATCATAACCTCCATCTGTGGGTCACACACCAGGGGAACAGAGCGAGGCTGCCTAAATAGGGCAGGACCCTCTTCCTCACCCTGACTCTCCCAAGGCCCCGGCAAAGAGGTGTTAGAAACCATCCTTTGCTACCATAATTGTGAAAAACGCCAAGCACTTGTCTTTTAAAATGTAAATAATAATAACATGGTTATTAAAATAGTAATACAATTAGAGTAATAAAAATTTAGAGCTAGGACAGCTACAAGACAATAAAAAGCAAAGAATTATGGATGTCCAAATGCTCTCGGGCACTTAAGCCACAACCTTTTGAACTAAGCATACCTTGTGAACAAAGGAATCACCCTTAAAACTACACTCTTGCATATTCATATATACTTCATGGCTATGCATACATTCTATTTTAAAAAAGAATCAATCTATGTCAATTGTTTCCTTTATTCCCCATGGTATCTTCGAGTCTGAGCAAGGCCTGAAGAAATTAGCTTCTTCTGACAAGAAAACCATAAATTCCTCTTCTCCGGAAGATTTAGGTGTTCTGTGATGGTTACCTCAAAGTGAGTATTTCATTCCTTAAAAAAAAAACCAACAAAAAAACAACCACATACATAGTTTCTCTTTTAACTACTAAAGCTTCATTTTAACCACAAAACTAAATTTACCATACTATTAAAATGTTAATACAGTACTACTAATAAAGCTAACATAATACATATAGTAACTATCTGCAACGAGCCATATAATATGTATTTTTAAAGTTGGGTGTCTTCTGGATTATCCCCGGAAAGAGCCCATCTCTGCACAGAGCCACGTTTTTTCATTTGTAAATGAGGTCTTTCTTCCTCTGCCATCTGTGGTTTCCCCAGCCCCGGCTGTGGCTTCTGGTCTTTTAAATCTTTAAGAATCTTTCTGTACAAGCACAACTGACTTGATGTATATTTTATATAAGCACGAATTATTCCATAACATATATTACAGTGGGGATGCAGAGATCCCCCTGCGGGTCCGTGGGGATGCAGAGATCCCCCTGCAGGTCCGTGGGGATGCAGAGATCCCCCTGCAGGTCCGTGGGGATGCAGAGATCCCCCTGCGGGTCCGTGGGGATGCAGAGATCCCCCTGCAGGTCCGTGGGGATGCAGAGATCCCCCTGCAGCCCCTGGAGGAGCCAGGCTGGAGCTCGGCGATGCCTGAGAGGAGGCTGTGACCCCGTGGGCAGAGGGGCCCCGCTGGAGCAGCCTGGCCTGGCAGGACCGAGCCCGTGGCACAGTGACCCACGCTGCAGCACTTGGAGGGGGCTGTGCCCCAGGGGATGGACTCGGCTCGGAGAAGTTCCTGGAGAAGTCTCGGCTGGGAGAGAGCGCAGGGTGCAGCAGGGAACGACTCCTGTCCCTGAGCAGAGGGAGAAGCCGCGGGGGATGAGCTGAGCACGGCCCCATTCCCTGTCTCCTGCCCTGCCGGGGGAGGAGGTGCAGCTGGGAGCAGGGAGCCGTGGGGAAAGCTGCATTTAAGGCTCTGCACTGACTTCTCCTCATCCTGCTCTGAGTCTTTGCAGTTTTCTGCCAGAAATCTCTCCCCTCCCCCGCTCACCCACAGGGCTTTGGGCAGGTTTCCCTTTTTGGGGGAAATCAAAGCGAAGCAGCGATGCACTAATGAGGGGCAGGAGAAGGGAGGCTCCCGGGCTTCCCGCAGAGCCGGAGGCACGGAAGGCGCAGGGCCGGGAAAGCCGTGGCGGGAGGTGCGGAGAAGTTTGTTTGTGTGGGCAGCTCAATCCCGCCTCGGGCCCGGGCCCGTCCCGGGGCTGTTGCTCATCTCCGGCTTTGCCCTCACGCAGCGCGGGGGGCCCTGAGAGCGCGGGGCGAGTCTGGGCCGTGCGCAGAGCCCGCCCCCAGCTCGCTGCCATTGGCCGCTGGTGCCGTCAGTCGCGGTTGCGGCGCGCTGATTGGTGGGAGCGGGGCGCAGCACGGCCCCGGCGGCGGGCTGAGGGCGGCCGTGGGCGGGCAGCGGCGCCATTGGCGCCGGGAGCGTCTGTGCGGGCCCGGGAGCGGCGGCAGCGGCCGGAGCGCGGTGAGGCGGCGGCGGCGGAGCTCGGAGGCGGCCCCGGCGCAGGTGGGAGCCGCGCTGGGTTCTGCGGGGGCTCGGGGCTGGCTGCGGGCGGAGGGGGCGGCAGGGGGCTGCGGCGGGTCGCTGGTGCCGTGTCCGGCCCGTGCTGGCCCCGGGCTGAGGGCGCGGCGGGAGCGGCTGCCCGCGGTCTCCTTCCCGCCGGGGCCTGGGCAGGAGCCGCTGCCGGAGCAGCGCTGGCTCGGCCCGGCTGCTGTGGGTAGGACCGAGGGGGCTGCCCCGCGGCCGGGAGCGTGCGGGGAAATTCCCGTCGCCGGAGGTTTCTGTGGCCGGAGGAGAGCGAGGAGTCCTGTAAAAGTGACTTTATTGCCGAGCACGGGGAGAGGCTGTGGGGCATTTGCCGTGCGCTCTCTGCCATGGTTGTAGTCCGCAGCCTCCTTTTTATCCTCATTTTCCCGGCCGCATCTCCCTGTGCCTTTGCCCACGGGCTGAGGCCCTTGGAAGGTTCAGACTTCCCGATGCGCCTGCTGCCTGTCCTCGTTAATATGCACCCTCCTTTTGTATACCAGCCGATATTCATGGCTCTGTTAAGTCTTTGTTCTTCTCCTCGAAGTTCAGGAATGTAGCGGGACTTTGAGCAGCTGTCTGGGTCAATTTTTGACATTTATTGGAACTGAGGGTTTCTCCCGTAGCTTCCTTATCTACAAGTGCCTGGCTCTCTCTCCAGGCAGATTCACTCCTTGACTCTGTTTTGTTCTTCCCGGGTCCTCTTTGTTTTTGGGATTACTCTCGGTGCCCTCATTCCCTGTCCTTTTGTAGCCGTTTGTGGATCAGGAGGCCTGGCTGCCACCTGCATCCCCTGGCTCAGCTGCTGGATGAGCTGCACTGCCAAGGTGTGGAGCATGGTAAAAAGATGAGAGTTGCTGCAGCACAGAAGAGGAGAAGCAGCATTCGTTTAACCCCTGGTGTGCCGGGGAGCCACGAAAGTGTGTCCCATTCCCATCCTTTCCATGTTTGGACCAATACATAAACTGTTCACCTATTTCATTTTTTATCTTTCTCAGGACTTTACCTTTGTCGTCTCTTTGCCAACAGCAGTTTGAATCATTTAGTTCTCCACAAACTCCTCCTTTTTCTGCTAACAAAAAATCTGTTCCCATCCCCTGGTGAAATGTTGTGTTCCTCTTTCAGTGGATTGGTCAGCAGGAAGGTCAGGAGCTGGAGCTGTCTGGTTGGTTCTTCTTTTGAGGACAGCTTTTAATCTAATTATGCCATTGAAATGATAAATGAGTTCTCTGTCTCCTGATATGAATTGGTTTGGGTTCCCAGGAGCTGGTCTGTGGTGTTGTAGGGTTTGTTCTGGTGGCCCTTCATCTTTTCCCCATTTCTGGGTGCTCCCTCAAGCTGGGGCTGCATCAATGACTGCATTTTTCTAAATACAGCATCAAATACTTGAATTCCAACTGATTTCCCTGAACTTGTTCTAGCAAAAGCCCCAGTGCTCTGATACACCCTGTACAGCACAGACAGTGGCAGCAGATGTTGGAGTGGGCAGGGGGATGATCCCCCCCCTATTTTAGTGAAGTTTTCACAACATTCTCCATTTGCTGTTTCCCTTTGCAGCCTCAGCCATTTCTGTTTCAGAGTCAGATCCTCACCATGGGCTCTGCCTTCAGCTGTGCAGATTCCATCTGTGCAAGCAGGCAGAGCTTGGGGTGAGGGGCAGAGGGAATCAGCCAATTCCTGCCCCAGGCCAGAAGAGCCAGGTATATTGTCCCCATTCTGCCCCAGCAGTGTTGATTTGCATTTCTAATGCTCCTCTCCTGGGTGCCTGGAATGCAGCTTCTCTTCCAGAGCAGCTTCAGCAGCCTCACATGTGCCCCCCTCCCCCAACCTGCTGCTTTTTCTTTTTTTTTTTTTTTTTTCAAATCTTCTATTTTTTTTTCCTTCAAATCTTCTATTTATGAGTTAAAGGGTCACCTTCAAATCTCTTCTAGCTTCACAAAATGTTGCCTTAAGGTGAACGTCGAAAAACCCAGACCAAAATTTTTCTATCTCTAAGAGCCACACACAAACATACACAAAAAATTTCCAAGTCAATTAAATTTTTTCTCCTTCTCCTCGAAGTAAAAACTCATTCTCTCATCCCTGACCCAAACCTAATCAGCAATATAGAAGTAGGAGTAAATTAAAAATACTCTAATGCTCTAAACTTAGCACTGAAACTGCAGGAAAAAGAAAAACTCCAACAATATGTTTATTGTTAGAGTCAAGGCATTCCTTGATTCTGGATGTGCAACAGAAATCATTCCATCCCCACACAGCCCGGGTGTGCAGAGAAAATCGTTCCATGACACGTAAAGTATCAGTAAAATACATTGGAGTATATAATAAATAAAATACTATCGGAGTAAAAGCTCCGTGGCTTTTACTAGATTTTTCCCAAACTTGATACAGTCAGAACCAGTCTAAATTCACTGGTTTAATGTTCCAACGTTTCAAGTTGTGCTGGTTTTAGTATTTGGTTTCCTATTGGACCCGGATTTCTTTGCTTCTGCTGTTAATGAGGTGGGAAGTGCTGATTTCCTTCTCAGCCTTTTGCAGACCAGGTGTCTGCAGCCCTGGCAGTGTCTGGGGTAGGTGTTGGTTGCTGTTTGCTGCTGGGGTTGATGTGTTGCTGCTGGGCGTTATCTTTGTGGGTATCTTTTGGGCCATTCCCAGTGTGTTGAGGTGTTAAACTCATCTCCATTGAGTGGTGTAACATCCCTTAACAAAGCCTTTAACATTTCTTTCCCCAGGGCCAAGGCAAAGCAAGCCAGAGTAGAGAAATCAAAGGTTAACAATGTTAAAGTCTATGAGCTGGTGTATTTTCCATCAATGCCATGGCAGGCAGGGCAGTGTGTGAGTGTAAGTGAGAGCCAGAGTGGAATTGTGCCGTGCTCTTGCCCAGCAGCTGTGGCAGGGCAGGCCCAGAGAGCGCTGAAGCTGCAGCAGTGGCAGCAAGGGCTGTCCCCGGTGCTGGAGCTGCCAAGGGAGGGTGGCCAGGCCGAGGATTTCAGCAGAGGATGTGTGGGCAGCCCCAGGGCCTTGCCCCGCTGTGGAGCCCTGGCTGCTGCTGCGCTGCCTTCAGTGCAGCTCAGTGGGGCCTCCCATCCTCCTGCTGCAGGCGGGAAGTGCAAATCTCCGGGGCTGCAGAGACCTGGAGCCGAGGCTGAGGGGTCCCCCGTGCTCAGCTGTGCTGGCGGCTGTTTCTGGCCTCGGGGCCACTTGGCACGGGCCACTTGGCCACCAGTGGTGCTGCTCTGCACTCCTTAGGCAGGAGCCGATGTCCTGCTGGGATGTTGGCAACAGCAAAGTGCCAAGGCAGGCTCTGTGCCAGCCCAGCTTCCTGGGGGAGAGATGGCACCAGAGACAGGATTCTGGCCACAGACTGCTTTAAATGTGCATCCCTTATCTCCACCCTGCACTAGGTGGAGAATTACCAGGTAAAGGAATTCCCGAGATCAATTGCAAGGGGAAATAATTGAATATCTGCCCTGGGTCTGGCTCTTCTTCTTGCCCAAGCCAATGGCAAAAGCCGTACTCATGGCATCTTGGTTTCTATCCCCAGCTTCCAAAGGTGTTTCTTTCCATCCCCTTTCATTCTTTGCACCCAGCCTGAGCTCTGGGGGTGCCAGGGGTTCTGGAGGTCCCATTGTATTCCTAAAGCTGCCATAACCCCCTGGAGGATCTTTCCTGGAAAATGAGTTCTGCTGTCTGAGTCTGTTGCTTCCATAATCCCTTTCATATTAATTACTCCTTTTAGAAATACCTTAAGAAGTGATCCAGTGGCTGCTGAGCAATCAGAATTGCTTTTGCCCCCCTGTTAGGTGAGCTGGTGTCACCAGAAGATATTGAAGCCTTCCTGCTCAGGGCATTTCAGTTCCCGGCTCTTACAAGCACACACAGCTGTGCCGGTTGAGCTGACCATGGGGGTAACCTGGGCTTTGTCTGATTCCCTTTCCTCAATAACAGCGTGTCTTGGAACTCTTTTCCCTTCTGCTGCCCTTGAAGAGCCATCCCCAAAGACATTTTCTGCCTCAGGCCAGGCAATGTCTCCTGAATCTCCCCCAGGCTGGGTCTGGAGCTGTGTCACTGGAATGCAGTGCTGGGTTTCTTCCCAGCCCCTCTGGGGGCTGTTCAAACAGGAGGCTGGGTTAAACCCTTCCCCTGTCCTCAGTTCTGAATCCTCCTGTGCCACTGAACAAGTTTCACACTGTAATAACCGAGCACTGCTCATCCATTGCGAGGCTCTTTTGGTTATCAAAGCTTGAACTTGATGGCAGACTGGAACAGTTGGAGATGCTGTTGTCATCAGGTTTTGGGCCTCGGTTCCTGTTGAAGCTGTGGCTGCACAATTCTGCAGGCAATGAGGCCACTCTGGCCACTGGGTGAAACATTTTGGCCCAAGATTTCCTTTGGCATGGCCCTGTTGAACATTCACCTACAATTTTAATTTCTTTTCTGAGTCTGGAAGAGCCACAGCTGATGCATCAAGATTTTTGGCTTTTCATTTTCCCAAGTTTTGCTCTCTTTCTCCTGTTCATACCACAGCATAGATGCTGTCTGGAGTTAAAAAGTCCTACAGTGTTCTGGCTGGAACAAGGCAGGCTGTGTAATTCCCTATTAATCCTCAGAATTTTAGCAGCTCCTTTTTGGTCCTGGGAAAAGTTACTTCTGATATTGGCCTGATCCTCTCTGTGTCAATCCACCAGGAATCTTCAGTCCCAATATGTCCGAATATTTAACCTTTTTCTTCACCGTTTGCCTTTTTCTACTACTTCTTCTTGTGCTCCTCATTGGAGCCATCAGATTCCCTGAGTGGCAGGATAGGAGTGCTGTAGGGAGACATCCCTGGCTCCAAAAGCCCTGCCTTTAGCAGGGACTCCATACCAGGCTGTGAGCCCTTCCTTCCCTCCCCTGGAACAGGGTGTTGCTTTTAGCCCCCACTTGTCCTGGTTGCTTCCAAGTAATTTGGAGAGGCTCCACATCAAATTTTCCCTCTTTCCCTGGGGCTGCCCACACCTCTGGGTTCCCTTCAGCACAGGCCTTGCCAGACATTTGACACAAAGGTACAGCAGCAATAGCCTCTGTATCACCTTTTACAGTATTACAATGCCACCATCAAATTCCTTCCTAGTTAATAACAATCACAGCAGGAAGAGAAAGAAATTAGTTTATTTCAAACCTATCTCCCACAGCTCCTAATTGAACAAATGATACCAGCTCAGCTTTCCCATTTATTCCCTTAATAATGGAAACACTCTTTTACAGTTTTCTCTCCTTAGGTGTAAGATTCAGAGTGGATGGAGAGGCCCCTGTGTCCATCAGGAGAGGCCTCCTCTGGATGCAGACCCAGCCTGGATGTTCTCCAGGGCTGCAGTGTGGTGGGTCCCCGGTGGGATGGGAGCTCAGAGAGCCCTGACAATCCATGTCCATGCAGGGGTGGACTCGCTCCTCCTGAGGGTGCTGCTGTCTGTGCTTGCAGTGTCCTTGTGGGCTGCAGCTGGAGCCCTGACTCCTTCCCAGGGGCTGTTTGGGTGGGCTCTGCCCTGGCCAGGAGGGCAATGCCTCTGCCAGGTGCTTGTGGCCGAGGCCGTCCCCTGGGTGCTGGGGCCCCCTTGGGCCCTGGGGTTGGTCCCTCAGGGGCTGTGGGAACTCTGCCATGGCCTTTGCCTTCAGCTTGGCCTTTTGCTCATCCCTCCTTGCCTTCAGCAGCTTGCTTCCACAAGCACCCGTTCTTCTGGAAGTTCATGAATAGAGCAGGGCCTTGGCTGAGCAGCAGTCTGTGTCATCAATTAATAACATTTTCTGAAACCAAGGCTTCTCCTGTCACTTACTTACATGAAAGTTGCTTGACCCTATCTCCGAGGAGATTCAGAGCATCTGTTTGTAAAGACACTTTGCTCTTGTTCCTTTCATGGGGGTCCCCCGTTTGTGGGACATCCCCCCTGGAGCAGGGTGTCCCCTCTTTGCTGCAGGCGCAGCCCTCAGGCAGAGCTCAGCCAATCAGAGCCCGCGGCGCTGATGACTCACCAGTTGCCAGGCAGACTCGCAGCTCCCCGCGTTCCCCCCCTGGACCCCACCTGCGCCCCCCCGTCGGCCCCATCGCCCCCCGAGGGGAATTTGGGGAGGTGGGAGTGGGGCAGCGCCAAGGCCGGGCCCCCCCGCGCTGTCCTGGCGGGAGCGGCTGCAGTGGGGACCGAGTGCGGGCGGGAGCGGCCGAGAGCCCAGCGCTGCCCCAGCCCGACCTGCCCCAGCTCCATCCCTGCCCCTCGGCTGGGATGCTGTGGGTCTGGGGGGGAGAGGGAGCCGGCAGTGGGTGCTGGGCCTGGGGGCAGGAGGAGAAGGGAAAGAGAAGCAGGCTTGAGGAACAGAATGGTCAAACGATGTAGGTGGCAGGAGAAGGTGGGATTGTGCAGGAGAATGAGGAATAGTAGGAGAAAGAGGAGTGTGAGGAAGAGGAGAGACACAGGCGGAGAAAGAGGAGCAGAAAGAGGAAGCAGCAGAAGGTTCCACCCCTCCCTGTATCTGCAGCCTCCCTCCAGCCCCAGGAGCGTTTCTCCCCCCACATGCAGCAGGTGACTGTAGAGAGGGATCCAGGATTTTCACGGGGTGAATCTTGGTGTTTCTGAGCTTTCTTGGGCTAAATGTTGGTGCTTTGGTTTTATGTGGCAGCTGAATCTTTATGTTTTGGAGGAGGTTTTTGCTGACTTGTGATGTTTGGGGAGTTTTTTGATCTGTATCTTGAAGTTTGTGGGATTTTTGGGCTAAATCTTGGTGTTTTGGAGGTTCTTACAGACACAAGATTCCCAATGACTTCTTGAGATGAACTTGGGCAAGGAGGAACCTCCAGTCCAAGGTGCTCTCCTCTTGTTTTTTTCCCCAAACCAGGATTTGTCATTCCCTGGGCGTGTCTGGATGGAGGAGGAGGAAAAGCCCCGGAGATGCTGCAGGAGGAGGAGCTGCAAACCCAGCCCAGGGAGCTGCGGGGAGGAAAGAGCCCCAATGAGCCAGGAAGGCGGGCGGAGATCCAGCCAGAGCTCGGAGCTGGTGGAGGAGCCTCATGGCAGGGAGAAGCCCCACAAGTGCTTGGAATGTGGGAAGGGTTTCAGTCGGAGCTACCACCTGATCGAGCACCAGAGGATCCACACTGGGGAGAGGCCCTATGAGTGCTTGGAATGTGGGAAGGGTTTCAGCCAGAGCTCCCACCTGATCCAGCACCAGAGGATCCACACTGGGGAGAGGCCCTACGAGTGTCCCCAGTGTGGGAAGAGGTTTCGGACCAGCTCCCATCTCCTCAGACATGAGCGGAGTCACACAGAGGAGAGGCCCTTCCACTGCCCCGACTGCGGGAAGGGCTTCAAGCTAAACTCCCACCTCACTGTGCACCGGCACATCCACACCGGGGAGAGGCCCTACGAGTGTGGGAAGTGTGGGAAGGGTTTCAGACACATGTCTGGCCTGATCGAGCACCAGGTGATCCACACTGGGGAGAGGCCCTACGAGTGCTTGGAATGTGGGAAGAGCTTTGGGCAGAGCTCAAACCTGAGAACACACCAGCGCATCCACACTGGGGAGAGGCCCTACGAGTGTCCCCAGTGTGGGAAGAGGTTTCGGACCAGCTCCCATCTCCTCCTACATGAGCGGATTCACACAGAGGAGAGGCCCTTCCGCTGCCCCGACTGCGGGAAGGGCTTCAAGCTAAACTCCCACCTCACTGAGCACCGGCGCATCCACACCGGGGAGAGGCCCTACGAGTGTGGGGAGTGTGGGAAGAGCTTCTCACAGAGATCAACCTTGACCCAACACCAACGGAGGCACCAGTAGGGAAGCCCTGTGAGTGCCCCGATTGAGGGAAGAGCTTGGAGTGAGGGAAGAGAGTGAGGGAAGAGCTTGGTGCGCTGCTCCAGCTCCCTCCCCCATGGGAGGATCTGGGCTGGATGATCCCCAGTGACCCCCGTTGGGCAGAGCCCTGCTGATCCGTGGTCCTGGTGATCCATGCTGGGTGTGGGGAAGGTGTTGGCTTCTTCTCCTTGTGCTGCTGTGATTTGGGTGGGTTCCCATGGATGGGGGATGGGAGGTGAGTGGGGGGTCCTGGTGCACTGGGGGGGGCTCATAGCTCGGGGGGTCCCAGCGCTTTGGGGGAGTCAGGGAAGGGGGGAAGCAGTGAATGGGGGGGGTCTCAGTAAATTGGGGGGGACGCTGATGATAACAGGGGGTCCTGGGAGACAACGGGGGGGAAAGGACCAAACCCTAAGGGACTCCCCTGGTGCTGGTTAACCCCCCGTGCCCCCCCAGCCCTTGGGGTCCCCACAGTCCCTGCACTGTTCCTGGGGGTCCCGCGGCTCTGGGGGGGTCAAAGCGGAGGGGATGGAACCTCTGTCATGGATGGGGGCACAAAGGGGGTCCGGGCCCAGTGCTCGGCGGGGTCGGTGCACGAGGGGGGCCCGGTCCCTGTCCCGGTGCACGGGGGTGGCGCTGCCTGGGGGGTCCCGGTGCTTGTGGGGTTCCCAGGGTTCAAGGGGGGTCCGGTCCCTATCCCGGTGCTTGGTGGGGGGGGGGGCAGTGCCCGGGGGGCTCCCACTGCTCGGAATTGGGGGGTGTCAGAATCCAGGACATCCCTCTGGCTGCCTGGATGGCTCCAGACCCTGGCAGGGGCCTTGGAGACCTTGGCACGGTGTCAAGAGCACTGGTGGCTGTGGTTTTAGTCCCTGGAGAAAACTGCCAACTTTGTATGAGGAATTACAAGGCACAAGGGTTTGAGTAGTGTGGTAGGTGAATTAACACAGGGTGGAAAAGTAGAATTTTAACATTTTAAAATACGGGGTTCAATGGGACAAGGTGGAGGGATCTGGGTGTGTCCTGACCTTCTTCTCCTTCTTTTTGCCCTCCATGTCTTGCTGTGATGGTGACACTTTTCTGTTGGTTGAAGGTAGAGACACACTGTCCAACATAATGATAGATATTGGCACGTTATTGTAAACACAGTACAGTAGTTTTTAGTGTAGAAGGCAAACAGCGCCCTGAGGGCAGGGAGACTGCCACAGACCGACCTGCTAGACAGAGCTCAGCAGAGCGGACAAAGCTGTTAGAGAAAAGGGAAAATAAACGGCCCTGAGAAGCAAAGCTCCGCATCTCGACTCCTTCTCTGCCCGCGCGGGCTGGGAGAAAAGGACTTTTCACAATCTCGGGGTCATCTCGACCCCCAGAAAACCGAGAGGGGGTCTCCACTCGTCCCAGTGCCCGGTGAGGGGGGTCAGTGCTCGAGGGGGGTTCGGGGGCACTGAAGGGGGTGTGGGTGTGGTTTTTGGGGGGTCCCGGCACTCCCCAGGGCAGGGTCAGTGCTCAGCAGCGGGGGCTGCCTGGGGACCCCCCTGGCCCCCAAATCACAGCCGGGTCTCCTGCAAGGCACTGAGGGGAGGCTCGTTCACCCCCCCGCCCCCACCAGCGTCGCCACACACCTTCCCAAAGTGTCCCCAAGTGCTCCCAAAGTGCCCTCAGAATGTCCCCGAGTCTCTGCAGAGGTGACACTGGCCTGATGACGGCCCAGTGGTGATGTTGCTCTGTGCACAGCAGCCTCGGGATGTCCTCCATGGCTCTTCGGCACCGCTCGGCCACTGCACAGCCACCGTGGCCAGGAGAGGGACAGAAGAAGAGGGTGTTGATGTCCCCAAGTGTCCCCAGCAGGTGACGCGTGGCCAGGCGGGCACTGGCCTCCCACAGCTGCTCAGCCTCGGCCGCTGTGGCCACCGAGGCCGCACAGAAATCAGGGGACACCTCCACTGTCCCCTCCAGGGCAGCCTCGATGTCCCTGAGCCGGCGCTGCAGCTCCCAGGGGAAGGCAGTGGCTTTGTCACACGCGGCCACCAAGTCCCCCAGCAGCCCCAGGTACAGCTCCAGCCGCTGTCCCCTCCCGGTGGCCGCATCCCTGCAGGCGTCGCGGAGCTCGGTGGCCGCCTTGGCCAGCCGGGCCCAGCTGTCCATGAGCCTGTCCAGCACACGCCTGGCGCTGGCCAGGGCTCTCACACAGGCCCAGGTGGTCCCTGGGGTGTCCCCGAGGTTGGCCAGGGTCCAGCCCAGGGAGGGGACAGGGCGGTGGCCCAGGGAGGGGACACGGTAGTGGCGCAGGGCGTCCTGGAGGTGAAAGATCAAGGTCCCCACAGCCACCCGCAGGAACCCTGGGGACAGGGCCAGCAGCACGTCCCTGACGGCCACGGTGGCCATCAGTTCTCTCAGGGTGGCCACCAGCTCGCCCAGTGTGGCCACCACGGCCACCATTGCCTCCAGCAGCTGGTGGGGGGACAGCTGGGGAGGGGACAGGGGAGGTGTCAGGGGCCTGGTGGCACTTGTGGCCACTACAGTGGCCCCTGTGCCCTCCTGTGGTCCCGTTTGTCCCCTCCCTGGAGGGCTCTGCTATCCCCTCTGTCCCTTTTGTCACCCTCTCGTCTCCCACTGTCCCCCCCGTTCCCTCCTACCACCCTCGGTCCCCTCCACCCCTCTGCCACCCCCGTGTCCCCCCTGTCCCCTCCCGCCCCCCCGCCGGGATTGTCGCACCCCGCGGGGCTCCATGGCCGCTGGGGACACTCCGGGGAGGGGACACGGCCGGGGACAGTTGGGGACACGCGGGAACGCGGCGCGGCCGGAGAGGGGAAACAGGAAGAGGTGACGTCATTGCCCCGGCCCCGCCCCACCTTTGGCCGCTTTTGGGGCGTCCTGAGGAGATTTTGGGGCGGTCCTAGGTGAGCTTTGGGGGGTCCCAGGGGAGGTTTGGGGGGGTCCCAGGTGAGGTTTTGGGGTCCCAGGTGAAGTTTGGGGGGTCCCAGATGAGAATTCCCAAGGATTTGGGGTTTCCCAGCTGCCCAGGTGAGGTCTCTGGGTCCTAGGAGAAGTTTGGGGGTCTCAGGTGAGGTTTGGGGGGTTCCAGGTGAGGTTTGGGGGGGCTTGAGGAGATTTTGGAGGGGTGCAGGGGAGCTTTAGGGGGTCCCAGGTGAGAATTCCCAAAGATTTGGGGGTTCCCAGCTGCCCAGGTGAGGTCTAGGGATCCCAGGAAAGGTTTGGAGATCTCAGGTGAGGTTTGGGGGTCTCAGGTGAGGTTTGTGGGGTCCTGAGGAGATTTTGGAGGGGTGCAGGGGATCTTTAGGGGGTCCCAGCTGCGAATTTCCAAAAATTTGGGGGTTGCCAGGTGAAAACAGCTCGGGGGGGCCGAGGGGGGAGGGGCTGGGGAGGTTTCGGGGTGTGTCCCATGGGTGGGGGCGGGGCGGTGAGGGAGGGTCCGGGGGAATTTGGGGGGGTGGGAGCGGCAGGACGAACCCCCAGACACTGACCACGCCCCTTTAGGCCCCGCCCCGTGTTTTGGCCCCGCCCCTTTGCTGCTGGACACGCCCACCGAGCGCCCCGCCCCCTCAGGCCCCGCCCCTCCAGTTCCCGCTCCGGGTTCTGTCCCCGCCCCCTCCTGAAGCCCCGCCCCAAATGAGCCTTGGCCCCGCCCCCGGATAGATTTTTATCCATGGAAACCAAAAATCGCCACAAATCGACCCAAAAATTCAAACCCAGGGGAGTGGGGGAGCAGGACCACACCTGTGATGTCACGGGGGAGGGGCCAGGTGGGATTTTGGGGGGCTCCAGGTGGGCTTTGGGGGTTCCAAATGAGTTTGGGGGATCCCAGGTGTTCCTGGGTGGGTCCAAGTGGGTTTTGGGGGAGTCCTGGTGCATTTTGGGGGTCCCAGGTGGATTTAGAGGGGGATCCAGGTGAGTTTTAGCGGGATCCCAGTGAGTTTGGGGGGTGAGTCCAGCTGTCCCTGGGTGGGTCCATGTGGTTTTTGGGGGGATCCAGGTGTCCTTGAGGGAAGTTCAGATGTCCCAGGGGTGATCCAGGTGTTCCTGAGGCATTTCCAGGTGGTTTTGGGGGTGTCCCAGGTGTAATTTGGGGGGATCCAGGTGTTCCTGGGGGCTCCTGCTGTGTTCAGGAGGCATCCAGGTGTTCCTGGAGGGGTCTCAGGTATCCCAGGGGCAGTTCCAGGTGTTCCTCCATGGCTCCAGGTGTTTTGTGGGGGGATCCTGGTGTCCTGGGGAGATCCAGGTGTGTCTGGGCAGGGTGCAGGTGCCCAGGTGTGCTGGGAACTGGTGATCCAGGTGTGCAGGACCCCCAACATCTGGGTGGGCTGGGACTCAGGTATGAGGGATCCAGGTGGGAGGAATGCAGGTGTGAGGGTTCCGGGTGCCCAGGTGTGGGTGGGACCTGGTTATCCAGGTGTGATGTCACCTGGTTATGACATCACCCACCTACCCAGGTGTGACATCACCTCTCCACTCGGGTGTGATGTCACCTGGTTATGACATCACCCCCACCCAGGTGTGACATCACCAGCTCACCTGGCCATGACATCACCTGTCCACACACCCCTCCTGCCCAGCTGTGACATCATCCAGGTGTGTGACCTCCAGGCTCACCTGGGCGTGACGTCACCGTTGTGCCCAGCTGTCGTCCCCCCCCTCACCTCTCCTGCCCACCAGGTGTGATGTCACCAACTCCACCAGGTGTGATGTCACTGCAAAGGTGTGATGTCACCAGTCTCACCAGGTGTGATGTCACCTCACCAGCTGTGATGGTCCCCCCCTCCCCAGGTGTCTCATCCTCCAGGTGTGATGATGTCACACATGTGACATCACCGTGTCCCTGCACAGGTGGCTCTGTGTCCCTGCACCCACCCAGGTGTGACATCACCTGTGCCCAGGTGTGACATCTGTCCCCAGCTGTAACATTACCTGTGCCCAGGTGTCACTCAGGTGTCACTCAGGTGTCACTCAGGTGTCACTCAGGTGTCGCTCAGGTGTCACTCAGGTGTGCCCAGGTGTCACTCGGGTGTCACTCAGGTGTCACTCAGGTGACACTCAGGTGTCACTCAGGTGTCACTCAGGTGTCACTCAGGTGTGCCCAGGTGTCACTCGGGTGTCACTCAGGTGTGCCCAGGTGTCACTCAGGTGTCACTCAGGTGTCACTCAGGTGTCACTCAGGTGTCACTCGGGTGTCACTCAGGTGTCACTCAGGTATCACTCAGGTGTGCCCAGGTGTCACTCGGGTGTCACTCAGGTGTCACTCAGGTGTCACTCAGGTGTCACTCAGGTGTGCCCAGGTGTCACTCGGGTGTCACTCAGGTGTGCCCAGGTGTCACTCAGGTGTGCCCAGGTGTCACTCAGGTGTCACTCAGGTGTCACTCGGGTGTCACTCAGGTGTCACTCAGGTGTGCCCAGGTGTCACTCGGGTGTCACTCAGGTATCACTCAGGTGTCACTCAGGTGACACTCAGGTGTCACTCAGGTGTCACTCAGGTGTCACTTAGGTGTGCCCAGGTGTCACTCGGGTGTCACTCAGGTGTGCCCAGGTGTCACTCAGGTGTCACTCAGGTGTCACTCAGGTGTCACTCAGGTGTCACTCGGGTGTCACTCAGGTGTCACTCAGGTATCACTCAGGTGTGCCCAGGTGTCACTCGGGTGTCACTCAGGTGTCACTCAGGTGTCACTCAGGTGTGCCCAGGTGTCACTCGGGTGTCACTCAGGTGTGCCCAGGTGTCACTCAGGTGTGCCCAGGTGTCACTCAGGTGTCACTCAGGTGTCACTCGGGTGTCACTCAGGTGTCACTCAGGTGTTCCCAGGTGTCACTCGGGTGTCACTCAGGTGTCACTCAGGTGTCACTCAGGTATCACTCAGGTGTGCCCAGGTGTCACTCAGGTGTCACTCAGGTGTCACTCAGGTGTTGCTCAGGTGTCACTCAGGTGTCACTCAGGTGTCACTCAGGTGTCACTCGGGTGTGCCCAGGTGTCACTCAGGTGTCACTCAGGTGTCACTCGGGTGTCACTCGGGTGTGCCCAGGTGTCACTCAGGTGTCACTCAGGTGTCACTCAGGTGTCACTCGGGGTGGGTTTCCAGGTGCCCCTCAGGTGCCGTGTGATCCCGAAGCGCTCGCGGCGCTGCGCGCAGGTGAAGGCCGCAGGCCCAGGCGCAGGTTCAGGCGCCGCTGGCGCTGCGCTGCGAGAACGCCTTCCCGCAGCGGCACCAACACCTCGGCCCGGCCGCACCAGCTCACCTGGGCGGCAGGTGAGGGCTGCGAGGGGCCGGGACCCGCCCCCGCCGGGATTCGGGCAGCTCTGGGTGAAATTCCCCAATTTTTGTGCGCAACTCCGGCGGGTATGGTCGAAATTTTCATTTGTAAACTAGGATTTTCTTTCTCCTGCAATCTGTGGTTTTGCAATCTTTCCCCGGCTGCAGCTTGTGGTCTTTTAAACCTTTAAGAACCTTTTTGTACAAGCACAACTTATTCATGTATATTTTATATAATCACAAATAATTCCATAACATATAACAACAGGGCTGCAGAGATTCCCCTGTGTCGGAATCTGTGGGTATTGGTGATTCCGAGATTGTAGAAAGTCTCTGTCTTTCTGCCCCGTTGCCAAAGCAGAAGCCATAATTCGTCTGTGCTGTTTTCAAGGTTGTTTATTCTGTTTATCTCTAACATGTTCTGCTGCCCTGCCGCAGCTCTGTCCTGCAGGGCAGCGTGTGGGGCTCTGCCCTCAGTGGGATGTTACAAACATTAAATACCAGAAACTACCTGTGCTGGATTTACAATAACGTGCCAATATCTGTCACCTACGTTGGACAGTGTGTCCCCAGCCTGAACCAACAGAAAAATGCCAACACCACAGTGAAACATGGAGGGCATGAAGAAGGAGAAAAAGGACAAGACACACCCAATTCCTCCATCCTGTCCCCTCTGAACCCCTAATCTAGAAATCTAAAATTTTACTTTTGCACCCGTGTCACACTTAATTATTACTCTTATCAAACACTCAGAGCTTGTAATTCATCCTGTAAGATTGAAAACTCTTTTCCATGGACAGAGATCACAGACAGTGTCTCTGGGGGCTCTGTCCAGGGGGGTTCCTGACCCCTGCCAGGGTCCCAGACCTGCCAGGGCAGCCAGAGGGAAGCCCTAGATTCCCACATCTCCCTTTCCTTTTTGAACCAAGAACACTTCTTTGACAACTTTGTCCATGGTCTGCCTCATGCACTGAGGCAAGGACAGCACAAGCATCAGAAGAATTACAATACCCTATAATTACAACTATTTTCAAAATCTCTTTTCTACAACTGTGAAAGGCAAAACAAATTGAACACACCATCTACCTATGATTTAATTTTTCTCCAGGTGTGTTTGGTCCTCTGATACCTCTTCAAATTTATCACTCTTGTGTTCATGTGTTTACAATAGATGTTCAATTGCTGCTTTGTTCTCATTTCTCTCTGCTAGCTAACAAATCATTCAATGCAAAAGAAATGACATGGGCATCTTTACTCTGCCCACAACCTCTTTTGATCCAACTGCACCAAGGCTCTTTTTGATGCCACCTGCTGTGAAAGCAGAACCACTCCGTTTTTCCGAGCCTTTTTTCTTGGTATTAACATTGTCATTGTCACAATTTGGATCACTTTATTCATCAGATTTTTTTTTTTTTTTTTTTTCTCTCTTATCAAGGTCTTGCTGTGTGTTAACAAAAGATCTTTCAATGCTGCATGGACCACCCTTGATTTTTGCAGGGATAGCAGGCCAAATTCTGTCCTCGCAAATGAAAAACATTCCCTTCGGTAAAGTGGCTGGATGTTGAAAGGATGGTTTGCTTGTCATTTTGGTATGATTGCACCAAGATGACGCATTTTTATAAAAAGGCTGATTCGGAGTGACATCTATTGTATGATTATCTGTCTTTGCCACTCCTGATGAATTAAATTTGATGCACCATTTCATTTTTGTTGACCCAAAAATGTCCAAATCCAGAGGTTCAAAGTGAGCCACAGGAAGGAATTGTGTCCAAACATGTCATCCCTCCACAGGATCCGAAAAAAACTTCAGAACCCTTGGAAGGATGTCCCCTGGGACTGACCATCCCTCCACTGGCACACCTACCAAACATGTTGAAAATGGTTTCTCTGGTTTCGAATAGGTCAGGCAAATGCTGTCCAGACCAGCTGCTTTTGCCAAAGTCTCCCACACTTTTTCCCTTGGTTGTCTCATGGGAAAATCTGTCCTGTTGCCCAAGGCAACAGGTGAAAGAATGAAGCACATGAGCACTATCTGTCTGAATCCCATGTCCATGTCCCCACCCTCTGTGAGAAACCCCGCAATGCAGCAACACCCAAACAACACTTGATTTCTCAGAAAAAACCCCAAGTCTCTGGGTGATCAATCGTTGTCCGACGAGACGTCTGCAGCGTCATTGTCTGCCTTCGTCTGCGTGCTTGCCTCTCTGCTTCTCGGGTCCATGTCCACTGGCGTCTGCACCCGATAAGGTTACATGTGCCTCGCTGGCATTCACTTCAGTCCTCGTCCTATAGAAACACAAGCGAAACCCTCGCCCCAAGTTATTAATGTAAATGGACCTTCAATCTGTCCTGACTCTGGGTTTCTGATCAAAACGAAAGGATTTTCCCTTAGTTTTTCCTGTGGGCTGTTTGTAACATATCTGACAATTAGTAGAGTGGGCTCTGAGAAAAAAAACATTTAAAAAAAATTCAACACATTTGTTCAACTCTGCCTCCACCCTTTTCTGTCTATCCAAGTGGATTTCAGGGTGTGATGTGTTCTTTCACTGCTTGCTTGACCTGAGGGAGAATGAAGAATATTGAAAATATGTTTGACTCTCTGTTTTTTCAGAAATTTGTCAAGCACCTTGCCTGTGTAAATTGGACCATTATCTGTTTCTATTTCTTGTTGCGCTCTTAATGATGTAAATGCTTATAAAAAATGTCTGCTGGTATGTTCTGTGGTCTCCCCTGTATATAATGATGCAAAAATCGCCTCTGAAAATGTGTCAACTGAGATATAAATGTTTTCGAGTCTCCCAAAAGACACATATTTTCTGGCATCAGTTTGCCACACCTGAAGGCTTTTACAAACCTTTCAGATCGACCACTCCTGTAGATACAGGAGACTGCACAAACTGGCTCTCTGGCAAGCAGATTTCCTTTGTCTGACTTTCAGAAGGGTGAAAGGTTCCCATCAATGCCTGTGCATTTTTGTGAAAACATGCATGGCTCAATTTTGCCTGCTCAAAAATGTCTGGCAGTGTCTGCAAGATGGGCATTGTGAGTCTATCTACATGAGCATTCTCTTTTACTAAAAACCCCGGAGGTGAAGAATGCACTCTGATGTGTTTATTAATGTTCTCTGTTTTTCTAGGATTATTTTCATGCATAATAGATATGAATATAAAATTTCCTTGTCTGTATGTTTTAAAAGTGATTCCTCTAATGGTTTGATCACATTTGCAACATACACTGAACCTGTGATCAGATTGAGGGTTTCTGAAATAACTGAAAAACCCTGACTATTGTTACCAATTTTGCAAATTGTGGTGAACCTTGTACCATTTTGATATCTGATTCCCATTTCCCTGTTTTTTGATTTTTCCATGTGACCACTGATTTGTGAGTTTTTTCCCAAACCATCAGTGAATACTGTCATTTCTTCCATTGGTTCTTGGCTTCTTTTTTGTTTTTTCCCTGAAACTCACTTTTACATTTAACATTTTGTGTGCTGGAAAACGAACTGTGCAAACTTCTGAATGCCCTAACAACGTGATTGAAAAATCTTGTGACTTTGGATTGTCCACTCAAAATATTTCTTCTTTAAATGTAAATGAATGATTAAGAAATCTTTGCCTGACATTGTCAGCAATCTGGTCTCTGCCACAATAATGATCTGAGCTCCCATCTTTAAATCTGTAAGAATTGCTTTTTGAGGGTCTGCAAACTAAAAAATCCCACTTTCAACTTCTGTGGAAACATTAACAAAATCCTTGCTCAAAGCTACTTATTTGAACGATTTTTTTTTTCTTTCTTTCAATTTTATCTGCCAGCGTCTAGCACTCTCCTCATATTTTTCTCAATGATCAGCAAAATCAAGTCTACAAAATAATTATATCAAGAGATTAATACATACAAAATCTTCAACCTCATTTCAGCCTTATTTCAGGCACTTCTTCACTCCTTTTCTTTTTTCTTTTTCCTTTTTTCTCTTTTTCTCTTCTTCTCTTTTGAAACAAGAAAGTTGAAATATAAATCATAATATAGAACAAGACAAAATATCTCAATAATAAAATGCATAAAACTTATCAAAATCGATAACAATTCAAGAAAATTCAAAAGAAAGATATTCTAAATAGCATATATAAAAATGAACAAAGCATGATCATTAGAAACATTGTGCCAGCGGTTCAGAGTCTGCAAACAGCTGAAACATTTGTTTCCAGTGAAAACCCTTGGCATCCCTTCCCGGGCAGGGCTGGCAAGTTTCACCTCAAAACTGTGTCAGCTGTCACATTTGTAGGATCGAATTGATGGGTCAAAAATGACCTGCATATCATTTATTTTTGTGCAGAAACCTCTGAATTTTGCTGGCAAACTCATCTGTCCAAGTTAAAATCAGGGTCTGGCCAGGACCCAAACTTTAAACTGGAGAGATGTCCCTTAACATATTATATAAAACAAAACTTACACTAACAATACATATATAATACTTAAAACATAACAACCTATTATAACATTTTCTTATAAAATAAACACTTGAAGTTCAAACCGATAAACTGGTCAAATGACACAAAGATTCATTTTTCTTGAAACTCTTTTGAAGGAAAAAGATGCCAATTGGAGAAATCGTAAGATTAACAATGGCAAGAGGTTGTCAGAATGTTTCAGGCACCTCTCTCTGAGATTTTCTGAAAAACATTTGAGAATGATGAAAAATAGAAATGCAATGATTCCACTCACAAGAGATATAAAAACGAATCAGGAAGTTCACCTAGAAAAATGCACAATACAGTTAAAATCCAAAATGAGACTTCAGAACTGGCATGTAACCTGGATAAGATTACATAAACAACGATAAAACATACGAGAATTCACTATGAAAAAACGAAGCACAAATCTTCACCTGATAACATGATAAAATTTCCTAACAATAACGTTTATAGAACACTTAAATAGTTAAAAATAAAGGATTTGAAAACAAATGCCTTTTGTATCACTATACAAAGAAATAACAGACTATAAAACTGATTTTTAAACAATGAAATCAATCTCAGAAAACTCAAAATAAATTCTTTTACAACTCTTATATACTGATAAACTTATAATAAAACAGAAAATACTAAAACAAAACCAAGAATCCAATAAATCCAATAACTTCTCCTTAAATCAATGTTCATTATTACTTTGTGAACTGTTTCAGACAAAACCTTCTCATCCTTAAAGAAAAACAACTAAACCTTGCTGCTGAATAAACTTGACCTTTGAAAAACTTAAAATAATTTTTGAATTAAATAGTACTTAAACTCAATATATAACAATCTTAATAAAGAATCCCTAAATTATATTAACTTTACGAAATCCATATGTATCAAATTAACAATATATAAATCCATTATCAATTAAACCTTTGTAAACTTAACTTCTTCAGGGCCCAAACCTAAAATAAACTTAAAGTGATATACTCTAATTAAATAATACTTAACTTAAGCGCAAACCAACTATATAAAAATCAATTCTATCATTAATAAAACGTTAAAATACAACCTAACTTAAACCTTAATATAATAAATTACTAACATTTCATGCTATTTAATTTTCTATATCAATTTTCATTATGATATCTCTTTTTCACAATGTGTTCCACAATTATTACTTATCATCACACCGGCTGGGCGTGTCTGCTCGATCAATTCTGTGACCTAACTGAAAAAATCTGGGGTTGGTGTTTAGAAACATTGGGGAGATTTGAAAAAGGCCTTGTGTTGGCTGGTTTTCAAAAAGCGACTGATGGAATTTTATTTCAGGGTGAAAATTGGGAGTCCCATTCCTCAGCATTGCTGCAGGATATTTGCTGCTTGTAAAAAATTGTTTGCTGTGGCTGTTGTGATTTTTGTTTGCCGCGGCATGAGAGCACTGGGAGCATTTCTGGTGCAAACCCCGCTTCTGCCTGCGTTAGGATGGCTGCGCCCCTCTCTCTTGCTCACCCTCCGTGCTCACACCCGCTGTCAGCTGTGCCGAACCAGCGCCTGCAGTTTTCTCCAAACCCAGCACCCACATTCTCAGCCACTTCCGCGTTCGCTTTAACTCTCGCAAACGCATGCGCAGCCTTGATTCACCCTCTGTTTGTGTCGCCATGGGAACAAGGGAAGGAACTCCCGCACCGGCTCCGCGCGGCCGTTCCTCGGGAACACCCCCCCCCATTCTCTCTGTCAGGCCTGGCGCTGCCCCGGTCTCACTCTGGGTCGGCCCGCGCCGTCCCCGAACTGCTGCCGGTCCCAGCGCGATTCGGCGCTCTGCTGACGTCATCAGCGCGCGCCGCCGCGTTCCGCGCTGTCGCAGCCCCGCGCCGCGTCCCGCCCGGCCCCGCGCCGCTCGGGTCTCCCCCCGCGGTCACCGCGCAGTCTGCGGACGGCTGGCTGGCGGCCACCGCCGCCCCCGACGCCGTCTGTGCCCGTGCCCGTGCGTTCGGAATGCAAGAGATCTCCGCTCCGACTTCCGGGTTTGCTCTACCGTCTCGCGCATGCGCGCTGCCATGGCCGCGGCGACAGGAGAGTCCTGCTCTCCGTCCAGCCGCCGGCCTGGCCAGCGCCGCTGCTGCGAACTGGGAGCTATTCCCCGGCACCTGCCGGACGGTGCTTTCGCACTCTCACGAATTCTCGTCATGGAACGCATCACCGGGCGCTCCGGGCGTCTGACCGCCCCATCCGCGCTCCCGCCGCCTCCTGCGTCCGCGTGGTTCCCACTGCCCCCCCCCCCCTTGCCTGCACCGCGGGCTGTTTTGAACTCCCCACCCGCGCAGCTGCGAGAGTTCTCTCCTCTCTCTCACTTTTCCCTCCGCTCTGCACTCACGACTGCACCCTCCCCCCAGGAGCCGCCGGCGCCGCTGCCCCCCCCACCGTGGGTTCGGACTCGGACAGTGGCCAGTCCCTTCCCCCACCGAGGGCTGCGTCTGTGCCTGGCTTATCTCTCACTGTCTGGGGATTTTCTGCAGCTGAGGAGCTTAGAAATTGAGATTTGAGGGAGTCTTGAGGAACAGTGTGAACCCGGAGACACAGGACATGATGAGACACCATCCCCCCCGATCCTCTTCAGGAGGCAATTTGCTTCCCCTGGTGAGGAAAATTGCCCGAAGCTGCTGGCTGGGCCATCTTCCTCCTTGTGCTCCCATAGGAGCCTTAGCTGTTTAGTCTAAAATGCCGCGTTGTGAAAATGACTGTTATTGTCCTTGCTGAAGGCAAAAGTTTTTGCGGCAGTCTTTTTTTTTTTTTTTTTTTCTTTTTCCTGTGGCTCAGTAATACAGTTGCTTATTGATCCCTTGCCAAAAATTTAACTCAAACAAAAGATGTACATCTGTGTGCGGGTTATTATACTGAACCCACAATAACAAAGCTTTCATCTCATTTGCGGCTATCTCTACCAGATGGGTAAAAGTCTTGCCCTGTAGGGCTGAAAAAAAAAAAATTTTTGTCTGTCCTTGGGAGCATCCCTTCCCCATGTTCTTAATTTCAACCATTCTCACCAAAAGCTGAGTCACCACGAGGTCAGTCTGGAGATGGCACTGTTCATCGTCCAGCAGGTCACAGGCGAGAAATCCCAGGCGCGCTTCTGGTTTTCCTCCTCCTGGCTGTCCTCCAGACGAGCTGTCTTGGTGAAGGTCAGGTTCTTATCTTCAGCTTTCCGCTCCCTCTCCTCCCGGAATCTGCCGAGAGCATTTGTGCTCTGTTCCTCTTCCTTTCTTTATTTTTTTGTTTTTCTCTGATGATGAAGGTTGGAGGTTGTTTGATGTTTCTTCTTGTTCTTCTTGCTGAAGCCCGCGCAGGGACGCCAGTTGTCGGAATCTGTGGGTATTGGTGATTCCGAGATTGTAGAAAGTCTCTGTCTTTCTGCCCCGTTGCCAAAGAAGAAGCCATAGTTCGTCTGTGCTGGTTTCAAGGTTGTTTATTTTTGCTTATCAATAACATGTTCTGCTGCCCTGCCGCAGGTCTGTCCTGCAGGGCAGTGTGCGGGGCTCTGCCCCTCAGTGGGATGTTACAAACATTATATACCAGAAATTACGTGTACTATATTTACAATAATGTGCCAATATCTATTATCTACATTGAACAGTGTGTCCCCAGCCTAAACCAATAGAAAAATGCCAACATCACCAAGAACATGGAGGTAAGGAAGAAGAAGGAGGAAGAAAAGGATCAGGCCCACTTTCCTCCATCTTAGAACTCCTGACCCCCCTGTACAAAGTAAAACCCCCCTGTACAGGTGTTAAAACCCCCCTGTACAATACTAAAAAATTTTACCCTCTAATTTGTGACTACTTTTACTATACCATCTAACCCTCTGTGACTGCTTGTTCCACCTTCAAAGTTGGTAATTCATTCCATGGTTCAAACTCAAAATCACAGCTGTTTTCAGCTGCTTGCCAGGGTCTAAAATGCTTCTGACCAAGGCCTGGAACCTCTAAAAATGTCTGAGGGACATTTTGAGTTCTGACAGGTAGCTATTCCCATCCCCCCTTCTCTCTCTCTCTCTCTCTCTCTCTCTCTCTCTCTCCTTTTTATTTCTTTTCTGACCCCACTATCGCATTCATTGGTTTTTGGCCCTTAATAAAGGTGCATCTGTTGTGATTAAACTGATAGTCCCCTGCTGTTTGTCTTTTGCACTTTGGGATCAGCTAACGAACCATCACGACACCCCGCTATAAGCGCATCGTGACATTAAATTGGCGTCACGGACAGGATTTCTGTCCAGGCAGAAAGGTGCAGGTTCTGTGTAGTCTGTAACAGGGGAAGAACGTTTCTCTCCAGGTGCACCTAGCCTGCCAGTCCAAAAAACTGAGCATGGTCTAGAAAGCAAGGGGGGAGATTCGAATTTCCCGCAGACTGCACATTGCCTAGGCGAAAAAAGCACCCACACTGTCTTCAGAAATTGCACAAGATCTCTTAGTGCGAAAGGCGGGACACTGTGTTGTTTTATGTTTGAACTGTCTGGGAAGGAAGGGACAACTTGAGGAAACTAAGCAGAGCCTCCCAGGCAGATTTTGTCTCTTCACTCACCCAGGGAAGAGAAGGGTGACACAGCGAAGGCTGTGTGCTTTGTGTAACTTAAGTTTGTACCTCCCTGCCGTGGTTTTGGTCCCTTCACAAAATGAGTAATAATCTTAATGCTAAAGCTAAAGATGAATTTTATGCTCTACTAGCTAAATACAATGCCAAACCTTCCTCAGGAGGAGAAGAATGGGCACAAAGTAACTAGTTTAATTTAGGTAATGTGGTTGATAGAATATATGTTTTACAACATGATACAAAATTTAAACTGGGCAGAAATAAAACCATCTTATGCTCAGTTTTGGGAGCTTGTCTTACGGCAGCTGTAGAAACTCGCTTTGAGAGAAGAGGTGAGGAAATGCAATAATAGACTCCCTTCAAAACCTAGTTGAAATTTTGCAAAAACAATTAGATGAAGAATAAAGGAATTTTTTACAAGCTGCCCTTAAAAAGGAACAGATTAAAAATGCAAAGCTCACCAACAAACTAAAAGAAACAAAGGAAAAGGAAACTCCTCACATTAACCAAGTTTATCCTCACAAAGAACTTGAGGCAGTAAATAATTGTGGGGAACATTGCTGCTCTCATTTAAGACCCTTAATTAAAACAGAATATAACTATCTCAGTGATGATGATCTTGAACCCCACATCACAACCAAACACATACCATACACTGCCACCGAGTTAGCTGAGCTTAAAAGAAAATATGGACGCCTCCCATACGAATCAAAAACAGAATATGTTTTCCAGGTGTCCTTCACCGGTGGCAATCAAATTAAATTAACTGAACAAGAAGCCAGTGGGTACTGGGGACACGGTGTCTTCTTAACAACAGGAGATAAACGTGACTCGTGGTCCCTGACACAACGTGTGGCTTTTTGGGCTGGGTGAACAAGCCCCTTGGAAAGGGGAGATCCTGTAGCTATAATTAGCACCCCTGACCAACTCCTAGAAAGTGTGTCCAAAGCCACTTGTCTGCAAATGATTCACAGAAAGAAATTAATTCCTGGCTTTGAATCCCCAATGCAATTACCTGTGAAGCCTGAAATAATGACCCCTTTAATTTGTGGGCTTCCAGAAACACTCAAACCTACTGCCATAGCCTTACAGAAAACTACAGCAGCTGTATCTCCTGTAGAAAGACCAGACAGATTTCCTAGTAACCAGAACAACCAATTGGTTCCCCTTTATGACTTGCTAAGGAAAGGAGTAAAATGGGATTGGACTTCTTCTCAGGAAGAAGCATTGCAATTGCTGATTTTTGAAGTAACAGCTCATCAAGCTCTGGGTCTCGTTCATCCTACAGACCCCTTTCAGGTAGGATGGGGATTTGCTGTCTCAGGATTGACAGTACACATTTGGCAGCGGGGACCCGAGGGTCCAACAAGGCCTGTTGGTTTTTATTCCCATGGTTTCAGAGATGCTGAGAAAAGGTACACTACCTGGGAAAAGGGATTGTTTGTGGTCAGCCTGGCTCTCATTGAAGTGGAAAGACTTGCACTACAACTACCAATTGTATTGAGAAGCCCTTTCAATGATACTAAGACAGTCACTACTGGGACCCCCCCTCCTGACGGGGTGGCCCAGAGGGCCTCGGTAAGAAAGTGGTATGCTCAGATTGAACATTACTGTAACATCTTTACAATAACAGAAGGAGCTGTTAAAAATTTGGCAATACAAGAAACTGAGAGCTTGGATAGCAGCCAGGACAAACCTGCCTCTGTAATCCAAGTAGCCCCTCCTTTCTGCCCTGAACAATCAGCAAACTCTTGGTTCACTGATGCCTCTGCTAAACGAGAAGGGAAGGTGTGGTCATACAGGGCAGCAGCCCCCCACATTTCCTCTGGTGAACTAATTAATGAGGGAGAAAGCAGTTCTCAGGTCAAGGAGCTGAGAGCTGTCTGGAGTGTTTTCCAACAAGAAGCACAGAACGCCTCTCTTGTCTGTCTCTACATTGACTCCTACGCTGTGCACCAAATGATCCTGATAATCCAGCACATTACCCTGGCCAACCTGTTCTGGTGGACATCCCTTACTATAGGGCTAGTACCACTTGTGCTAAAACCCCCTCTGAATAAATGTGTATGGAAAGCCTCTGGTGCTC
This sequence comes from Taeniopygia guttata, assembly GCF_048771995.1. Classification (NCBI taxonomy): domain Eukaryota; kingdom Metazoa; phylum Chordata; class Aves; order Passeriformes; family Estrildidae; genus Taeniopygia; species Taeniopygia guttata. The sequence goes on from NC_133057.1 coordinate 3,739,405, forward strand.
TAGGGAAAGAACATTGGATAAATACATGCAGGATAATTCCATCATTCTAACCTCTTCTGCCTCTCGCTGGCAGGATTCTGTTGTGTTTACTTTTACAGAAGAACTCCGAGGGACATGAAGACCACCTAATTCATGATAAAACTGGTAATACTTTCCTGCATCCTACCACAACCCCATGGCCAGAAACCAGCTGAGTGGTTGCGGTCTGAAATAATTGTGGTAGCATGCAGAAAAAGTGAAAAGATCTCTTTAAGCACAAAAAGGTTTGTACGCACCGAAGCGTACAGGATTGTTGACACAATTTCACATTAACACAAACTGCAGAAGTAGTTTGTCTTTGGTCCAAAAATACTGAAGCGCTTTCTTTTAAGTTTAAAGAATTGATTTAAATACTGGGGAGAACTTGATGTTAATGTTGTGATACCTACCATCCAACCACCAGTTATGCTTACCCCAAAAATTTCTATAGTTGGACCATATATAATCAGGAAAACTGGCCAACAACAAATATTGTTCAATCCAGCATGGTCTCTTAAGCAAGTTAAATTGCTAATGCAAAGCAATGTCTCTGAAATTCAGCCAGCTTGTTCACCTTTCTTGCAAACTTCTTTCCAGGGGTGGACGACCTGGTTACAACAGTGGAACCCTTCTAAAACACGGATGCCAAGAGACATAACTGGTGTTGTGGGAACAGGATTGGGAATTCTAAATAGTATTAATTCAGAAGTATTATTGAATAAATTGGCTGCTACAACTAAAGATTTGACCCAATTACAACAACCATTGCAATCGTCCTTATCAGCCTTGGGAACGCATCAGTGGTTGCTAACAAACATATTACCAAATTGGGAAAAGGTAAATATGAATGACCACGAATTGATAATTGATGCACTCAATGCTACACAAAGCAACGTTTCCTTAGCCCTTAGCTGCATCCAGGCACAATTATGGATGCAGTCCGTTGCTGCTTCAATTATAAGAGAAGGTGAAGAAGGCACGTTTCCTATGGAAATTCGGAAAATAGTTTGGGACAGTGCCACTGACTTTGAAAAAGATTTCCAATCCTGGTAGAATTTGGTGAACTTCACTTGTGACCCCACTGCAAACTTAGCCACAGCTTTTGTGTTAACCATACGCAATGCCTCCGTGCATTCAATATTCCCCATTATTGCATTAGGATTGAATCATGATGGAGCCACTCTCTATCCTTCCGAGCATAGAGAACGGGCCCGACAAATTGATGATAAATGGCAAACTGTTAACTTAGAATCTTGTATTGTCCGAGAACAACAAGGGTTCATCTGTGAAGGCAATGCAATTATAGCTCAGGAAATTTGTCTGGACACTGAACAAAATATCTGTCACTTTGAAATCCATCCTAATGAAACTCCTAAAACATTCCTTGTATATATAGGCAATGGATGTGCATGCTTTAGAACTGCTTGTAACACAGTGTATGTAGAAGACACAGTAGCAGATACTAAAAATCATTCAAATTTTTGTGCTTACAATTTCACTAAAATTACAGGATGTGATTTTTCTTTTGAAGCTCCAGTTACTTCATATCAACTTTTAGAATCTAATTACACGCTGATCCATAAGCTATTGCCTACCCCCATTGGAATGAATTTTACTCTGGTAAGGCAATTGTTGCTTCACCAGGACTTAATTGAAATCTTAGGAAAAATCAAGGAGAACGGACAGAAAACACTGGTAACTATTCATCATGATGTACAAGAAATACATCGGGTTATAGAAAGGGTGAAAAGTGATGCAGAACATAGGTGGTGGGATACACTTTTTGGGTGGTCACCTACTGCTACAGGTATCCTGAACAAATTGTGTCATCCCATTGTTGTCCTTTTGATTTTAGTTTTGATTGGCTTTGCTTTATCAGCAGTCTTGCTTATTATGAATTGGAGAATGATAAAACAATTAACAAAATTGACAGCTATAATTAATGCACACCACTTGGCCGATGTGCTTTATACTATAGACATCCCCAGGACTATAGACACAAAGCAATTATAAGATTAGAAGATTGTTTGTTTTACTCACTTAGAAAACCTGATTTGAATTCTTAAAGATTATTTTATTAGTTTATTATTAAAGAATTGTTTTATTATTATTTAATCAACTCATTGTTTATTGATTAGAAAATTGTTCCAATTAATATTGATTCAATTTATACTAATTATTGTTATTGTTTTACTATTTTCCGGGTTCTTTTCCTCTCCTTTTTATTTTTTTTTTCCCTTCTCTGGGATATGCTGCCAACACTAGACGAGTCCTGAAGACTTCACAACGACACTACAGAACCCTGCTGAAGATCTCTTGAGGGCAATCGTCAGTCACGGGGTGGTGTAAGAGGCCGTCTGAAGACCCTCACTCATTTGCCTGCCGATTGCCACGAGAAGGAACTCCCTTCCCCCACTGCAGTTCCGGCTTGGAGAAGGCAACAGTGCAGGTGCAGCCGCTGTACCGTTACGTTCTGTTCCGAACGAGGCCCAGCAAGAACTTGGCAAGGAGTTGGCAAGGACTTGGCAAAGACCCAGCGTGGACCCAGCACAGAGCGGCCTTCTGCAATTCCTGCTTCACTCTCCACCTTTAAGCCAAATGAACTGTTGGGATGACTGTGGTGGTCTCTCACTGAAGACCCCTCATCTGCCTCCTTACCACTGTGACAGACGGAGATCAAGAACCCTCTCCCCAAGGACTGAGACTGAGACCCCTACCACAGAGAGTGGTGGTGGGGGGAATGACATGACCTGTTCTTCTCCAGTAACTTCAATGGACTTATTCTTCATTGTGTTTGTTCAGCCTGGATGATTTTCTGTAGATACACCTGTTCCCCCCCATAGCAATTTCAATAGACTCTCATTGTTCTGCATGTTCCCCCCTTTCCCTCTGTGGACTGTAACTGAATCCCTGGGTTGGGCAGGACTTTGGAGACTCTCTCCAACACAACAAGACAGATCCCCATCGTCCGGACCACTGAGGACCTCGCCTGTGTTGGTAGCTATTCCCATCCCCCCTTCTCTCTCTCTCTCTCTCCTTTTCATTTCTTTTCTGACCCCACTATCGCATTTATTGATTTTTGGCCCTTAAAAAAGGTGTATCTGTTGTGATTAAACTGATAGTCCCCTGCTGTTTGTCTTTTGCACTTTGGGATTGGCTAACGAACCATCACGACACCCCGATATAAGCGGATCGTGACACTGGCGCCTTAGAGCAAGAGGCTCTCAAGGTTCTGCCTCTGGTAAATGCCCATAGCGAGGCAGTTCCCCACTCCTGGTGTGGCGCCGGAGTTCTGAGAGCTAGACTGAGTTCTGGTAGTGACTTCACCAACCTACGGAACGTCCCTTCTTCAGTGCCTGCTCTGGTGCCCTGCCATCTCACACACCAGAGTGTGATTCACATACTGCAGCCCAGAGTTCGGTTTTTGCAACATTGAAATGGGTGTGGTCAGCAGGATTGCTGGGGATAAATCGCTGCAGAACTAAACAAAATGTGTGCACCATCCCAAGCTGGACTTAAATAGGCACAGGAATTTTGGAAAGATGAGGACAAGATAGCAGACAACAATGTAAAAGTCAGCTGAAAATAAAAGGAGGAAAGGCTGAACGTGTGATTTGTGCACATTTGGGGGTTTATTTTTCTTGGGTGCAAAGCAAAATTAGAACG